>NC_050069.1:185146548-185449578 GCF_009764565.3 Dermochelys coriacea
TATCCAAATTAGATCCCGGAGGTCTATAGCACACCCCAAGCACTATCGTAGGAGAGGCTTTACTAGTTTTCTTCCCCAATGTAATTTTTGCCCAGACAGACTGTCTTATCCATTGCATTGCTTCTTATTTCTTTACATTCTACCTCATCATTGATATACAATGCTACTCCATCCCCTTTACCTTTGTTTCTGTCTTTCCTAAACAGCACATACCCTTCAATACCTGTAGTCCAGTCATGACTACTATTCCACCATGTTTCTGTTATCCCTATAATATCTGGTTTCCACTTCCTGCACCAGTAGCTCTAGTTCCTCCATTTTGTTACCTAGGCTCCTCGCATTGGTGTATAAACATCTTAATTTTTGCTGTTTGGCCTTGCTCACATTTTGTACCCTATTAGGCACAGTCATTCTACAGCCAGTATAACCTATTAGACTAGTATCCACACCGCCCTCGCTCCTTATATACATTCTCCTACCCATGGCTGTATCCTTTCTTACTTCATCTTCTTCCCTCTCAATGCTAAAATCTGGTGTGGCGATTTCCTGGACATCTCCCATCCATCTCCCCCTAATTCCTAGTTTAAAGCTCTCTATCAGTTGTGTCAGCCTTGGTCCTAGAAGTCTATTTCCTTCCCTACTCAGATGAAGTCCATCCCGAGAGAACTGTCCTCTGTCCGTGAATGCCTCCCAGTGGCCATACATCCCAAAGCCCTCCTTATAGCACCACTGCCTAAGCCATCTGTTGACAGTCATAATCTTGTCACACCTTTGTTGCCCTTCTCTAGGAACAGGCAGGATCCCACTAAAGATTACCTGAGCCTCAATTTCCTTAATTTCCTCAATTTCTTCCCCAGCCTAGCATAGTCTCCCTTAATACTTTCCAGCGAGAATCTAGCCGTATCATTTGTTCCCACATGAAGGATAATTAGGGGATTCTTTCCCGCTCTCTTTAGTATCTTTTTCAACCTCAGGTCTACATCCCGTATCTTAGCACCCGGAAGACAGCACACCTTTCTATTCTCTGGATCAGCTCTAGTTACAGGCCTGTCTATTCTTCTCAATAAAGAGTCCCCGATCACATAGACCTGCCTTTTCCTGGTGACGGTGCCATTCTCCAGTCTCTCCCCTGTTCCCTCTGGCTGCAAGTTCTTTCCATTCCTATTTTCCCTTATAATCCTCTTCAACCCATCCTGTATCCTCCTGGGGCTCATATTTGGTGTAGTCTCCCTTGACTCTTCCCCTTTTTCTATAGGACTAGCCCCTCTTCTCTTCTTCCTTACCCTTCCACCTTTAACAAGTACCTGCTGAGCCCCTTCTTCATTTTCCAACTCTGCAAACCTGTTCCTACGCTCTATTTCTCCTTCACTAGCCCATCTTTTTCTCTGCCTGGTTCTTTGAGTCACATGCTTCCACTGACCACTTTCCTCACCCAGTCTCCCCTCAAAATTCCCCAGCCCTGCTTCCATCTGTGAGTCTGAGCTTTTCCCTTCAGATACCTCATATCTTTGCTCCATCATCTGCTCAAACCCCTTCCTAAACTCAACGAGACTTTCCACCCGCATCTCCAAACCTCGGATCTTTTCCTCCATCAGCTCTATCAGACGGCATTTCATGCAGAAAAAACTCTTACCGGGTCCCCCCTCCAGGATCATGTACATACCACAGCTTCCACATCCAGTCATCCTCAATGTGTCTTCCACTACAGGAGTCACTCCCACAGCTGCCTCTGTATCTGTCATCTCCTTTCCACCTAAATCCTGTTAATCTGGGAAACACAAGCCACACCAAGAAGACCACACCCCCCCCAGCAAAAGCAAACCCCAAACAAGCACCACAAGCCCAACTCCCCTTGCAAAATCCCACTCAAACTCCCCTGTTTAGAGTTCTGTTTGCTAGCTCCTGTGCCGCTGACTGGCTGGCTGGCTACTTTTATAGGCCCCTAGTCAGAAGCCCCACCCCCTAAGCAGGGCTCAGCTGCTCTGAATTGGTTGAATGAATTGGTGTGTCTATGTGAAATCTCTCTAGTCAATGTGGCTCCACATGGACAAACAGGTCCACGTGTTTGTAAACTGCACCAGACCCAAAGTCAGCATAATGGCAGCCAAATAAGGATTAGCAGACTTTTACATAACACACCTGAACCTTCAAACATTTTTAAGTGAGAAATCTCCTGCAAACTTAATGTTTTCCTTTTGTTCAATTATATATCATTTCATTTTTACCCATCTCCATCTCCATGTATTGGTTTTGTCCAAGAAACAGGAACAGCTGACATGTCATAAGATAACCCATGTTTGAAGAATTAGCAGTTTGTTTGGAAGAATAAAAATTCCCAAGAAGCTATTCCCATAATTTTCTCAGCCCAGTTTTACAAAAAGAGCTTTGTGAAGGTTTACATAAGCCTCCAAACTCTCAAGTGTTTATCTTAACGGGGTCCTTGAAACACAAGGAATCAAATTAAGCCAATGGGCTGTGACATTTCCTAAATGGATTTAATACATCAGGAAAAAGCAGTTTTAATAATTCAAGTACAATATCTCTGATTTGTTGTCAGGGCACCACATATAGACTTGAGTATTTATTCAGCTGTCTAAAATGATACATTGTGCCCAATTGTCCTGTAACTCATACTGATATAAATTATGAATAGTTCACCAAAGCCAGTGGAGTTATGTTGTTTTATAACCAGTTTAAGTGAGAGGAAATCAGCCCCTGTGAACTTGATCCTGCCATTCTTACTCAATGCCTTGTATGGCTATTGTACTGGTGAACTGTTCCAGAATGTCTTCAGTTTCAATGGATAAAAGGTACTTGAGATTATTCTTTGAATTGCATAAATATTAAATGGTTTCCTAAATCTCCTATTTTAACATCCAATAATCACTATTTTTTCTAATATAGTGCAAAATTTCAGGGGAACTCTTTCTTTAGCCATCTGTGTCACTCTACAAATAGTGCCATGCTTAATCCTGATAGCTTTCCAACATTATTGAAGAAAAAGATTTCCCACAAGGTCCACAATTCACTTAAAAATAAAACTTAAAGCCATGCTATATCAGAGAATCCTGCATTCTTTACAACATGGGGGGGATATCCTTAGATAATATTTTCACTATTAATTTCCTTTTTATTATCAGTAGAGATAATCTAATGCTTCCTAATTACACCCAATAGATCTGAACCTAATCTTGCACTCTCCACCAGTGCAGTTACACTTGAAAATTATCAGTAGAGCTGTACCTTTATAACCAGTAAGAAAGCCAAATCAAACCCATGGGCTGCATATTCCTCCATAACACACTAATAAAAACCAAATGTCATCCCTGCAAGGAATCAAACCTGCAAAAAAGGCTCAGTTTCTGCAAAACGTAGGATACAAACCCGAAGATTAGATCTGGTAATTTGTATCAATCAAAATGGTCTATTTTCTCAAGAAAATTTCATGAAAAATTGATAACTGTTGAAGTTTTTGATTTGTGTGAAAAGGGTTGTCTTTTTGTTTGTTTTAAATAGTGCTACTGAAGTTTGTTATTTACTAAAAATGGCTTTTGATTAACGAGAAATTTCTAACTACTTCAATCAAAAGATGAGTGAAATCTTTAGACAAGATGGAAAAGTGGGTAAATTTTGCACATTTGGTAAAGAAAACTTGGAAATTTTAAATATTTTCCCACAAAATAGATTTTTTTATTTTTAACACTAAAAGGAAATCAGTATCTACATGTTTAAATATTCTGTGATCTGAAACTTTCAGTTGGTTAATAGAACATGGCAGGTACAAGACATAAGTTACCATCCTACTTGTTCTCTCTGGAGTCCTTGAAGGACACATCTGGATTTGGAGGCAGTGTACCCGTGAACAGGTTCCTCCTTCATCTCCTGGAAATGCTGGCTGGTGAATTAACCAGTAGTCTATCTGGGTACCTCCACCAAGTGTTTTTATTATTGTTTATACTACAAGTACATCGCAACATTGCAGCAGTTATGTGGAGCCCCCTTCCTGCTCCCTGGTCAGCCTTTTATACGGCTTGCTTTTCTTCTCAGAGCTATCCAGCTATCACCAGCACATCAGGGTCCCAACCGGTGCAAGTGATTCCATCCCTTCTACCTTTCAAACCCAAACTATCTCAGTCCTTCCTACTCTAACTACACCCTGTGCTTTGGGTATTTTAAGTGACCAAGGTGCTGGCTTCCATAAGGCTCCATTTTCACCTACTACAGCACCATGTCACCAAGTAACCAAGACCTTGTATGTGCTTCAGCACATTATTAATTTTCAGGATGCTATAAATCTGATATGATGATTGTGATGTCTAAATATCTACAGTAATGAGAATTTCAAAAACAAATAGCAATATGGAGTTTTATAAGTTTGACAAGGAGTGCTAAGTACTTCTGCTTAGTTGGGATTTGTTATGTAAATATTAGTGACTGTTAATTGTAATTCACAGTATTTACTGTTGGAAATGCAGCTTTTTAGAGAGGAATCCTAAATCCTCCACATGACCTACATCAGGATGTTGGAAAAAGATGCATCGTGGTCTTCAAAAACTGACAACAAAATGATTTTAAGTTTGTAACCGTGAATCCTTTCCTAGGTGTTTGGCTGGTGGGTCTTGCCCAAATATTTAGGGTCTAACTGATCACCATATTTGGGGTCAGAAAGGAATTTCCCGCAGGTCAAATTGGCAGAGACCTGGGGGGTGAGTGGTGGGGGTTGGGGCTTTTTTTTGCCTTCCTGTGCAGCATGGGGTATGGATCACTTGCTGGTTTAAATTAGAGTAAATGGTGGATTCTCTGTAACTTGAAATCTTTAAACCATGATTTGAGGACTTCAGTAACTCAACCAGAGGTTATGGATCTATTATAGGAGTGAGTGGGTGAGGCTCTGTGGCCTGAATGTGCAGGAAGTCAGACTAGATCATGATGGTCCCTTCTGGCCTTACATTCTATGAATATAACAGAATATCATAGCTAGACTTAAAAAAAAAATGTTTCTCTTGAAACTGGGTTTTGTAACTTTCTCTTCCTGGCCTGTCACAGAGAAAGCAATTCTTTGAGAACTTTGGCATCCTGGTTGAAGCTTCCATTTTCTTTTAAGTAGCTGGGCACAAGTTCAAAAGCAGAGGAACTCTCCCACACAGGGAATGGAACTACAGTTAAAACCTTAAGCACTCCCTAGAAGCTTTAGCCCTGATCCAGAGAGATGCTGAGAGCCTACTAGTCTCACTGAAGTCAAACAGGCCTCTGTGGTAGTGGATAGGAATTGCAGGTGCTCAGCACCTCTCTGTTTCAGACCCTTATTTTGTACTTCAATATACATGAAAGCAGGGCTGGGTGCTCACAACTCCTGTCAAAAGAAACAACTTGTAAAAGGCCCTCAGCAGCATCTTGCAGTACAATACCACCTAGTTCTTATACAGTGGCTTTTACCAGTAGATCACAGTGATTTATATAGGAGGTCAGTATCCCCATTTGACAGATAGGTAAACCAAGGCAGAGAGAGATGAAGCAACTTGACCAAGGTCACGCAGTAGGCCAGCGGCAGAGGCTAGAATAGAACCCAATTCTCCTGAGTCCCAGTCCAATGCTCTATCCACTAGGACAAACTGCCTCCCTAGCTAAGTCATGCAGGGCCCAAACATTGCACACCTAATTCCAAAGGGCAGTTTTCTTCATTTGTCCTAGATTGTCAACAGTCAGCATGTCAGGGCCTCTTGTCCTACATTACATCTATCAAGTCAATAATCAGGAGACAAGCCAAAGATGAGACCTGCAAAGTCAAACTGTTATAACATATTCAATTTCACCCAGAAATCGAATGGTTAATGCCTGGAGATGCTGTGTTGAAGAGAAAACCATATCTCAAGACATGTAGTGCATTTTCTAATGAAATAATAAAGTTTAGCTTTTCAAAAACTCTTTTATTTAAAATGAGTGTCAATAATATGTGACAGTAAGAATCAGTTGGAAATTGTCTTTAAAAATAATCAGGAAAAATTTAAAAAAGAAAAGGACTAACAATATTACAACATCAGAACATTTAACAATCAGACTAATTCTGTAAGCAAATGATGCAAGGGCATCGTAGCTTGATTCAGAAAGAATAAATGGTTTACAGACAAATTAATGACCCACATTTAGTTGTAAGTAAATGCTGAATAATGAGTCATTAACAGATTTCAGGTAAGTGTGTACTTTATGATGAAGGAGGGAAGCATGAGTAACAAAACAATAGTGAAAGCAAAATTAAAGTTTTTTTTTAAAAAAGTGAATGGGGAAAAAAGAAAACTCTGTGTGTGCGCACGTGCGTGCGTGCGTGCACACGTGAGAGATTTCATGGGGTCCACTATTCACTGCTGGGATGCCTCCTTTTTGGCCATGTCTGGGGATTAGCTCAGCTCACCCCATGGTTCCTCTCTCTTTGGGACTTAGGATACTCTTTCTTTATGACTCAGCCCTCTGGCCAGATCATTATAGTCCTCCTCTTCCAGGGTTTCAAAGTCCCACATTTTAGGCAGTTATACCACTTCCCCAGTGGCTGGTGGGGAAACCCAGGTCCACCCACTACTCCAGGCTGCAGCCCAGGGACCTGACAACCAGCAGCTAAGGTGTGCACAGTCCCACTCCTTGCTATTGTTTCCCGTGCTGCTCCTACTTCACCTATATCAGGCTCTTGAGCCACCATCCCCTGGGCGTGTCCTTCCCTCAGGGGCAAGATCATGGAGCTTCTATTCTCTCCCTGGCTTCTGCCTTTGGAGCTTCCTGGCTTTATCAAGCCCCACCTGTTCCTTCTCAGCTGTACTCTATTTTCAGTCAGGGATTGCTTATCCAGGTTAATTCCCCCCAGGTGTGGCCTATCAAGTTAATTGGTCCCCTGATCTGACTCTTTAACCCTTTCAAGGATGGTATGGGGTGAACACCTGGTCACAGTAATCAATAACTAAATCACGGGTGTGTGCATGCGCGCGTGTGCTTGAAACATTCTATATCACAAGCCTGGTGGAAGACTCATGTGAATGCAATTTAGTATGAAAGGCCCAGATTTGTTGGCAGTACATTGTGTGAAATAAAACCCTACAGTGAAGCTTGTGTTAACATTAATGTGCTTAATGTCCTACGTGTAATGGTCAGTAATCCCAGTCCCATATCAATCCCACTGTACTTTAAATGCATTTGTTACAATGACCTGAAAACATCAGTCCTTCAATTGCCATTAATAACAGATTTTACTCTGCTGTAAAAATCAGAGCTGGTCAGAAAGTATTTTCCATGAAAAATGTCTAAAGAAATATTTTTCATATTATCTATATCATAGAATGTTTCTGGTTTTGAATTGAAAATTTTTCAATTTTACAATTCTTGAGAACTGAAAATTTTTGTTTTCAGTTTTTCATCAAAAACAGAATATTTCAAAAGAATTATTTTCTGCAGAAACTTTTGTTTAGACAAAAGGCCATTTTTCACTGAAATTGTTTCAGTCAAACTGTGACCAGCTTTTGCATGACCCTGTACATAGCCCCAGCAATGTTTATATGCAGATTTGAAAGGACAGGAATAAACTAGCAGAGATAGATTAGAGAGTCCCTGTATTATTTCCCTTTAAAAACTATTTATTAAGTATTTAAAAACTGTGGTCAAATTATCCTTTTTTGGCTAAGATCAAGCTCTTTAAGCCTCATTGTTAGGAAAGTGATTCGTGGAATGGAAAATTCTTGCAGCTCTTTTCTGAACCCTCTCCAATCCTGCAGAAAATGTACTGAAGAGCAGAACTAGACATAGTATCCAGCAATGGTCCCACCAATGCTGTCAACAATGTCTTATTAGCAAGTCAAGTCAAAATCTTGTCCGTGGCAAAAAAACTGCAGAGGGGATAGAAAACATTTAATCTTATTTAGCTAGTAGAATGTAACTTAGAAATGTCCAGCCTGGCTCTCTGAATTTTATGACATTTTATATTTTAGCTACATTTATATTCTGCTGGATTTATTTTAGGATTCTCACTCCATTTTCTGTAATCCTGAGCTTTGATTAAACCCGAATTGCAATTGTAAGATGTGTCATGTTCAAAAGCTGTTGAATGCTCCTGAGGGAAAGAGACTGACTTCTGACCTTAAGGAAAGTGGAAGCAGCATTGCAGTAACAGCTTGAGCAGCTGCTCAAGGCATGGGAGATAAGAGACCCTTCTGTAAGACTGTGCTGTGAGGGCATTTGCTCTTCCTTTGTTGCAGAAGAAATTAAAGCATAAATTCTGCAGGCAGAAGTCTGTGTTCATGTCTTCTATGGTCATAATTAAAAGGGAATCCCCACCAAATGTAATGATATTTTCAAAAGGACAAATGGCAGTTAAACTCTTACGTTCCTAACTGTCATTTGGCTCTAGAAAATCTCCTGTCATCTTTTGTGTGATCACAAGAATCCCACTCAAACACCTGTAAATATGCATCTCTGACATTTATAGATCAAAACTACCCAGAATAACGCCCCTAGTAGCTTCAAAACACAGACAAATTTATGAGTGCAAATATACATAAGCAGATTGTAGCCCCCAAGTTATCACATATAGGCACTGAGTGCAAATACCACCAGATCATTTTTGAGAGAGAACAGTGTACACACAAATGTTGAGTATTACAATTGTGCCTGTGAAGAGAGACTGGGATTCAACTCTTGAAAAGTTATTCTCATGAGAGAATATGTATGTGCAGCCATATCATGTTGTGATCTATAGATCTGAAAATTATATGCAGTGCTGCTCAGGTAGGCAGATTTTCTTGGTATGCATTACTGAGATTTTCTTTAAGAGTTTCTGTAATGATGACAGAAGCTGCTGCTTAAGTAAAACTCAGGCATTTTATTTGGTGTGCTAGTTTAGATTAAAAAAAGAGACAAAGGAGGGAGGAAAGGTGGTGTCAGTCCAAGTCCCAGTAGACAAGTGCCCATCCAAAAGGCAACAACAAAGAACCTTCCTGGCCAGACTGTCCAAATAATGAATGGACACTCTGGGTATTGCACTTCAATTAGAAACTCGCAGCTGACCCATGCCAACTGACTCGGACTCACAGGGCTCAGGCTAAGGGGCTGTTTAATCGCAGTGTAGACATTTGGGCTTGATCTGCAGCCTGAGCTCTGGGATGCTCCTATCTTGCAGGGTCCTAGAGTCTGGGTTTCAGCCGCAGCCTGAACGTCTACAATCTGGTCCATTTTATGAGCAACATATTTACTTTAAAATTAAAAATATGAAGCCCAGAGTTGAATGATTTGGGCCTTGAAATAAAACATTGATGGATATTGAATATTAAAACAACTTCAAAAAGGCCAGTATGAAAAAAGAAACAGACCAGGGCTCTCTCCTTCATAAATGCTTTATAACCTTGAAGGTCTTATTGACTTCCTGAATACGGTATGTTAAAGAGGACAATGTATTTAAAAAAAAAGTGTGAAGGCCACATTTAAGTCATTTCTCATCCAAGAATTCTTCCAGCTGATTTATTTGGATATTTTAACCCTCGAGCTTACTATATATAATCAAGCTACAAGCCTCAGTTTTCTCATCACCCAGGAATTTTAAAATTCAGATAAATCCAATTATTCTTCACGTAACAGTAAAGGACTTCAGAGAATATCACTCATTCCATTTAGCTGTTTAGCTCATCTTAATATCTTTTTTCCTCTTGACAGCTCCCTGTTTTATACAACAAATTTCATGGTGAATCTGACCAGTATCCCAGTCTAAATCATTCCAAAACTGTCTACGGTTCTTCATTTAGGTGACTGTCTTCTCAAGCTTGTTTGTGGTGATATTACCACCCTTGGCCTTATTACCCAGTGAAAATAAACATCTTTTAATTTATGTCCTGCTATGTCAGAGCTGGGTATTTATTAATTATTATTTGTCTAGTTTTTTTAATGTATTTTAAAATTGCAGAATATTTGGGGACTGATTCTATGAATCGGACCCTAACTGGTCAGCTTAGAATATGCCAAGTGTGGGGATGTTTTCCGCTGGAATAAAGCGGCATAGCAAGCTCCTATGCCGGCTGTTCTCTCCCACCATATACTGGCAGAGGGCTGAGAAATGCACCTGAGTATTCCAATCCACAGCTGGCAGAAGATCACAGAGAGAGTGCAAGTCAGAGACCCCCTCACAGCTGTTCTAACTTATGCCACCGGGCTGGCTCTGATGCAGATGTACCCTGAGAGCAGAAAGGTGTTCTCCTTGTTCCGTGATGGCCCCCGGTACTGAGCATATCTCAGTATAGGAGAGAGTTTGGACCTTCATGCCTAAACCATCCTTGACAGCACATACACACGTGAATTGGAACTTGATTATAAGGAAACACTGCAGCAGCAAGAGTGAATCCTAGTTTTCCCACTGCGTGTTCCTTTAAAGCTATGTTCCATTTATGGCAACTGTGGATATAATGAAATGTAAGGGGCAGGTGGGAGCCTAATGAAGTGAAGGATGAAAAAGAGAGGCACCTCCCCGTTGCTGTTGCTACGGCTCCCTGGCTCGGGAACACAAAATGGAGCCAGTAATGGGCAAAGTAAGGAGCAAAGGAGGCAGCCTGGCAGATATCCCACCTGCAAGAGCCGCAGGAAGCAAAGGACAGAGACCAGAAATACCTTCAAAAAAGCAGGGTCTGTTCAGAGTGAAACATTGCTTATCATGTTAGAAGCTCCTGTTTGCAGCTCCTGGCTTGAGCAGGCCGGCTGTGCTATGGAATGCTCCCGACAGGCTGGAGAGAGAGTAGTCTGCCCCTTAAGGCAGAGAATCATCAGAGAGCCACGTTCTCTGGTCATACCTCAGAAGGCTGATGATACTTCCTTCTTCCCTGTTCTTTACTCAAAGACTAGCTTTCAAAGTGCCATCCATGGAAACTGAAATTTTTCAAAATGTCACCAGAATAAAGGAGCTTAAATTTTTAAATAAGCATCCAAGTTTTTTTTTTTTAAAAAAAAAAACACTTTTCTGAGATGTAATCCAGGCTCCAGTCCCATAACTGACTCTTAATTTGAATAAAGAGCTGAGATTCAAAAATGCATTAATGACTTCTGGGGCCACCCCAAGTGACATGTCCTTGTGAACAACACACATTTCTTAAGCAGCTGGAACATGCCACTCCCTGACCCAAAGCTTTATTTCTGCCTATAGTGCTGCCACAAATTACATCCCCTACCTTCCAATTTGTGAATACTTCTTGGATGAAGAACTGGCCTTTGACTGGCAGCAAATGACAAAATATCTCCTGGGTCCTCCCAAATAGTGAATCTACACAACTGTTAAACGGTAACAAAGAGCCTGTGACATGCCACTCCCTGACCTAAAGATTAATTTTTGTACAAAGTACTCCCTAATATTATCTTTCCTTGTGCAAATAGTTCTTATATAGACAACTGGGGTTTCAACATACACTGATGACAAAATGCCTTTTGGGTCATCCCAAGTGACACTCTCCTGTATCCATTATGCTGTTGTGAAGAGACAAAGCTTCATTTCCTGGGAAAACCCTGACACGTTACGCCTGCTCATTGCCACTTTGCATTTTCTGTGTAAGCAGACACATAAGGAACATGTAAAAAGCAACAAAATCAAGCACTTTGTTGCCAATCCAGCTGAAATGTTTTCACAAAAATATTTACATTAACAATTACAAATAAATAAGGGACTGAGAATCTGGAATAAAGGAACCAACTTCAGGTTCATTCCACCCAATGCCTCCCCAAGCAAGAACAATGGAGAGAGGGCTGTTGGTTGCACAAAAGGGAAGAATCACTGTCTTTCACCACCCTCAGTCCACTCCTTGATCCGTTATCAGATCTCTACTGTACAACAAGTACCTAAGAGAGTTGATCTCCATGGGAAGTGCTCGATGCTATGGGAGGCCCCCATATCCCGTCCTCCCCAATGCTATGCAATTGCACTGATTCCACTGCAAGCAGGTTCCTTTGTGCCCATGGCAGGGGGAGGGGGGAGAGGAGGTGGGGCACAGGGAGGGAGGCAGGATTTGCTCCAATAAACAGGTCATATAGACAGAGAGACTATGGAGGGTGACCCTCCAGAATCAGGAATATGCCTCCAAAGAGGTAAGGGGAGGAAGAGAAATCATAACTCATTAGCATAGGCTCCCAATTCCTTTCATATTTCATGAAATGACAACATTGATTTAACAACTGCATGGTCTTTCTGTTGCAAGCACAGAGCCAAAAAAATCAATGACTGTTGGTCACAGATCACTATGGTTAGAGAGCACCTCTAGCTGGGTGCCAACTCTTACGATCAACAATGAATCAGCTAGTTAAAAATGTGGAAATGTTGTGGTGGTTCATTTGTTTTGAATTCCAGCAATTTCACTGATCCCCAGTAACACTTTCAAATGTATTTAACTTTACAAAAAGATTCTGATGGAAGATTGGAAACAACTCTGACCAAAAAGTTATTTAAAGTGATATTAAAAAGATGGAAAGGAACAACTAAATATTTCTAACCTTTTCCAAAAGTGTACGGTGTGTAAAGGACTCTCTCTGAGTCATTGTGTGGGTGATTGGCAGTACTCTGTTGAGTAGAAGGAGAACAGCAGGGGTAGAGGAAGATTATGTACACCCATTGACTGAGTAATTTAATCTAGAGAAATCACTACATTACCCTTTCTCAGCAATACTACTACTCCTCTGAAACATTACATTCATCCTACTTCTGTCTTGAGAGTAAATTTAGAGGGATTCCTGTAGGTCTGCTTCAGACATTACTATGATTCCTCACTTTTGGCTGAAAAGGTTATTTGGCAGCATTTTGCATAAAGTTGAAGCTCTCATTATTTTTACCTTTCATGTCAGAACAATTGCTCAGCTGGGCAATCAAAAGATGGCAATAACCACTTCCTCATCAATGTAAATGAGAGCTGGCTTGAAAGAGGAACAGCTGATCTAAATCAGAATAATTTTCTCAGTCTTTTTGACCTCCTTCAGCTTTTCCTGTAGTTGCCTACTCTTATCTTCAGCTTCGTGCAAGTGTATCCTCCTGTGGCTGGACAACTGTAATAGATATATCCTCCATAAAGCGATGCAAATCAGATGGGCTGCTCTCAGTATCCACCCTCCTTTTTTTTTAATTAAACAATATGGTCCTGATCCTGCAAATACCTACTTGTGTGAATATTTCCATGGCATTCAGCAGGACTACTCATGAGGGTCAAATTACTTGCTTAGCTAAGTGTTTGAAGGATTGGGGTCTATGACATTCCAATGTTTCAAGCCAATGGTGGTAGTTAAGAATCATAGAAGTAGGGCTTACCAGGATCTTGAGAGATCATCTAGTCCATCTACAGTGCTGAGGTAGGACTAAGTATTACCTAGCCTATCCCTGACAGGTGTTTCTCTAACCTGGTCTTAAAAATCTCCAATGATGGAGATTCCATAACCTCCCTTGGTAACCTATTCCACTACTTAACTATCCTTATAATTAGAAAGTTCTTCCTAATGTTTAAACAAAATCTCCTTTGCTGCAGATAAAGCCCATTACTTCTTCACCTTCAGTGGACCTGGAGAACCATTGATCCCCATCCTCTTTATAACAGCCCTTAACATGTTTGATGACTGTTATCAGATCTCCTCTCAGTTGTCTTTTCTCAAGACTAAACGTACCCAGATTTCTAACCTTTCCTCACAGGTCAGGTTTTCTCAACCTTTCATTTTTGTTGTTTTCTGAATTCTCTCCAATTTGTCCACATCTTTCTTAAAGTGTGGTGCTTAAAACTGGACACAGTACTCCAGCTGAGGCCTCACTAGTCCAAAGGAAAGCTGAACAATTACTTCCCATGTCTTGTTTCAGAGTACCAGCCATGTTAGTCTGTATTCGCAAAAAGAAAAGGAGTACTTGTGGCACCTTAGAGACTAACAAATTTATTAGAGCATAAGCTTTCGTGAGCTACAGCTCACTTCATCGGATGCATATAGTGGAAAATACAGTGGGGAGATTTATATACACACACAGAGAACATAAAACAATGGGTTTATCATACACACTGTAAGGAGAGTGATCACTTAAGATGAGCCATCACCAGCAGCGGGGGGAGGGGGAGGAGGAGGAAAACCTTTCATGGTGACAAGCAACGTAGGCCATTTCCAGCAGTTAACAAGAACATCTGAGGAACAGTGGGGGATGGGTGGGGGGGAAAAATAACATGGGGAAATAGTTTTACTTTGTGTAATGACTCATCCATTCCCAGTCTCTATTCAAGCCTAAGTTAATTGTATCCAGTTTGCAAATTAATTCCAATTCAGCAGTCTCTCGTTGGAGTCTGTTTTTGAAGTTTTTTTTGTTGAAGGATAGCCACCCTCAGGTCTGTAATCGAGTGACCAGAGAGATTGAAGTGTTCTCCGACTGGTTTGTGAATGTTATAATTCTTGACGTCTGATTCGTGTCCATTTATTCTTTTACGTAGAGACTGTCCAGTTTGACCAATGTACATGGCAGAGGGGCATTGCTGGCACATGATGGCATATATCAGATCGGTAGATGCGCAGGTGAATGAGCCTCTGATAGTGTGGTTGATGTGATTAGGCCCTATGATGGTGTCCCCTAAATAGATATGTGGACAGAGTTGGCAACAGGCTTTGTTGCAAGGATAGGTTCCTGGGTTAGTGGTTCTGTTGTGTGGTGTGTGGTTGCTGGTGAGTATTTGCTTCACGTTGGGGGGCTGTCTGTAAGCAAGGACTGGCCTGTCTCGCAAGATCTGTGAGAGTGTGAATTCTGGGTAGTTTTCTGGCTCTGTCAATCTGTTTCTTCACTGCAGCAGGTGGGTATTGTAGTTGTAAGAATGCATGATAGAGATCTTGTAAGTTTCTGTCTCTGTCTGAGGGGTTGGAGCAACTGCGGTTATATCTTAGAGCTTGGCTGTAGACAATGGATCGTGTGGTATGATCTGGATGAAAGCTAGAGGCATGTAGGTAGGAATAGCGGTCAGTAGGTTTCCGATATAGGGTGGTGTTTATGTGACCATCGCGTATTAGCACCGTAGTGTCCAGGAAGTGGATCTCTTGTGTGGACTGGTCCAGGCTGAGGTTGTGGTGGATGGAAATTGTTGAAATCATGGTGGAATTTCTCAAGGGCTTCTTTTCCATGGGTCCAGATGATGAAGATGTCATCAATGTAGCGCAAGTAGAGTAGGGGCATTAGGGGACGAGAGCTGAGGAGGCGTTGTTCTAAGTCAGCCATAAAAATGTTGGCATACTGTGGGGCCATGCGGGTACCCATTGCAGTGCCGCTGATTTGCAGGTATACATTGTCCCCAAATGTGAAATAGTTATGGGTGAGGACAAAGTCACAAAGTTCAGCCACCAGGTTTGCCGTGATATTATCAGGGATACTGTTCCTGACGGCTTGTAGTCCATCTTTGTGTGGAATGTTGGTGTAGAGGGCTTCTACATCCATAGTGGCTAGGATGGTGTTTTTAGGAAGATCACCAATAGATTGTCGTTTCCTCAGGAAGTCAGTGGTGTCTCGAAGATAGCTGGGAGTGCTGGTAATGTAGGGCCTGAGGAGGGAGTCTACATAGCCAAACAATCCTGCTGTCAGGGTGCCAAAGCCTGAGATGATGGGGCGTCCAGGATTTCCAGGTTTATGGATCTTGGGTAGCAGATAGAATACCCCAGGTCAGGGTTCTAGGGGTGTGTCTGTGCGGATTTGTTCTTGTGCTTTTTCAGGGAGTTTCTTGAGCAAATGCTGTAGTTTCTTTTGGTAACTCTCAGTGGGATCAGAGGGTAATGGCTTGGAGAAAGTGTTGTTGGAGAGCTGCCTAGTAGCCTCTTCTTCATATTCCGACCTATTCATGATGACGTCAGCACCTCCTTTGATAGCCTTTTTGATTATGATGTCAGAGTTGTTTCTGAGGCTGTGGATGGCATTGTGTTCTGCATGGCTGAGGTTATGGGGCAAGTGATGCTGCTTTTCCACAATTTCAGCCCGTGCATGTCGGCGGAAGCACTCTATGTAGAAGTCCAGTCTGCTGTTGCGACCTTCAGGAGGAGTCTACCTAGAATCCGACCGCTATTCCTACCTACATGCCTCTAGCTTTCATCCAGATCATACCACACGATCCATTGTCTACAGCCAAGCTCTACGATATAACCGCATTTGCTACAACCCTTCAGACAGAGACAAACACCTACAAGATCTCTATCATGCATTCTTACAACTACAATACCCACCTGCTGAAGTGAAGAAACAGATTGACAGAGCCAGAAGAGTACCCAGAAGTCACCTACTACAGGACAGGCCCAACCAAGAAAATAACAGAATGCCACTAGCCATCACCTTCAGCCCCCAACTAAAACCTCTCCAACGCATCATCAAGGATCTACAACCTATCCTAAAGAACGACCCATCACTCTCATAGATCTTGGGAGACAGGCCAGTCCTTGCTTACAGACAGCCCCCCAATCTGAAGCAAATACTCACCAGCAACCACACACCACACAACAGAACCACTAACCCAGGAACTTATCCTTGCAACAAAGCCCGTTGCCAATTCTGTCCACATATCTATTCAGGGGACACCATCATAGGGCATAATCACATCAACCACACTATCAGAGGCTCGTTCACCTGCGCATCTACCGATCTGATATATGCCATCATGTGCCAGCAATGCCCCTCTGCCATGTACATTGGTCAAACTGGACAGTCTCTACATAAAAGAATAAATGGACACAAATCAGACGTCAAGAATTATAACATTCACAAACCAGTCGGAGAACACTTCAATCTTTCCGGTCACTCGATTACAGACCTGAGGGTGGCTATCCTTCAACAAAAAAACTTCAGAAACAGACTCCAATGAGACGCTGTTGAATTGGAATTAATTTGCAAACTAGATACAATTAACTTAGGCTTGAATGAGTCATTACATAAAGTAAAACTATTTCCCCATGTTATTTCTCCCCCCCACCCATCCCCCACTGTTCCTCAGATGTTCTTGTTAACTGCTGGAAATGGCCTACCTTGCTTGTCACCATGAAAGGTTTTCCTCCTTTCCCTCCCCCCCCCCCCCGCTGCTGGTGATGGCTCATCTTAAGTGATCACTCTCCTTACAGTGTGTATGATAAACCCATTGTTTCATGTTCTCTGTGTGTGTATATAAATCTCCCCACTGTATTTTCCACCATATGCATCCGATGAAGTGAGCTGTAGCTCACGAAAGCTTATGCTCAAATAAATTTGTTAGTCTCTAAGGTGCCACAAGTACTCCTTTTCTTTTTCCCATGTCTTACATATGATATTCTTGTTAATACATCCCAGAATTGTATTGTAAATTACTGTGAACATGTAATTATAAGAAGCTTATAAACATATCTGTTTATGGACCGAGTGCAGTCTACAGAGTTCTAAGCCATATTATATTACCATTCTCATCTTTAATATACTGCTGGAGATTCATAGTTCCCAATATCTGGATCCAAGCAATCAGGTCACTTAGCTGAAGAGCATTGTAAGCCCAGAGCCATACTCTCCATGGGCTACACCTCCGTAGTGGGACGGTACTTGCTTTGTATATACACTGAACACAGCCCTTTTGAATGCTCCTACCAATACAATTATAAAATAGTTTCAACTATTAAGTATAAATGTTCAGCATAACCAGGAAATTCTGAAAGCCATTCTTTTAAACAACAACAGCTACACACAAGACTAAAGTGCCATTAATTCCCAAGATTTATGATTATTAGAACAGAATATACACATACTTGGGCATCTTAATATGGTTCTAAATAAGTTTTGCTGAATTTAAGGACTCACTAGGGGCTGTGGGATTTGGCCCCTGGGCCAAATTATGCCCTGAATTACACTCTCCAAGATTGTCAAGGCAGAATTTGGTCCTGAATTTAGTGACTTTGAAAACTGACACTAGTCAGAAAATCCTTTTGCCTTCTCTGAACCAGGTCTTCATGAATAGATTCATTGTTCTACTGGTCCCGTTCAGTAATGAGTGCAATACATCCCAGTCCTGCACAGCTGGAATAATATCAGTGATGTGAACCGCTCCCGATAGAGAGCTGAACTTCGTAACAGTATTATTTACTCACGTGGCCACATGACTGTTCAAGCTCAATTTATAACTGGGATTTTTGTGCTACAGAGGGAAGCACATTATTCAGGCTGTTATTGAATTCCAATCCTACTCCAAAAATAATTATATAAAAATGTACCTTTTCACTCAACAGACCTACTCCTTGTGTGGATTCAGTCATTTCTCTGCCTTTAGCCACAAAAGGTACTTTATTTAGCAATTTTTATTCCTGTTGCCATGGCTGAGACAATAAAGACTGAGCTGACTGTGATACTGGACATATCATTTGATTATTTTCACACATACAGACTATCTGGAGTAGTACCATTTGAATGACAGACAATACATCAGGTGTAATAATACTAGTTTGCCAGACTGACTTTGTTGTATGATTTTAGTGGTGCAGGATGCAAAATGAGAGCACCACTTGTAAATAAAATAAATTAATAAAAAACAACACAGTTATATGTAACTACTTATTTTTCTTTGGACATCAAAAAATAAATTCCCATACTGGGCACTGAACGGCTGGGTTCTGTGTATGGAGAAAATGGTTCAGATGCATAGCCCACATTCTAGTTTTTTTGTGCTTTTCAGGCAAAGAAAAAGCAGCCTTAAAGGACAACTGGGGATTGTCCAGCTATACCAAAAGAAGGACAGGAGACACTTGATATGAATTTAATAAGGCTGCAACTTTATTATTAGATGTCTGGGACTACCCAGCAGATAAAAGTGTACAGTGCAGGTAATTACCCGGGGGAAGAGGGATGTGGCTTCCACCAGCTCCCCCTCTTTTTCCATCCAGCTCTCTCCAGCAAATCCATTGCCGGGACCTTACCATCCAACCCCTCTCATAGGAGGGGTAAGGTGGGCTTTCAGAAAGTGGGGGTCCAACCAGAGGAGCCCCAAACCCACACCGTTCCATTCCTTTAACCAGCATCTCCTTTTTAAGTCTTTTATCAGGCCATTTATCTGGTCACTAGATGCCTTCCCTATGGAGTACCTGCACTGGACATCTGCCCCACACTTAGTAAATAAGTTGAGACATATACCCTACCACACCTTTTGTGCTCACCATAATAGGTGTTCCCTAACACCTGCTGGGGGGAAGGCGAAAAAACGCCACTCCACCGAAGCCAATATAGTTGTGAGGGAAAAAATTCCTTCCCAGCCCTCTTAAAAAGGAGCGATTTGCACAATGCCCACAGCACATTCAAACCCCACCTGATAATCACAGCTCAAGGGGAGGGAGAGCGGGTGCTGCCTTGCCTACTACATGGAGAAAGGGGTTTCCAATGCCAGAGCTTGCACCTTTAACGCCTTCCACCCTTACATTCCAAGGGAGCGAGTCAGTGCTGCAAATCTGACCAATATCACCTTTTTGAAGCTGTTTCTGACCTTGTTCCCGCCCCTGCCATAAAGCACTACTGCCTTCCTCCGGAAAGCCTGGGCAACAGCCTCCCTGCTTTCCGTGCAGAGCGGTCATTCCTGTACTGAAGGGCATTTCTCAGTCGGGATAGCACTAGCAATGCTGGTTCTACAGTGCCTACTTCCCAACACCCTTCTCCCCTCTCCCCCAGCCTAGGAGGTAAATTCAGGGTGGGATGGAACTGGAACTGTGAACTCCAGCAAACCTTGCTGGTATAATATATAAACCTTAGTCTGCTCTGACTTGCACCGGGGAGGGCGGCTGAACTGGGATCTGGCTTAAAGCCAAGTTGTATTCTCTCCCACAGGTCTTCCCAGCTCTGCTCCAGTGCAGCTAAGGATTTAGCTCTTAGCTCATTGCCTCTTGTGAAGAACTGATGCACAGAATGAATTATACCTTTTGAGACTCAAGTGCCGTCCCTTCACCACCATTATGTGGCAGGCTGTAAATACAGCATAATCACCACAATTCAAGCCAGCACAGGCTGAACAGCATGCTGGGCCGAAAGCACGACCAACACTGGGCATAAACATCCTTCCACTCCTCTCCCGACCCCCAACCCATTTTCCTCCTCAATCAGATCTCTCACTGGCTCTTCACCTGGCTGGTAAATGACCTGTGTTTTTGGCTATCAGGGGACAATTAAAACCAGTTTAAAATTAAAACAATTTTAACAAAATTAACAAACTGAAAGTCAGCATGCTGAGCACCAAGGGCCAGTAGGCACAAGGCTACGCAGGACACTGCATGCCTTTTTGGTGCCCCTCTGCCTTGTGGTGAGAAGGATTAGGAGCATGAGGGCTACATGGAACACTGTGCCAGTGGCCTGTGAATCTACTTCTATAGGGATCAATAGAAAGTCCCCAGGTATTTGTCATTCACAGTCCCCATCTATTAGTACAGCTCCCTGGCTGTTAGTAACAGGAGTTTGGCTGTGTAGCTGCCACACATCAAGATGCCAGCTGGGACAGCTGCACCTTTCCACCCAGGACCAGCTCTACGCACCAGCATAGCAAGCACGTGTTTGGGGTGGTATAATTCCAGGGGTGCCATTCCTGCCATCCCCTTTTTTTTTTTTTTTTTGGCTTGGGCAGTTGCGCTCTTGGAACTTGGGGTGGCAAATTTTTAGCTTGGGGCGGCAAAAAATTTAGAGCCGGCCCTGTTTCCACCAACTCTGAATTCGCTTATGTCAACTTTGTTTACTTTGGCTTTGCATGCAGGGGCAAAGGGAAACAGTATGGCCCTAAAAACGGAGGAAATTGAGATGATTCTGAGATATATATATATATATATATATATATATGTATGTATGAACAAAAGCAGAATCTCACCACTGAATCGATTGTAGCGATAACTCTTAGCACATATGTAGTACTGTATGTGTCAGTGTAAACATCTCACATACTTTACATCGGGGTAGTCAACAGACAGACCGCAGGCCAAATCTGGACTGGCACACTCTTTTGATCAGACCCCAAAATCTTTTTATTTACTTATTATTATGATTATTATTGTTGTTTTTAAAAATCATTTTCTATAGAGTCTGGACCTTGACCAAGAAATTTGGACCTTGACAAAAAATAATTGACTGCCCCTGCTTTACATGATAGCATATTTCAAGCTGATGGGTTAGTATTTGTGCAGTACGGGTTTCATGTGGTGTTACCATGCTTCTTCTTTATTGTTTTCTACTTCCCATCTAATTTATATTTATTTAAATATGTTTTGTGAAAGATTTTAGTTCTGTTTAGTCACCTTTTATTCCATGATCTATGAAGAAAATGCTGAACATTTAAGACATCTCAACCTGAAATCATTTGACACATTAATTGTCCTTTCTGATATCTATCTCAATACAGTTTCAGAGTAGCAGCCGTGTTAGTCTGTATTCGCAAAAAGAAAAGGAGTACTTGTGGCACCTTAGAGACTAACAAATTTATTAGAGCATAAGCTTTCGTGAGCTACAGCTCAAATTTATTAGAGCATAAGCTTTCGTGAGCTACAGCTCACTTCATCGGATGCATCCGATGAAGTGAGCTGTAGCTCACGAAAGCTTATGCTCTAATAAATTTGTTAGTCTCTAAGGTGCCACAAGTACTCCTTTTCTTCTATCTCAATACAGTGTTGACTTTCTGCTCTGGGAAAGTCATTTGAATGACCTCTAAGAATTGTTGACTTGCTTACTGATCTCATGATTATGTTATATTTTGGTTACTGTTCTGATATCTATCTCTGCAATGTTTTACATCATTGTAAAAAGATGTATATTAAAACCAAGAATCACATTCTGCTATGACTTTTTAAAACCATTCTTTGTATTTCCATCTCTGTGTTGTTCCTGTTTTCTGCCAATGAGGAAAACGTGCATTTTCTTTACTTTTTCATATTATTTTTTAATTTCAGAGTGGATCTGTTAGAGAAATGATGTATAAAAACACCTGACAAAACAACAAAGCAAATAATCACAAGAGAATTACATAAAGAGGAGTCCATCCTCATGTATAAAGCCTAGCCAACTGAACTAAATGACAGAAACCCTTTAACCTTCAAAATCTGCTAGAAAATTTACCCATCATAGTGCTTCCATTTTGATTAAAAAATAGATGTTTTCACGCTTCATAAATCACCCAACAAAGTTCATTATCAAGCATTATCGAACACAGCTCCAGAGTTTCTAGAGAGCAGCTCATTTGAATGGTTAGATAAAACCAGTGGAATATTGTTTCAGATTGTAAGGTCATCTTGGCAGGAACTGTGTCTTCCTGTGTATCTGTGCAGCATTTAGCACATTTTGGTTGCTATTGTAATCTTAAAAATGAATAATAGTAATTTGTTTTGTCTAGTGTGGGAGGACAACAACAGGAAAATTAACTTTAATTTATCAAATTCACCACCTTCAATGTATTTCCCTTATGTTTCTCAGGGCTCCAGATTGTCCATACTTGACACTTTTTACATCTTGGATTTTAATGTTGCTCTCTCATTTTGTTATCATGAACATGATATTTGACCCTCTAAGACGAGTGTGTATCTCAGATAGAGTGTCTTTTGCAATGATGAAAAGACTTGACTACTTGCATATCTTAAAAGGTAAAAAGGCGCCATAAAACTGCAGTAAAGAACAAGTTACATACACTGTCTCTAAAATATTAAAAGCTGAACAAAATAGGTACACAATAATGATGTGCTGTAGGAACTTTGTGCAGTCATTTTCACCTGTGCAAAGTGAGTGTAAAACACTACTAGTCTGATATGGTAGTGTTTTATAACTTTCCTGGGGACTTCACCTTGCGTGCTCTTGTGTCCAGGAGAGATATGCCAGCTGGAGTTCTAACTCCTGATAGAACCACTCAAGCCAGAGAAGTCAAAGAGTAAGGACCAGGAAAAAAAAGACCACTGGTCCTCAAGGTTGGGGGTTGAGTGATAGGCCAACAATCTGCTCTCATAAACACACACACACGAAACACAACAAGATAGTAATTCCAGCAAACAGCATGTCAAAGAAACGGACTCTGACTCAGCAGAAGTCAAAAGTCCTGGAGAAAGCCATCAGGAAGCCAAGACTTCCTTGGTAATGACCTTGATAAAGTCTTTACTGAAGGTAAAACAAACTATGGAAGTAGTTTCTGGACTATTAGAAAAATGGCTGCAACAACAAAAGCCATGCTGGCGATGAAAGGAATGGACAACTATAATCTTGAAATGTTTGGAGTAAGTGAATGTTGATAGCCAGGAGCTGATAAAAAGTGATTCAAAGAATGAGACTAAAGTCATAATATATTTAGAGAGGCTACTGAAGTCTAATTTCTGTTATATAGACTTAGCTTTTAAAATGTTGACCAGAAAAATGCACACACACTCATTTACACACATCATTCATTGTCCATCCACATTTATAATCCACAAAATCCCAGGAAACAATAATATTTTGCACTTCTATAGCTCTTTGTTTAATCAATAGATCTCAAAATGCTTTACAAAGTTTAACAACCATTATTATCCCTATTTTATGTATGGAGAAGCCAAGACACAGAGAGATTACATAACTTGGCCCAAGATCACATAACTCCATTGCATAGTCAGGGACAGACCCAAGGCTTCCTGACTCCCTGCACGTGATTAACTAGACAGATCGTGGCTCTTCTGAAAAAACAAATGAGTTTAATAATTTTCTGTATTGATGGACAAATCACACAAAACATTAATGGCTGCTGTTCCAGACTTCACTAATCTGTTCTAGTCCATTTCATGGAACTATAATTCATGCCAGTATTATCAATCCTATTATTTTAATATCATACTATTGGTAAAAAGCTAATCTTTAATTACATATATATTATCACATCCTTACTACATTAAAGATAAGCAGAAGGGTATGTTGCATTAGAAAATTTCCTGTAGCTAGCCTAAACAAGCATATGAAAGAAAGAATTGTGTTGGCTATATAGAGACGCGAGATTGCACTGATTGAAAGAGAAATCATACAGAGATATTGAAATAGAGCTACAGAGAGTCTGCACCAGTATGTTTGTCATGCAGGCAGGCTTATATACAGCAGCATACACAGCATACGTTATTTGCTCTGTATCTCTTGAGAGGATCACATTAGAAGGCTGTGTGACACTCAATTCAAATGACAGCACAGATATTCTCCAGTATAGGCTGAGCGGTAAGAGTAAGTTTGTTGTAATTTTATATAAATCAGGGATGAGGACTGGTAACAGAGTTGGCAGGAGGAAAAGCCCAGTATACCCTTTGAGCAGTCTGGTCATAGCAACCAGTGCTATAGCTGTCAACAATGCAGGAAGAAGACACAGTTTTATAGCACCACTCTTATTAATGCACTGACCTATACTGAGACCAGTGCGGAATTGCACCATCCCCAAGGTTGCTCCAAGGGGGTTTTTGCCTCCCAAAGTCTCCCCACCCAACAGCCCTGGCTCTGACACAAAACTTGTCCCAGCTCTTCAGTGCATAGGACAAATGTCCAACCTATGAAATTCCCAGGATAGTGTAATCTGTTCCCCTTCCAAGGATGACAACATCCCTAGGCTGGTGCAGAGGGGGCAGGGCCATGGCTTCATCCCCTTCTTGCCCCTCACCCTTTGGGGTGATTGCTTCCCCAGGGTCTCCTGAGTGCAAGGTCTACAGTTCTCCCTAACTGGTAAGGAGGGTGGAATGTGACAGAAGACTCCTCACTCTCTTTCCTACACATCTGGACAAGGACCAAGGACAATCTGCCCCTATTAATGGATTATATTAAGAATTGCCTTGGTTTTTTCTTCATAAGCAGAAGGCCATTATTACCAAAATTCCTTTCACCTCAGCAATGGCAAATTTAACATCTGCTCTTCCTGTGTGATCTTGGGCAAGTCACTTAGGGTACGTCTACACTTCAAGCTAGTGGCATAGGGCTTGTCTATA
Source organism: Dermochelys coriacea (assembly GCF_009764565.3). Taxonomy (NCBI): domain Eukaryota; kingdom Metazoa; phylum Chordata; order Testudines; family Dermochelyidae; genus Dermochelys; species Dermochelys coriacea. Next base: position 185,171,473 of record NC_050069.1, read on the forward strand.
CTGACATGCTAAATTGGCAGTGCTGCGATCATTGCAGCAGCATTGATTTAGCGGGTCTAGTGAAGACGTGAAGTCACTGGGACAGTGCTCTCCCATCAACTTCAGTATTCCACCTCTCCGAGAAGGGGAAAGATAAGTCAGCAGGAGAGCATCTCCCACTGACATAGAATGATGTAGACACAGCATTAGGTCAATGTAAGATATGGCATTCAGGGGGGTGATTTTTTCACACCCGAGCGATGTAACTTATATCAACATAAGCAGCAGTGTGTCTGGGTGTTGCTGGATCTGTGGAGTTAGGTGTGGTGATGAATGAATTTCTTCTACATAGTTGTTTATAAGGTTCCACTGCTGAAGCTGATTGTGGTGTCCGTAAATTGATGCTGGTGCTGCAGTGTTCTAGAGAGAGTTTGATGGATGAGTGCTGGTTGGTGAAGTTGCAGTGGTAATCTATTTGGGATTTTAGGCTGTCCAGAAGATGAAAATATCATTGCTGTATCAGGTATATAATTGGTTTTATATTGTAATTTTTTCAGAAATTCTTCCTCAAGGTGGCCCATGAAGAGGTTGACATACTGGGGAGACATCCTAATATGCTTGGCTGTTCCCATAGTTTGGACAAAGTGTTTGTTGTTGACTGTAAAATTTTTATGAGTGAGGATGAAATGGATGAGTTTGGCAATGTGTCTGGGTTGGATGTCTGAATGATGTCCATTGTCTTCTAGATATTTGAGGCAGGCAGTGATGCTGTCATGGTGAGAGATGTTGGCTTATAGGGACGTAACATCCATGGTGGCAAGTGTTGTGGTATGAGTGAGGTTGTTGATGTTTCAGAGTTTCTGCAGGAAGTCGGCTGTATCCTGGAAGAAACTTGCCCTTGGTGTGGTGAGTGGATTAAGGATGGTTTCTTTGAGTCTTCGTATTCCTTCAGTAAGAGTGTTGTGGCCACATAAGATGGGACTGTCTGGGCTCTCTTGGTTGTGTATCTTGAGAAGCATGTGAAACATCCCTGGTGTGGGTTGAGCTGGATAAGGTTGTAGAGTTTAGTTGTTTGGGGAAAGATTTGATGTTGACATTCTTGTGTCAACTTAAGGTTTTAAGATTGTTCTGCAAAATGTAAAATCTTAAAGAGGGTAAAACATAGGAACACTTTTTTCACTCAGCAAGACCCTGATATTCCTGTGGTTTGCATGGGATTTTTGCTACATGCAAAAAAATTATGTTGCATATTTAACTCTATTTTACAGGTAAACAACAGATTAATTATGTATTCTGCCCAAAATATTAGACATCTTGGCACATCATGCCAAAGCAGATGGATAATGATTGATTTGGACAAATGGTGTTTTTTCTTAAAAACTGCTTCCTGTGAATAATTAAGGAAGCTCATTATCTGCACAATTCAACAGATACCTATGCCCATAGGGCTATCCAAATATTCACATGCTTATTTCAGCAGAAATAGACTCTGCACCTTCTGCGATTTACCGGTCACTGATCCAAGTGAACCAGGTTGGTTTGGGAAAATATGAGTGCCATGGGCTGAATTATAAAAGGTCAGTATTAATTTTATACTAATTTCCATCAAGTTGCACACATTTCTGGGAGAGTTTCCCTTTTAATAAACTCCTTCCATTTGGACTGTGCCATTCCCCCATCCCTGTGAGGAAGGATTCCACTTTTATCAGAGAGAGTTAGTTTAGTACACTAATTTTTTGATGCCACTTTGCCAGCCACCCAGGAGCCAAGACTACTTAATAAGAAGAATTACCAGTAAATCAGAATAATTTTCCAGCTTCTTGCAATAAATACTGTATTTAGTGTTGGAGCAATACAAGTCAGCAGTGTGCCCTTGTTGCCAAGAAGGCTAATGGCACATGAGGCTGCATTAGTAGGAGCATTCCTAGCAGATGGAGGGAAGTGATTATTCCCCTCTATTTGGCACTGGTGAGGCCACATCTGAAGTACTGTGTCCAGTTCTGGGCCCCCCACTACAGAAGGGATGTAGACAAATTGGAGAGAATTCAGCGGAGGGCAATGAAAATGATCAGGGGGCTGGGGCACGTGACTTACAAGGAGAGGCTGAGGGAACTGGCTTGTTTTGTCTGCAGAAGAGAAGAGTGGGGGTGGATTTGATAGCAGCCTTCAACTACCTGAAAGGGAGTTTTGAAAAGGATGGAGCTTGGCTGTTCTCAGTGGTAGCAGATGACAGAACAAGGAGCAATGGTCTCAAGTTGCAGTGGGGGAGGTCTAGGTTGGATATTAGGAAAAACTATTTCATTAGGAGGGTGGTGAAGCACTGGAATGGGTTACCTAGGGAGGTGGTGGAATCTCCATCCTTAGAGGTTTTTAAGGCCTGGCTTGACAAAGCCCTGGCTGGGATGAATTAGTTGGTGTTGGACTAAATGACCTCCTGAGGTCTCTTCCAACCCTAATATTCTATTATTCCAGCTGAAGAGCTGGCAGAATTGAGCAAGCTACTGTCAAAGAAGATACAGAGACAAATTCTAACTTACCTGTTCCACGGGTGTGAAAATCAGCATAGCTACATATTCTGGCCAGGTCGAGCAGCCAAAACACCTTCACTGGAGACAGAGGTGCTATTCAGCTGGCATCCAGCCCAGCCCCTCCTCTCTGCAGTCAGAGCCTGGGATATTTGATAGTGGAGCCAACAAGGAGAGAAGTTCAGGGGCAAAGTGGTGCCTTCCCTTATGCCCCAGCAGGAGGCATGGGAACTCCCCACTGGAGCGAAAGCTAGAGGGGCTGTGAGGGAGCACAGCAGACACCATCTCCCTCTCCCAGCAAGCACATGTCTCAGTTAACAGATCCATATTGGAGTGGTCAGTCAGCAAGGAGCCAATCAATCTGAAGAAACACGCCCCTTTCTCAAGAAAACAGCAACAGTAGGGGGCAGCTCTTCCCCAACCACTGTTCTTTGGAGGTTCATGTTTAGCCCTGGATGCTTCCCTCTGTCTCTCCGCCATTCAGATAGTTCAATCAGCACACTGTGTGGAGAGAGGGAGAAGTTGGCAAAAACAAAGGCCAGGGATGGGTGGGAAGGTAGGTCCCTACTGTGAAGCTGTTGAGTAGTCACTCCATACCCCATACAAACCATCAGCCAGTTTGCCATGTACCTCCCCTCCCCATGAGTAGAGCTCCGATGTGACACACAGCTGTGAACTATTTGCAAAAATAAGTGTCTTGTCCCCACGTCAAGGTCTTACTACACTGGAAATTTTTGCCACTAATGACATACATTTCATAGACCAAACAAAATTACATTGACAAATCCCTTATTCAGATACACTTGTTGGCATGTTCTGGTCTTCCTTGAGCATCGTTTATGGACAAGATTGTCATACCAATCATTGCTAAAAGGACTGGCTCCTGGATATGAACTTTCTAGCTATCTATCTGAATTGCTTTTAGTCTGAAGGATAACACAGACTAAGTATACCACTCACTTGGTGACAGATATCATAGTTCAATAGCAGTATACTATCTTCCACTTGAACTTCCAGTGTTTGAGATCCCTGATAATGCTCAAGGGAAATGTACATGTACCCAACTCAGATTTTTTTTTTCTTGTAAGAGAACTGAGTATTCCAGGTCTAACTCATCAAAGCATCCCTGTAAGGCTATGGGTGATATGATCATACTAGTGATGCTTGACTATATAGAACTGCATTGCTTGAGTGAAAATGAACAGAAATTGACTGACACTCACATTGCCATCAGGATATTAGCAGAAGCAAGAAAGAAGAAACATCGCTGACACTTGACAGGTTGTGACGTGCAATGAATGGCCACTGAAATCTTGACAGACACTTGTGGAAGCTTAATTATTAATTCAGCTTCCAGTCTGCAGCTCCAGAATGGATATGTAACCCACAGAAATGCATAATGAGCCTTCTCAAATGAGTGTCAGGCTGATAAAGATGGCTCCCTTGGGCTGTCTAAACGTCTATTTAAATGCAGATGCTAGCCTTCTAATGTGAAGGAAACAAATGTTTGCAACTTGTACATCACTGTGTGTAACACTCCGAGAGATGGGTCTTTTACATTGATATAGTGTTACCAACTCCCAAGATTTAATCAGGAGTAACAGAATTTTTGCCCCTGATAGAACCGATCTTGGGATGGCGCTTCTTGGGCGAGTCACTGCAGCAGAGGCCACAGTCACATGACTCTGTGCATTTGAGAGAGTGATAGCACTGGGAGATGGGTTCAAACCTTAAAAGATGGACCAAAACCACAAAACAAACCTTTTCAAATGAATTTTAGGCCCAATCTCATGATTTTGTGAAGAGGGGGCTGACTCATGATTTTTTAAACTTTTGAGCTTGGCAATGCTGTATTCATAATCAATTTTTAAGCATACTTTAAGGAATATAATGTAGAACTATGGAGCCTACATTTCATACATTACCCTTTTTCAATATTTTATTGTGCCTTGTTCTTATTCAGCCAAACAGGGGAGTAAGGCCTGCCTGCCCTGTGCTTGGCCTACCCACATCTTGAATTCCAATTGGGTGTGGCGGGTAGACACTGCTTGCCAGACACTCCCATTGTGAGCCAGTGGGTGGAAGCTTGACTCCATGAGCACCACCTCTTACTGGAGGGGGAGAGAGCTTCACGTTTGAAAAGGGGAGAGGAGAGACATTGTGATTCTTTGAGTCATGATTCCTTCCCCGTGTAGCTCCTAGGGTGGTCCAGTTACATGCAACCTCTTGTTAAGAGCTTCGCCTAAAGTTTTTGTCTAGCCTCATAGAAAATAACTGCTGCCTGATAATCAATTGTACCAAACAAGAAGGAGCAGCTAATTTGGAAGTTAAATATATTTTTTTTAAATCACCTCTTCTGGGGATTTATTTATTAAAAAGTCAGCCTGAGACAACTAATACTTCTTATTGAACTTATTTTGTACTAATTATCAACATTAAAGCTTTGCTATCTACTTGGAAAAAGCTGTTCTACATATGCAATTCACTATTTTTTCCTGGAATCATTACATAGTCACTTTTAGAAGGGCTTTGCTCAGGGAAAATAATTTTTTTTCTCTCTTTTCTCATTGTATAACGGTGGCAATCAAATCAAAGCGGGGGGGGAGAGGGGAAAATGTGTAAAAATAGCGGTCACTGCAACAATAGTGTGATTAGTGTGGGTGATTCTTGCCTGTCCTTGAAGTCAGTCTGTTCCAGTTAAATAAATAATGCAATGTTTTTGAAGAAAAAGGTCATAAAAGGGTCAAAGGAGTTTATAGTAAACTATATCAGATGACGTTTTAACATCACAGGCCAAATCCTCCACTCGTGTAACAGCACTGCTCCATTGAAGTCAAGGGAGCTATGCTGGTTTGCATGAGCTGAGGATGTGGCCCAGCAACATTAATGTATTCTTTTTGTGTGTCTGCATCCCGCTAATAATAACCAACAAAGTGCAGGATACACTTCAAATCCCTTTATTGTGATCCTTTATGTACCATAAACTTTCTAAATCTCATTCTATCACTATATTCTCCCTAGTTACCACAAAAACAACACACACACACACACCTCTAGAAATTAAGAAATGGACACCTGGATTTGTTAAAAAAAATCAAACTTATTAAGATGCTAATGTGCTCACAATATCCTTGGAAGAGATCTGAGTTATTTTGGCTGTTCTTGCAGATGTCAAAGAAGTAAGAGCTCATGACAGTCTGAAAGACTGAGGTTAATTATTTAAGACCAGCAAGAAACATGAGTAACTGTGATTCTGAAAGAAAGTCATTTATTGCTAATGAATGAGTTATTTTAATTAAGTAACCATGCTAAAGTTTGTTTCACCCATCAACTAGATATAACCTATATAGATTGTCTCATGCAAGCTCCGAGTTAGAATGAGGTCACCCACTTTCAAGTGCTATTTAGCCTATGCTAAGATACATACACACTGCTGGGAATCATGCAGACAATGTACGGCCTTGTGCTGAGTATCTACTAACACAATTTTATATCTCACATACCAAACGGCTGATACATTTTTTAATAAACACCTGAACTTCATCCTAGGCAAATGTACAACATAATAATCAATTACACAAAATTTACATCCACTAAATCCCTGATTCAACAAGCATTTAAGCACTGTTTAACTTCAAGCATATGTTTTATTCACTTTGAAGTCAATTATATTTAAAGTTGAGCACGTGCTTAATAAATGCTTTGCTAAATAGGGACAGAATTAAGCAAGTGCTTATAGATAGAAAACTTTCAGTGAGAAAAGTCAAGTCAAAGAGGAAGGATGGTCCAGTGCTCAGGGCACTAGCCTGGGACTTAGGAGATCTGGGTTTAATTCCCATGCCACAATCTTGGGCAAGTCACTTAGCCTCTCCAGATATGTCTACACAGTATTTCAAAATGAGCCTTCCACTGTAGGCTGACAGACTTGGCCTAGCAGGGCTTATGCTAGTGTTCTAAAAAGAGTCATATGGCCAGTGCTCTGAAGTTGCCACTCAGCCCCGAGAGCCCACCCCTGTCCCTAGCTTCAGAACCCTTTCACCAACAGAAGTTGGTCCAATAAAAGACATTACCTCAACCGCCTTGTCTTTCTAATATCCTGGGAGCAACGTGGCTGCAAAACATCTGCTGTTACACACATTTAACAAGGGATTCCTCTAACCCTCATGGCAGTAAGGAGGATCCTCCATGGACTCAGTGTTGCCATCAATCATAATGATTGAAAGGTTATGCAGGATACAGTCTGTATATTAGTCATTGAGCTTAGTTTACTTGCCCCATTCTGCTTTTCAGTAACCTTGGTTAGTGTTCACTATAGGTGAGATAACCGCTATTTAGATGAGAATGTGGTGATGCTGGCTGTGGGGGAAATTTCCAAGGATCCTGCATGTGGCTGGTAGAAGGCATCTCTAGCAGAAGTGACCCAACTGAGATCAGGGGTGTATCCCTGGTTCCAGAGGGGAGAGTGAAAAACTTTTTTGTTGTAAAGGGTCATGAAGAAGATGTAGTTCATTGAGGGAGACCCAGTTTGCAAGATATGTGATGGGATTCCCTATAGTCCCCTGTTTGGTGCCAAGTAAAGTCTCTGGCATAGATGGCAGGATTCTGGAGTTATGGTAGAGCAGGAGCAGGCCAAAATTAATTAGACAGCTTGTAGACATTAGCCATTTTAAGTTGACTGACCCTTACGATGTCATAGTAGTCAGATGTAGATGGTAGACTCTCCCTGACTGCTAAATTAGATCTTACATAAGTGTCTTGGCCATATGTTTCATCCAATTTCATGTAATTTATGAGGCTGAAACCAGAGATGATGATCTGATTGGCAATAAGGGAATTAGCATGGGTTTCTTGAAGGCAGAGGACATGGACAGTGTCAGAAGGCAATGTTTTCAAGAACAGAGCTCTTTGTGGCTGATAGGCCCTTGACATTCAACTATAGCATGTTGAGGGAAGGGTCAACATTTGTTGCATTTCTAGTACATCAAGCATATTCAGCATTTTTAAGCAATTTTAAGGCCACCTACAAGTCCATCCCAGGTGGCTGCTCAAAAACAGATATATTATGCCTGGACGAAGAATGTGAAGGCCTCCTTAAACATTACAAAAAATGCAGTGATTCAGAAATAGCCAACAACCTCCTAGACAGTCTAAATGCAGCCCAAAGAGCATGCTTGGAAAAAGCAGTCTCAGAAATGGACATGCCAATATCTGACAGAAAAGCATTGACACTCACAAGAAGTTTGGTGTAGCACAAAACCTACCAGATACACAGCAACAGTATGTCTCTCCAACCAGTGTCACTATAGAAGACAAAAATACATTCTTGAGTTGTCAATCAAATAAGAGTGGCATTAATACAAGCAATCTCTATAGCTCAACCAAGATGAAAATTTCCAAACATTCTCTAGGGAAGAAACAGAAATGAACTGAAATAAATGAAAACAGGAAAGCCTATCATTTTGACCATGCATCACCAGAACTACTATAACATCTTAGGGAGAAAAGCCAACACAAGCTGTCCATCTTCATGTCCTGTGTTGTACAGGAGAACATGATAACCAAGTTAAGTTGATAGCTTTACCAATGCCAGGTAAAGAACATTCTGTAGTAGCCAGCTATTGCCAAATATCATTTGAGTTGTAGTTGCAAACTCCTGAAGCAGATGATCCTACAGAGAATTATGCCCACAACAGAACAACTTTTGAGTGATCATCAGGCAGCACCTGTGACCAAGTGTTAGCACTTATGACATACAGTGAGAATGGATTTCAAGAGAAGAAAACTGGAGATGGCTTTTTTGACCTTACAGCAGCCTATGACACATCTAAAACACTGGTCTACAATACAATATGTCAAGAGTTCTTCCTAGATGGGCTGTCATGAGAGTTGAGATAATACTCTGAGGTAGATTTTTGAGGTGGTTCTGAGCCATAAAATAAGCACCTCGAGAGCCCAAAAGAATGGATTCCTGCAAGGCTTAGTGCTGGCATAAACTATATTTAATGTATTCACCAGCGACCTATCTCCAGGTGTTGTATGTACACCAACGATATCTACTTGGCCTCAAGAGACTGTGAATTACAAAAGACTGAAGAGAACCTGAATAGTGATATGGTCACCATAGATGGCGACTGAAGAAACAGAGAATTAAATCTAGTATATCAAAGACAATGTCAAGATGTTTTCAGTTATACCATGCTTAGAGCGAACTTGAATTTAACAACTTTTTGTAAGATAAGTGGTTGGCACATGATTCAAAGGTACAGAATCTAGGGGACATCCTAGATTGCACATTCATATACAAATACCATCTCACTAAAGTAGCTCAAAAGATCATGCACAGAAACTCTCTCATGAACAAACTGGTAGGGTCCACCTGGGGAGACAATGTGCAAACACTGCATAGTTTGTGACTCATTTTCTGCTATTTAGCTGGTGAATATTATGCCCCAGTTGGGTTAAATTCTGTCCACACCAGACTAGTAGACACACAGCATAATCATATCATGAGAATTATTACAGGCACACTGAAGTCAAAAAACGTGTATGGTTACTAGTCCTAGCCAATATTCCTCTACCTAATGACCAGTGTCAGAATGCAGCCAACTAAGTGATAACCAGGGTACAGAAAATGCCACACTTGCCACTGTTCAGGATTATATGGGATGCATCCTGTCATCAGCTGAATAGTGAAATCCAATGTGGATGGTGCTGCACACTTTCCATCTAACTGATAGGAGCAGCAGCTCACTATGTCAGACAAAATGCGAGCATGCCTCAGCCACTACTAGGAACTTGCACATAAGCACTAGGCCCAATGATCGGCTACCTGACTTAGGGCTCCCATGCCACCTCTGGAGCTAGTTCAGTGCACCAGGATTGATCATGCCTAGGGCATCCAGGACAGTCCACTGTGCATCTGTAGTGCCGTGGGGGATGCTGCACACATGCTGCATGCTTGCTCATTTTGCATTGGGCTCCCTGGAGCTGAACACTGCTGGCTCCGAGGCCATTTTCTGGCTCGAGACAATTTAACTGGAGGGTAAGGTTTATTTTTTTTTATTAAACCTTGGCATGCTCACATGCAAATACACCATCCTGCTAATGCTATGTTGGCCCTGCTGCAAGCAGCATCAGACCCTTCATGTCATTTTGAGACTTGCCATGTGGTAACGCCCTCTGACTGGTTGTTCTCCCCACCTCCTGGGGAAGAGCAGCCAATCAGAGTGGCTGTAGGAGGCAGACAGCGTTCTCTTCCTCCCCTTAGAAGTCCAGAGGAGGTTTTACTGTAGGCAAGGAGGGAGAGAAAGAGGAAGTTCAAAAATCAGAAAACAGACCAAAAACATGATTACTTTTAAAATAATACTGTGATTTAGAGGCCAAGCTCATAACTGTCAGCCCTTCCTTTGTCCTCATGGCAATGAAGATCCACAGCCCCCATTTTACGACCAAGATATGGGGATTCCCTGAGGCCAGGGGAGAGAAGGACCAGAGTGAAGCACCAGCAAGTGAACCTCTCCCAGCATGGAAGGTCTGGGGCCAAAAATCCCAGCAGAGGTAGCAGCAGCAGGTAAGCACAATGAAACGTCTTATTTGGGTTTTGGATATCATCATGTGATTGGCAGGCCCCTCCAAGATGAATATTATCCAAATGAAAATAATACGAACTAGAAACTGAAAACATATACATAACTTGGCTTAAAGTCTGTGGTTTTTAGGCTAGAATTTGTCTTGTATTGTGTATTAAAACCACTAGACAATGATTTTGATAGACTTTTACCAATATACAATAAATTCCTGACACTTCCAGTTAGAAAGCAGTCTGTTACTCCCTATTAAATCTATACTAATCAGACCTAGATTCCAGCCCTGTTGCTTTTCTACTCATGAGGTCTTGGACAAGTTACTCTCCCCCTATGTCCCATGTTACCTATCTGTAAAATGGGCATTGTAATAGTATAGCAAAATTGGTAAAGGCATGACATAAATATCTGCAAGAAGATCTCTTGCCAAAGGTTTGAACTGCAGGGCCATATCAGTAAACCTCACATTGGTTGGGCTAATGACCCACTCAGGCCTTTTGGTAGAGTATTTACATAAATGCTGGCAGGCTGAAAACAGTCAGGGCTATCAGCATGAACTGCCTTACTTCCTGACACCTCACGCACACAGGGTACTGTCCACCAACATTACACATTATTAATCAGGAAATGACTGGATCCTGGCAGCAGCAGTAGAAAAAAAGATAAATCAACTGGGCACATTGCAGGTGGCAAGGAGAGACAAGACAATTTCTGCCCTCCTAGGAAGATGGTTATATAACTTTCATCACAACAACAAAACTAGCACTAATGCACTCGGTGCCAGGGCTGGCTCCACTCCAGCCCTGCCCCCTCATCCTGTTTCACAATCCAAGCCTCAAACTGCATTCTCTTACAGAACACATTTGTAAGGACACAGATCGGTACCAGGATCAAGTTTGTCCTTATCCTGGGGCCAGAAAGGCTCGTCAGCCTTGCCTTCCCGCTCCTCCTTTCCTGGCAGCTCAGATTTGGATTCCTCACTGTCCACAAGCTTCATGGGTTCTGTGATAAACCTGGTTATGAGCATTTAGTCAGCTCCTCCAAGAAAGGGGGACAGATTGCCCTCTCTTTGCCAGACACCCTATTATTCAAGCCCTTCACCTGTTTGCACTGCACCTTCATAAATTTCATAAACTAATTTTTCTCCTTGCAACCCATCGGAATTTGCTGCATCCCAACAAGGCAGTCAAAGATCCATGGATTGCACTGAGGAATTCAAATTGGCCTAATGCTTTCGTTACTTCAGATAGCCAGCCGGGACTTAATCTTCCTTTCAGAGTTGATATAGTGTCTTGCCTTCTCCACGTTAGAGACATGGTTGATCAGTTGGTCTCAACAGCTTAGGCAGAGGTGTTTAGTTAGGTAGCGGTGGGAGTAATATGCACAGAAAAACAATTTACGGTCACTTTAAACCTGCTGGTGGCTTACTGGTAATGTAGCCAGATGAACTGCTGGGATATTTTACATGCAGGGATAGTCTCTCTCTCTCTCTCTAGCAGTCAGACAGAGGGGCACCCACAACTCATGGAAATGTGAGAAATATAACCACACAGAGATACGGAGGAGGAAAAACTGGATTTACCAGTTGCAGTGGAATGGTTGGGTGTCAGTCTATGCATCAATACAATCATATGCCTAACTGAACTTTGTACCAAGGAAGATCTCTGGCAAGTGTGGTGCACAGTGAGGATTCATTGGTTATTAACTAATTATTACAGTGTGCTTTGGGGGCATGACCCATGCCCCTAACCAGTCAGTGGTACAGTGGTACTCCCACTGAGTAGCCAGGCCTTACAAATGTATGCTTATCGCCTTCTGGTCTTGCTTGTACTCATGTCAATTGATGGAGATTTTTGCCTCTATTTTGACAAAATTTAAAATTTTTCATATTCAAGTTTTGACCAAAGAAATGGAATATTTCCCAACATACTTCATATTTTATACCTAGTGATTCTTCTTTTTGTTTGTTTATCCCCCAACATTTTTATTGCCATGCAAAACCTGGACTATAATTTACGGTACTTTGCTGCTCTTGGACTCAGCAATATGAATTGGCACATTTTTTACTCAGATGTTTGGATGCTAGAAAGTGACCTTTCTTGCCACTCCCTGCTGTTGCCATGGTTTCCACATACGCATGGGGATTATTAATAGTCAGTTTAACACTTCTAATGAGCACCTGCTGTTCCCTGTGGGTCAGGGTTTCTTTTTTTTTTTTCCTTTTCGTGTAGAAACATTCCATTAATTCAACCATGGGTTGCAATTAGTGTAAATAGCTTCTTTCTATTGCTCCCTCCCTCCCCCTACCATTTGAAAGTTAGTTTTATTTTCATTAAAATCCACTAAAGCTGGATCAGAATCAAAACACTGCTTATGCTCGAACTCACCACACTTACGTACAATGTTCTTAGGCAGATGATTTACTGGTACCTGGAAAAAAATTCAACTTCAAGATACAGCAGCCAGATAAATTACTTCTTAGCAATGAACTGGGGCATCCCTGTCTTAGTATGGAGGAGACCCTAACCTTCCTACCAGAACATGATACGAATAAAAGAAAAATAGTGAAGACGAAAAAGCAGCATGGTGTAATCTCGAGTGCAGGGATATTCCAACATTTTCACAGTGTCCACCTCTTAATAGTTAAGGACATCTTGTGGACTGACTCCTCTCCCAGAGTCACTAAAGTAGACCATGAGTTCCAGATTGGGAGAGGGACCCTCATAATCAAAATAAAATAAGTTTTCCTCACTGTCACATTTAAAATCAATAACCTCATTTCTCAGCCGAGATAGGCCAAAGTGCAGGGGAATAATTGTAACTGTAAAGGGTTTCACAACTAACTGCCCCCGAAGAGGAACAGGACTCTTCTTGGTGCAGCCCAGTTACACAGCACCCCGACACAAGGCTGAGCCTAAAAACTTCATCTATCCCTAAGTTTAGAAGTGTTGGAATTCAGGGTTCTGATTCAGACCATTCCAGAAACTAGAGCCGATCAAAATTTTCCAATGAAATGTTTTTTCATTGGAAATGTCTGATTCAACAAAAGCAAAACATATCAATTCCATCAAAACGTGCAATGGGAAATTATCTGAATGGGTTTTTTTAGACTTTATCATTTCAACTAATATATAACATATCAAAATGCCAAAGTAGAAATGAAACAGTTAAAATGAAATATTTCAGATTATTTCATTTTGCAAAAAATCCCAAGATTTCTACTTTTGGTTCTGAGCTGGGACAAAAGAAAATTTCAGAATTTCCAGAGGGATGGGATTTTTTTTTTTAATTTTTATTTTTTTTTACTGGCTGTGATAGAGATTCAAGATGGGATGAGCAAAAGCTTCTAGGAGATTTAAGAGCACAAATCAAATTGATTTGCAATGACTCCCATGTCACTAAAATTCTTTTTAAAATCCCACCTATAGAGTCTGGAATCTGGAGTTTTCAGTTGGGCCTGTCTTTAATGTGAACAAAAGAGAATGCCACCAAAAAATGAAAGCATTTTTTATTTTTTTAATCCTTTTTTTCCCATTTTATATGATTGAGTACTCAATTACTCCAAGAATTACCATCACCAGCCATTGTTCATTTGTCTACCACTCCACTTCTGCACCTGAGTCACACAAGCTGTTGCATTGAGTGCAGCCACTGTGAATAAGAACTAAGCAGTTCAGTCAAGCCAGGGGACCTTGGAAAAATGAAGCTCTGGCCCAGAAGAAGAGTCCTTATTTTTTTCCTTTAATTTATCTCTAGATTTTTCCTTTCTCTATAAGAGCCAATATGTTGTTTGTTCTGTAGCCAGAGGGATTCAGTAGTATGACATACTGCTTTGTCCCAAGGTATAGGAGCAGGATTTTATAATTGCACTATAAGTATTAATGTATGATTTGATTTCATCCTGCTAGCCACCTTTTTTGAATAACAGAAAGGAATGACTCTCTGGGACTATGAGATTCTGTTTTCCCATATGCATTACAAATTGGGAATACAGTATTTGTGGGTTTTCAAAGTCAATGGGAGTTAGGTACCTAATTGGCATAAGTACCTTTGAAAATTCCACACAGTGAGACTGGGTTCTTTCCTTATCATCAAAGTATACAAACTTCTGGAAGCCAAAGTACAGCCCCAGTTAAACCTGTACAGCCCCACTGTATTCCTGAGTGACAGCTGTTCAAGCACATTTTCTTCATTAGGATTACACAAATGTAACTAACTAGAATTTAATGACTATTTACTTGATAATGCAAGATGGAATAGAATGCAGCTTTTAGCTGTACTGGCTTAAAAGTAGTAAAAAGCAATAAATACTTATTTTTGTCACTGAAGCCAGGAATGTTGACCGAATACATATAGGGAATGTGTCTGTTTAGTAAGAAGTAGCTCTTTTTGCACAGTAACCAGTCAGTTTGGAACTGCAGTTTCAAAGAACATTGTAAACTGGAGATGGGTTCAAACTGCAAAAATGTGGATTGAGGTGCATATTTTGAAAAACCCAACTTGCATTTAGGAACATCTCCTACACTGTCTTATAACAACAACAAAAAAGAGTTACATACGCTGATCATAATATTCCTCCTTTCCACATATCCCTCCACTTCTCCTGATTACATGAAATATGTAAATGTATGTTGATTTTATTTCACAGTGGATGAAAATGCCCCAATTATGATGATCTCAAACCAAAGCAAAATTGCTAGATTTTCTCACAGACATCAAACACTAAATTAAGTCTTCCTCATCTAACTTTTAAACAAGTTTTCACCACTAAAAGTTGGTCCTTTGACAGCTATGCTTCCAGTCCTGGTGAATGCCGAGACCTGTCAACTCTAATTGACTTCAGTGGAAATCGAGGGGGCTCTGAACCTCAAAGGCTCAGGTCCAATGTCTCCTAAATAGTGACAAACATGTTCTCCCTCAGCAAGATGGCTTTTTTTCCTCTATGCTAGAGCTATTTACTAATGCACGTATTTGTTGCTATGGTTGTTCACTGAGGAACAAATATATGTCTGAACAAATAAGGAATCTGTGATAGTCAGGAAAGCAGACTTTGACTCCCTCAGGGAACAGATGGCCAGGATCCCCTGGGGGACTAACATGAAAGGGAAGGGAGTCCAGGAGAGCTGGCTGTATTTCAAGGAATCCCTGTTGAGGTTACAGGGACAAACCATCCCGATGAGTCGAAAGAATAGTAAATATGGCAGGCGACCAGCTTGGCTTAATGGTGAAATCCTAGCGGATCTTAAACATAAAAAAGAAGCTTACAAGAAGTGGAAGCTTGGACATATGACCAGGGAAGAGTATAAAAATATTGCTCGGGCATGTAGGAAAGATATCAGGAGGGCCAAATCGCACCTGGAGCTGCAGCTAGCAAGAGATGTCAAGAGTAACAAGAAGGGTTTCTTCAGGTATGTTGGCAACAAGAAGAAAGCCAAGGAAAGTGTGGGCCCCTTACTGAATGAGGGAGGCAAGCTAGTGACAGAGGATGTGGAAAAAGCTAATGTACTCAATGCTTTTTTTGCCTCTGTTTTCACTAACAAGGTCAGCTCCCAGACTGCTGTGCTGGGCAACACAAAATGGGGAAGAGATGGCCAGCCCTCTGTAGAGATAGAGGTGGTTAGGGACTATTTAGAAAAGCTGGACGTGCACAAGTCCATGGGGCCGGACGAATTGCATCCGAGAGTGCTGAAGGAATTGGCGGCTGTGATTGCAGAGCCCTTGGCCATTATCTTTGAAAACTCGTGGCGAACGGGGGAAGTCCCGGATGACTGGAAAAAGGCTAATGTAGTGCCCATCTTTAAAAAAGGGAAGAAGGAGGATCCTGGGAATTACAGGCCAGTCAGCCTCACCTCAGTCCCTGGAAAAATCATGGAGCAGGTCCTCAAAGAATCAATCCTGAAGCACTTAGAGGAGAGGAAAGTGATCAGGAACAGTCAGCATGGATTCACCAAGGGAAGGTCATGCCTGACTAATCTAATCGCCTTTTATGATGAGATTACTGGTTCTGTGGATGAAGGGAAAGCAGTGGATGTATTGTTTCTTGACTTTAGCAAAGCTTTTGACACGGTCTCCCACAGCATTCTTGTCAGCAAGTTAAGGAAGTATGGGCTGGATGAATGCACTATAAGGTGGGTAGAAAGCTGGCTAGATTGTCGGGCTCAACGGGTAGTGATCAATGGCTCCATGTCTAGTTGGCAGCCGGTGTCAAGTGGAGTGCCCCAGGGGTCGGTCCTGGGGCCCGTTTTGTTCAATATCTTCATAAACGATCTGGAGGATGGTGTGGATTGCACTCTCAGCAAATTTGCGGATGATACTAAACTGGGAGGAGTGGTAGATACGCTGGAGGGGAGGGATAGGATACAGAAGGACCTAGACAAATTGGAGGATTGGGCCAAAAGAAATCTAATGAGGTTCAATAAGGATAAGTGCAGGGTCCTGCACTTAGGATGGAAGAATCCAATGCACCGCTACAGACTAGGGACCGAATGGCTCGGCAGCAGTTCTGCGGAAAAGGACCTAGGGGTGACAGTGGACGAGAAGCTGGATATGAGTCAGCAGTGTGCCCTTGTTGCCAAGAAGGCCAATGGCATTTTGGGATGTATAAGTAGGGGCATAGCGAGCAGATCGAGGGACGTGATCGTTCCCCTCTATTCGACACTGGTGAGGCCTCATCTGGAGTACTGTGTCCAGTTTTGGGCCCCACACTACAGGAAGGATGTGGATAAATTGGAAAGAGTACAACGAAGGGCAACGAAAATGATTAGGGGTCTAGAGCACATGACTTATGAGGAGAGGCTGAGGGAGCTGGGATTGTTTAGTCTGCAGAAGAGAAGAATGAGGGGGGATTTGATAGCTGCTTTCAACTACCTGAAAGGGGGTTTCAAAGAGGATGGCTCTAGACTGTTCTCAATGGTAGCAGATGACAGAACGAGGAGTAATGGTCTCAAGTTGCAATGGGGGAGGTTTAGATTGGATATTAGGAAAAACTTTTTCACTAAGAGGGTGGTGAAACACTGGAATGCGTTACCTAGGGAGGTGGTAGAATCTCCTTCCTTAGAGGTTTTTAAGGTCAGGCTTGACAAAGCCCTGGCTGGGATGATTTAACTGGGACTTGGTCCTGCTTTGAGCAGGGGGTTGGACTAGATGACCTTCTGGGGTCCCTTCCAACCCTGATATTCTATGATTCTATGATAATAAATTCACAAGGAACTGTGATAGAGAACCATAAAATATACCCTTGTGCAGCAATATAATCAGGTTATTACATGAAGTGAGGAGTTCAGCCCAGATCTCAGACTTTGATACCTCAACTTTCTCAGTGTTGTGTCTCAGTGTCTCATTCCTGTACAAACTGTTCATTATAACTCACCCATCCCAGTCCTGTCTGCAATTAGAAATTTGTAGGGAGATTTACTGGCAAGGCCTCTGCCTGCTTGTACAATGATCACTATCCTCAAGGAATTATTTCTATTTTTGAACAATTGAATGCAGAATATACAGTAACTCCTCCCTTAACATTGTAGTTATGTTCCTGAAAAATGCTGCTTTAAGTGAAACCATGTTAAGCAAATCCAATTTCCCCATAAGAATTATTGTAAATGGGGGGCAAGGGTTAGGTTCCAGGGAAATGTTTTTCGCCAGACAAATGACATTATATACATATACAGTATAAGTTTTAAACAATTTTAAACAAATAATTTAATACTGTACTCAGCATTGATGATTGTGAAGTTTGGTTAAGGCAGGGTATAGCGGGGTCGGGGCGCGGGGGCTTGCCCCGACCCCGCTCCCTGGCAAGAGCGCCAGGTGGGCAGAACGGGGCAAGCCAAACAACCTTATAATGGAACTTTGTGCAACTTTAAACGAGTATGTTCTCTAATAGATCAGCAACCTAATAACAAAACAATGTTAATCGGGAAGACTTTAAGTGAGGAATTACTGTAAACACATAAGTAAGAAGTTTCCTCATTCTAGTGAGGTATTTCACTGGAATATCAAAACCACAAAGGAGTATATTTAATTCTGTTCTTTTAGTGACCTCATATGTTCTCTAAGTCTATCACCTTGGGTCCAATCTTGTATTTCTTGTTCAGCCCAGACTGCCATCAAAATCAGAGGCGGTTCAGTTATACAAGGAATAGAAGATTGTGACCCCTCCTAACAGTAAAATATCACTTGGTAAATAAGATGTAGAATTGTAATGCTCCTAATTCATATAGTCTGAGTCCGAGAGGGGGTGGTCCAATGATCAGGAGACTATCAAAGGAAGGTACATGGGGTGATTTACATGCTCTGGAAGGAGCTCTGGGCTCTGAGACAGTAGGAGTGAGGAGAACATATACAGCAAACAAGTTGAAAAATAATAAATAAACTTTAAAACCCATTACCCTTGAACAGACAACTCTGAAAGGCAGTAAGAAAGGATTTCTTTTCAGAAGGGCTTTCCTGGCACAATGCTGTGTTTCAAGGCCAGACCATGAAAACTGTATTTAAAAATGCTAGAGGGGACAAAAAAAAATTTTTTTGGACAGAACTTAATACCATCCCTTACTTTTACATCATTAGATATACTGGAAATAAAAGAGTATGGGCTACAGCACTATTTGAAACAGAGTCAGGTAGCACTGAACAACTGCTATAACCTCTGACTTTCTGAAATGGGTCAGTAATTCGATAGCCACATGGCTTCCATTCACTTCTTGTGATAGCAATATAATAGAAGAACATAGAGGTAGGAATGCTGCAATGCTTGCGATACATTCCAGCTCTTGATATTCTTCCCTTGGTACCACAGCTTTAGCCAAGAATATATTCAGGGCAGCAGCGCTAGCATAAGGGTCAGAGTCCGTTTCCCGTACACGTGCCCATGTGGGTTCATTTTTTGAGGTTTATGTAGTTGCTTACCATGTGCAAGGGGAAACATTTTGTTTTAAATTGGATTTAGGACATCATAGCTGCTATTCAAGTTATAATGAAATCAAGTTGTGCACAACACTAAACTTTGGTGGAATGTGAGCATGCTCACACTTGATTGACTGATTCTGGGCATACACAGGTCTAGTTGATTAGGGCTGGGCACACACAAATCGAATTGATTGGGGTGAGGGAGTATGAGCACATGCAAATTTGACTATTGGGGGAGTGGGGTAGGGCTGGGCAAACACAGGTCTGAATGGTTGGTTGGGGCTGGGCACCCTCTGATAGGCCACCCCCCTGTGGGATGCCAGACTTCCATCACCTCTAACCATCTTTCATACATCATTGCAACCAAACTACCTTCTCCCAGAGTAATCCACTACTACCTCAGATATCCATGACTAGGATTGTTGGTGGAAAAGTAATCTAATGGAAGAGTATGCACAAAAGGGAGGAAGGGGGCAGAGTGAAGATAGTGATGCATTGTCTGTGGTTTATAGGAGTTGTGCTAAAGAAAGGCATGTGCGTGTGGATGGATGCATAGAAGGGTCGGTACCGTTAGGTGGCTTAACTTTTCATATCCTTGCTTTTGTTGGTCTGTGTCAGTTGTGTTGTGTGTGTAGCAACTCTAACTCCATTAGAACTAATTTATTTTGTGTAAGAATATAGAGTAAATACATATTTGGTGAGCTAGATCCTTAGCTAGTGTAAAGCAGCCTAGCTCCACTGAAGTCCATATAGTGGGCTAGAGTCTCACTTAAGTAAATTGCTGCAGTTCTATTGTAGTCAGTCAATGACCTATCCTGATTTATGCCAGCAGAGGACCTGGTCCTTTCTCTACAGAGGTCTAGCTACACACTCCTATTTCTCATAGCAAACTAGCAGGGGACTGGGACTCCGTTCGATTGCCATCCCTATTACTAGCATCCACTCTGAGATTTTACAAGTTATGTGACCTCTTGTGCCTCAGTTTCCCAGACTGTAAAATGGAATGTATAAAAATGTAACCTTTATAAAGTGCTTTGAGCTAAGGACAAAGTATTACTACCATCCTTATAACCTAATCAAGACTTTTAATCAGAAAATTCACATAGCTGCAATATGCCTAACACAAATGTTGTGACATTCTGCAGCAGCTGTTCCCCCCCTCGCTATACTTGCTCACACATGGCGTTTTGAAATATTTAAGAGGAAATCCTTTTCATTTTGTTCACTCCTAAAATCTGAAAAATTGGAAAATAAGAAACATTTAACTGCATAAATAAATTACCCCTGTACAAATGGGTGCATAATGCTCGCAAATTGCAATTAACTCAAGACTTTTATGGATCACAGCTTAATAGACAGATTGGGTCCGATTAACTGCTGTCTTGTACTTTGCTTAGTCATTCACATCTGTGCAAAGTGGATATAACACAACCTAAAACACAATCTCTCACTCACACCAGTGATAGCATTTTACACCCATTTTGCAGAGGTATAAATGACTACACTACACCAAGCTTTGGGGAATTAGGCCCATTGTCAAAAGAATCTGGAGAGCTCAGGCTTGATTCTGATTTAACTTTCCAGTAAACCATTCCAAGTCAGCAGTAACTCCATTGGTGTGAGATCAGAGTCAGACACTGGGAGTTTGATGGAAGAATTTCATCCATAGAACAGAAGTAGAATTAGATAACAAATGCCTTCCTGGATCATATGAAATCTCTTAGATAGCTATAGCAGTTGACATTAAACATCCAGTTTTTGCCAACAGATACTTGTGCACTACCACAGATATTTCCTATTCCAGATACAGGAGAAAAATCAGAGCCCACTGTGAGATATCTGTTCACATATGCTGACGTTCCAGTAGTTATCACTGTAGTCCAGTTATTGTCTGTTAATGAAATACTAACTGACTATTTAACAATGTGTTTTTTGAGATGTGTACCTTAGAGATGTGCAAACTGGTTAGGATAAATATAGGTTCTGTGTGGACCTGAACCAAAACACTGGCACTAAATATCCTTGGATTTGGGGAGCCACGGGATTGGAGTTTCACAGATAGGTTGGATTCTCAGTAATTTAGAAACCGAGGGTTTGTCTACACTGGCATTTTACAGCACTGCAACTTTCTTGCTCAGGGGGGTGAACCTTCCCCCCCCTCCCCGAGTGCAGCAAGTTTCAGAGCTGTAAAATGCCAGTATAGACAGTGCCCCAGCGCTGGGAAACACGCCCCTCGTGGAGGTGGGTTTTTTTAGAGCGCTGGGAGAACTCTCTCCCAATGCTGCGCTGCAACCACACAAGCCACATTAAAGCGTGGCAGTGCTTTAGTGTTGCCAGTGTAGACTAGCCCTGAGTTTATCTCACTGTAATTCAGATCAGCTGCAACAGCTGGGCTAGCAGCCCCCTAGTTTAACCATAGAGGTGATAGAGTTAGGGCCTTTCAGTGAAACATCTTGGACCTCTAGAACTTATCTCCTTTGTTGTTCTGCCAGAACCCCAGTTTTTGTTCTTCAAGTCACATTGCAAAATTTATCTTTTCTCCCAGGTGTTTTTTTGGGAAAAATGGGCTCAGTGGGTTGTATACTAAGTGTGTGTGTATAACGATACAGTCTTTAGTAACATGATCACATATTGTTTTTTCCTACAGGCTTCTTGCCTCATTCATTGCTCAGAGAATTCAATATTTCTTTTTATCCTCATCATTAAATCGTATGCAGTATGCCCCATGCTGTATTTACTGCACACCTTTTAAATCCTGCACTGAACACGGTATTAATTTCCTCATGGGCTTTTCTATGCATTCGCCATTGTAGTACCTGAGTGCTTTATAAACATCAATGATTTTATCTTTTCAACCTGTGAGGAAAAATGGTATTATTAATTCCCATGTTAAAGATGGGGATCTGGACAAAGACAAATTAAATTCATAATTGTCAAATGTCCACTGACTTTAGTAAAGCTGGGCTGTTAGGAGAGTCAAAGATTTGACCTGTTATGTCAAAAGACCACCAGATTGCAAAATGCAGTTAGTGGTAAACTCCTCTTGGCCCTCAAGAGTTTTTATTCTTAGAAACAGTGGATTAGTTAACTGGAACAGGCCATTAGGTATAGTCGGCAAACTTCTAGAAGATTAAAAATTTAAATGGGTTTCATCTTGAAAGGCTTTAAAGTAACTTTTCTTTATCAAGATTTCAATTTTAGAGGATCAGCTGTCTGACCAATAGCCCTTTTCCAAAATAGGAAGGTTACTGTAATTGCCTTGTTTGGAAGAAAAGTAAGTTCACTTGTTTGTCTTTAGATTAACGGAGGAGAAAGGGGAGATGACAAAATGTATCATAAGACTGATTTTTTTTCTGATGAATGAATATTGAGTGACTGGCTTTGTTGTGCTAGGATTTTCCCATTAGGTAGTGTTAGGAGTAGGACGGGGGTTAGGGTAAACTGGTGACAATGTCTTCTTAAGCCATTACACCCAGATAAGACCATGACATCCTCAAAAGTGGTCTTGTGTGGCTGGATTTTGTAATATAGAAAACAAAAACAAATTTTTTTTTAATTGTTGGTTTAAGCACTTGTTGATGCTCACTAGGGTGGGAGCTTTCCTTTATTAATAATGAGTTCCAAACTCCCCCTCCTGGCCTTGAGGTGAAGACTGTCTTTACAGAAACAGGTTTCAGAGTAACAGCCATTTTAGTCTGTATTCGTAAAAAGAAAAGGAATACTTGTGGCACCTTAGAGACTAAAATTTATCTGAGCATAAGCTTTCATGAAGTGAGCTGTAGCTCAAGAAAGCTTATGCTCAGATAAATTTGTTAGTCTCTAAGGTGCCACAAGTACTCCTTTTCTTTTTACAGAAACAGGAATTCACCCTGAAATCCCTCCCAAACCCTTATCAATAGCAAACATTCAGCCTTAGAAGCAGCAGTCACCTTGATCAGCAGCAAACAGGCCCAGTGGTATGTCCCCCCTTCCACCTCCAGATCACTGATCAGGGGCCTCCTTTTCTTTGCGCACTGGCTGACCCTTAAATGCAGAATGTTGCAGATTCACCAGGGTCGCAGGTTCAGGATGCAACATGGGCATATCCCCCTGCCCAGAGCTGCTTGAAAGCCTGCCACTTTGTAACAGCTGCCACCAAACCAGCACACTGCTCTTACTGCCAACACACACTGGTTCTTCTTCTTCCTGGGAGAGTTTGCAACTGGAATGTGTGGTGGGATATATGCCCTCTCTCTGTGCAACTAGAACTTTTGGGGTGGGTGGTGGAGAGGCCAGCTTCTCCTGTATGCTTGTCTCCCTGCCAAGCAGAGTGCTGCTGCTCTTTTATGGAGTGGGCTTCACACTCACTAACAATGACCTTATTCAAAAACTTGATTGGACAGAGATGCATGGCTCCAAGGCAGTCCTCACATCTGATTGGTCCAAAGACCTTGGAGGAGGAACCACAAGGCAGAAATTAAATGTGTGAAATGCATATAGCATAAGAATTAGGGATAAGCCATTTGGGGGAAGACTAACATTCCAGAATCATAGAATATCAGGGTTGGAAGGGACCTCAGGAGGTCATCTAGTCCAACCCCATGCTCAAAGCAGGATCAATCCCCAACTAAATCCCCAATGTCCAAGATTGATCACCTTGGGGAGCGGAAGTCATGACACCAACAAACAGACCATTCCAGTCTTTGGCGAGTGTTCATGTGCACCCAAAAAAAGTCCGCTAGAGAGAAATGTTGTGCACCATCAGGCTTCTTGTTTGCAGTACGAGCTCCTCCTCTACTAGAGTCAAGAAGACTACAAGAGCTGAAGAGTTTATAAAGCCCCTCTTATTTTAAGTCTTTTATTTTTCAGTTTTTCTATTCTTTATCTTTTCTTAATTGGAAGACATCCCCACATTTTTATTTCCAGGGTGTGGAAATAAAAGTGTGACAATCTGCATGCTTTTGTTTGAGAGTGCCCATAAAACCCACACGGAGAAAGTGCTGGGAAAACAAAGTTTCTCAGGTTTGTACAGCCCTATATACTGTCTCAAAGATACTCATTAAAGTGTGCTCTCTGTTTAGAAGTATTGAGGCTATCATCTGTAATTTCTGGAATTACAATTCTTAAATTTCTATATATTCACACAGCCTGTATTACAGTGTCTTTACTGGGGAGGAGAGCTAGCCACCACAGAAGAAGAGAAGGAAACTTATAGTTGACTCTGGGTTTTATCTTCCATATTAAGACACTTAAAAAGCATTAAATTACAGGTTTGACAGACTTTCATAGAACTCACTAGTTGGGATTTTTAATTAAATGGAAAACCACATTTTTGACTCCCTCTTAAAATTTATGTAAGGATTGATTACTTTTGGTATCCATTTGATGACTTAACTCCACTTAAAAACTAAGACTAACTTTGTTGTGATTTGTTGATTAAATCTTGATTTGACTCTGATTTGATAGTTAGTAATTATTAGTTTAATATTCATAACAGCTTAGCTTTGGTGAAAGGTTTTCTTGATTTTGAGAGTTTTAATACAATTCATAAAATAGAAATAGATAGAGTCAACATACCTTTCCGTAAGCAACCTGGGGTCAGAACCTTGGAGGGATTGGGGTGGACACCAGCAGGTCGACCTTAAACCCTGACCAGATGCCCTTAATAAGGTTCTCATACCACACTTCATTGACATGGAAACATCGTCCGCACTAATCACCGTGCTTGATCAGTGACAGCTATTCTTATGCACTGCTACCCCAGCCTTTTATTTGAATGCTAGAGAGAAAAGAAAAAGAAATAGTCATTTGCCCTGAGCGAAGCCCCTTTCCTCAAAGCACAGTAACAAATATAAAGGGAGGGCCAGGGGGTGGAGAGGAAGGGAAATGCATAGGTAGCAGGGCTTTTTCCAAGTAGACAGACAGAAACGTATCAATGTTGATCCCTAGAACAAAGCAAGTCCAGTAGGAAGTAGTATTGTTGCAGCTGGGTGACTTTCTAGGCCACTGGCTGGATAACATCCCCAGGAACAGATAGTTTTAAAAATTTCTATACTAGTTCCTCCCTCTTCCTAGATACAATTGATTATCAGACAGGAAAGAGCTAGGGGCTCAGTCTTAAGCAAAGGGAAACATGTAATTGTACCATCCCTGGAGCTACATGGGGAACAGAGAATCATAACCATTCCCCTTTCAAAAGAATGAGGCTCACTTCACTCCACTTCCCACCTGGCCAGAGAATGGTCAAAGTGACAGTGATGGTTGTGCAATGGCCTTCTAGCCCCACGAGTTTCTGCAACTCAAACTAGCAGTCAACCTGCGTAATATTTCTAGCAAATCAGAACTAAGGAGAGATGCAGGACCAGACCTTGGGAACTTCACACAAGACATTGATTTAAGTTTTCAGTTATACACTGAAGTCAGGGAATTGACAGATTAAAGAAAACAG
Organism: Dermochelys coriacea; assembly: GCF_009764565.3. Lineage (NCBI taxonomy): Eukaryota > Metazoa > Chordata > Testudines > Dermochelyidae > Dermochelys > Dermochelys coriacea. The sequence continues at coordinate 185,196,891 of NC_050069.1, forward strand.
GAAATCCAGATATTAATGTTCTTGTGTTTTATTTTACCTTAAACACAGTAAACATAATGTCACTTCACTCTAGTTCGAGCTCCTCCCCTCGGACACTTCCTCCTCTTCTTTCTCTCTGGATGTAAAGTTCCAGCAGTGAGAGAGGCTTCCTTGTTCTCACTCTGTCTGGTGGGGAGCTTCCTTGCCCTCACAGAGGTGTGAGGTGGCTGTCATCCTAACCAGCTCAGCTGATTTATTGTCTGACACATTCTTTTTCTGTTTTTGTCTTCTCTTGAGGCCATTTTGGGGCATTGTTTTGGCGTTAAGACTCAGGCATGACTTTAATATAGTGAAATGACAGAAGGTATAAAATCTTCACCCCACATTCACTTCCCACTCACCATTTGCACAGGATCTAGGTTATGTTACTCGCTGACACAGTGTGTACCAATAAGCAGCCTGGGATTGAGTCTGCTTCATGGACAGACTTCCTATAAGCAGTTAGCTGTCTCTCCACAAGGCTGAGCTCCCAGTTAGGAGCAAAGCTGAGCCCTAGAAAAGCATTTTGATTTAAAAAAAAAACTTTAGCTGAGACAATACTTGAACCACCAGGAGGAAACAAGCCAGTGTCTGCTGTTTAAGCACTGTCTGGTCACTTGAGACCTGGGCTAGATTCAGTTTGATATAATGGATGTCAATGTGAGAATATTACTGCCTCCCCTAGTTGCTTTTCTGGAGAGTTCAACTGCATTGCAAGTAATCTGGGAATTGGCTTTCAAACTTACTAATTTGGCACTCTCACTGTGACTTAATTAAGGATCCTTTTATAGAACATTTAAATTTATAGAACATTTCAATCAGTATATTTAAGAATATGGAGAGACATGAAGCGCAGTATTCAAATGTCTTTTTAATACAAATATGTATTAATTAGAGACCTAATGACACAGTCAGTCTGCTACTAGGGAAATTCCAATTAGAAAAATCATGCAGCAGATAAATGTTTGGTGACAGGGCATGTTCCGTAAGACATCGTACAATCTAATTTGTGTTCATCATCCAAATGATTTTGATTTATTTCTTCCTATATATTTAGGGCTAGATTGTGCCTTTATTAGGCACAGCTCTGAGTAAGGGGCATTTAAGCATTCACAATTCTAGGTATAGCCCCAGGATACACTGTGCTTCAAAGACATCCCTCTGAGGTACAGTCCCATCCTACTTTCTCTTTACTCTGAATGATGGGGTGTAGTAATTTGCTGCTGGCCTATCCCAGCTGCAAAGTGGAGCCAAGGTTCAGTCCATTTGCTCAAGGGGAATGGAGGTGAGAAGACCCTGATTCCATGGCCCAAATAGCCTACACAGAGAACTAATGGGGGATGGAGTGTCTTACTCCCCTGCATAGTCATGTGGCAATTTAGCCTATCTATATCTAACAACCTGCTTTCATTACAGGCCTGTTGTAAAATTAAAAAGGAAACAATTTGTTTGAAAAATTGTGTTCTAGAGCAAGCAATTTTAACTAGCAGTAAGGCATGTCTCCTGCGAATTATTGTTTGATTTGCAGCGCAGGATATTCTATAGCAAGCAGAAAAAGCTCTGTGCTGTTTATGCCACTCATATTTTATGCCAGAAGGTTCTGCTTCTTATTTGGTGTCTGCTTGGGTTTCTTTGTCTATTAATTGTAGAAGAATTTTGGCCACTTAGTTCATCATATGGGCACTATTAATTGTTAAAGATGTGTGGAAGTCTGAGACTTACATTTATTTATCCAGAGTATTTTAATACGCTTAATATATCTTTGTTAGAAATCAGAGTAGCACCAGCACTTCTTTTTAAAGGTAATTTTATGGTGCATCTTTTATTATTGTAATAAATACAAATATGATCTCAATGTTGTTAGGGAATATGGCTTCTGTTGTCTTTTCAATTCAGTTTGACTGGTTGCTATGCAGTGTGTACAAGGGAAAAAAAGTGTTGAATTATAAATACGGTTCACCCTTCTGAAGGCTATGCAAGCACTTCAGAAGCAGGAATTGCTACAATCATCACTAAAGTACAGCCACTGCTGAGGTAGAATACAAGTGCTACTCGACCACTTTAGCTTGGCAATAAAGAATATTGTATTCAAAGTAAATTATCTAATTGTAAATTGGCTAAGATCCTAAAGTCTTATGAAAAAGCCACATCAGGAGCTGTCAAGGTTCCTTCCCCACTCTGAACTCTAGAGTACAGATGTGGGGACCTGCATGAAAACCCCCCTAAGCTTATTTTTACCAGCTTAGGTTAAAACTTCCCCAAGGTACAAACTATTTTACCTTTTGTCCCTGGACTTTTTTGCTGCCACCACCAAGCATCTAACAAATATAACAGAGAAAAAGCCCACTTGGAAATGTCTTTCCCCCCCAAATCCCTCCAAGACCTACAGCCCCTTTCCTGGGGAAGGCTTGATAAAAATCCTCACCAATTTGCATAGGTGAACACAGACCCAAACTCTTGGATCTTCAGAACAATGAAAAAGCAATCAGGTTATTAAAAGAAGAATTTTAATAGAAGTAAAAGAATCACCTCTGTAAAATCAGGATGGTAAATACCTTACTGGGTAATCAGATTCAAAACATAGAGAATCCCTCTAGGCAAAACTTAAGTTAAAAAAAGACACAAAACAGGAATATACATTCCATTCAGCACATCTTATTTTATCAGCCATTTAAACAAAACAGAATCTAATGCATATCTAGCTAGATTGCTTACTGACTTTTTACAGGAGTTCTGACCTGCATTCCTGCTCTGATCCCGGCAAAAGCATCACACAGACAGAAAGAACCCTTTGTTCTTCCTTCCCTCCCCCCAGCTTTGAAAGTATCTTGTCTCCTCATTGGTCATTTTGGTCAGGTGCCAGCGAAGTTGTCTTAGCTTCTTAACCCTTTACAGGTGAAAGGGTTTTTCCTCTGGCCAGGAGGGATTTAAAGGTGTTTACCCTTCCCTTTATATTTATGACAGGACTGTGGTATTATATCTCATCCAAAAGAAAACAAAATCTTCAGCATAATCCTCTGTCCCTGTGCTGGGTCCTATTGGTTCAGCAGAGTGTTAAGGAACGATTCTAACGGGGCATTGACAGGCAGCATGTTCCCTGATCCTCCTCCCTCTGCCTGCTCTTGCCCTGTTATTGGTTTGAAATGGCTCTGGTGATTTCAAAAAGTGTGCATGAGGATGTGATGGGAAGGGGAAAAACACAGGCACGCACCTTTTCCCTTGGGCAACCTCCCTGTGCCATTTTGTATGGATTTTTAACCCCCTCTATCCTGAAGCATAGCCCACCCCCTTTAACTCTACTAGGTGTGGTCACACGACTCACTCTATAGTGAAACAAGCCTTCTCAAGTTGGTCAAGGGGGAAATGCAGACTTGAGAATACGCTATCAGCAAACAGTATTTTTTAATGGTACAAACTTTAGATGAGAAAATGATTGTGCTGAAATTATACACAGTATTTTGATTTCCTGCTGTATTCATTCGCCTTGAGACAAATGGTTCAGAAATAATTGGGAGTGGGAGGGAAACTGCTACCTAATGAAATATTTGCTGCTTATTTACTTGACTTCTACTCACATCATCAGTTATTTGGTCAGGATACCATGTTACCTGCTACCTACAGCTGCTTAACTAGAGGTGAGAGAAAATAATTATAAAAGACAGACCTTTATGAATCATTTAAAATGATCCTTTTCCTTTGTAGAAGATGGGCAGGAAGAATAGTTCCTTTGGAGAAGAAAGGTGATGCTGTTAGAGACAGGAAGAGGCACGGCTTAATTTAAGAATTTTGTGAGTAGGTGAGAGATGGAGAAATCTGTTGAGGATGACACTCCCTAAAATTCTAGAGAGTGTAGGAACAGATGTGGCATGTGTTTGATTAGAAATCTGAGCCTTCCCCCTCCATGATGGAGCTCCAGGAGTGTAATAGTCAAAACCATGGTTTAAAAAGGTGATATTAGCTAAGAAAACACTAACAGGGGGGTTTTCCAAAGCGCTTAATAGGAGTGAACTAGAACTCCTGTTGATTTCAGTGAGAGCAAATTAGGCCAGCTAATACTGACTACTTTTGAAAATCCCATCTTGCGTGTCAAGGTTTATGCCCACAAAGAAATCCCAAGGAAAAGGGTATTGCCTGGGGTGAAGAAGGGCCTGAGATACGTATACAGAGTTGCTTAGACCACCATTTGATAAGATGTGCCTAGGCTGAGTTCAGCCAACAATGCTCCAAGTCTCCTAAACCATGAAGTGGGCTTTACCATTGCCTCCTTAAACTGACAGAACTGCCCCTCTTGTGGTATTCTGTACTTCATCTTCTGGTCTCAGTTGGAACCAGGAAATTCAGGGTCATGGGAAAGTGAAAAAAAATTAAAAGAAGGCTTTTAGAATATTAAAAGAAAGTTTGGTTCAAGTTTTGGATGAAAGTGGAGATCAGTTCTTATTCTCTATGGTTCAGTTCTCTCATCCTCATTAAGGTCATGGTATAACCATAAATAAAATAGCCAAAAGAAACAGTAAACAAAATATCCTTGCAATTAGAGCTGTTTGGAAAAAAAATCAGCTTAATATTCTGTTGGAAAGTTTCATTGAAATCTAAACATCTTGTGGGAATGTGTCAATTTTGATAGGGAAAAAGTCAAAATGAATCAGTTTGACTTTCTCTTTTGCTTCAGTAATATCAAAAGGTTTCATTTTTACTTTAAATAAAACAATGTTGACATATTAGATAAATTATATATTATAGTGATTTGATATCATCAAAAGAAAACATCTTATCAAAACAGAAGGTTTTTACATTTTCTAAATATGATTCAATATTTCTAATTGAAAAATTTCAGAGCTTTCATTCCAGGGGAACTTTCAAAACAACACCTTTTTGTTCTGATTTGGAATGAAAAACGTTCAAAATGTTGAACTTGCTTGCAGAATAGAAATCCCATTTTCTTGCAAGCTATACTTATAATGCAGTAGACTCTTTCATAGCAGATATGTCACACTATATATGACCAAAATATAAAGGAAAAGCTTTAATCTCTTACTGCTTCCAAACCATGTGCATTTAGGTTTCTCAAAATATTTCTCATCAACAAGAGGAGTGTTCTGTCCTCCCCAAATGAGAGCCACATATTGTTTACAAAGTCAAAAATGGAATTATACTATCCACACAAAACTTAAATTTGATTGTAAATGTAATCTGCTTCAGGATCAGAACCTACAAACCTCTCTATACCCTGGTTTTATTCATTCAAGCGCTGGTATTCCCATCATCCTTATCTGTAACATCTCCAACTGCAAGCATAGAAGGGAGCTAGTCTTTCGTGTTTCTTGTGCAGAAGAACCAGATTAGAGGTAATATATGAAAGTGGATTCTCCAAGACGTGTTGGATCACTTCCAGACATTCTCCTTAATGCCCATATTCCTGAAATGATTTGTTGTCTCTTGAAGGCTAGAGATTTGCCTCCATTTCCAACTCTGCCTCTCAGAATTTGATGCCAGACTTTTTAATGCTTGATCAAATATTTTATTTCATTCGGTGAACTGGAGAGGATATTGACAACACCTGGTCTTAGAAATAAAGATCATGACCACTGTTCAAGCTATTCCGGCTAGCTAATTTTAGACATCCTCTTGTCCCTTCTAGCTCTGAAGATAGCAAGAAATGACCCTGGATATATCTGACAGCTCATATTGTATGTGACTTACGGTATGATATCAAACATTATAGCAGGTTAAGCACGAGTCAAAGTGGTTTAGGACTACCAGATAAATTATTCATCTGATAATGTTTGTGTTTGTCAATCATAGTTTATTGGAGAAAAGCAAAGATAGCAGGACTTCACCTTTGTGGGAGAATGATAATGGCTTATATTTCTCTCTGTTGGTAGCTGTTGCATAAAACATTTTTAATGCCTCTTAAAATTCTTCACAATTTTTATTATTTATTTCTTCAACTGAAGTACAATATTGGTCCTGTGGCAGTAAGAGAAATTACTTTAAGGAATAAGGCTTAATCTGCATATGCCCTCTGATTCAAACATGTTCCAAAGGCTTGAGTGAGGGATGCTCATTACATTTTACACATTTGAACCCTTTCAGGGTATGTCTACACTAGCATTTTTATCTATAGTTAACTGAGTGGCAATTAACTCAAAGTAAAACATTCTAGTGAAGACAAGCCCTTTAGTGCATAAATACAAATTTAGTACATGTAACCCTAGCTAATCTGTTGGAAAATTTAACCTCAAGACATATGAAAGGTCAATGCCTATGAACTTTATGACCAAGTTCGGCCCTGTATTATGTATAATGCCAGTATTATTAATTTGTAATGGGGTAGTGTTTAGCACCCGCAACTGGGATCGGTGTCCCCACTGCGCTAGGCATGGTATAAATAGATATCAACACACAGTCCCTGCCTCCAGAGATTAAGGCATAAACAAACAAGACAGACAAAGGGTAGGAGGGGAGACAAACACAAAGATGAAATCATATGCTCAAAGTGACAGAGCATAGCAGTGACTGAGGCTAGGAGGAGACCTCAAGTCTCCTGACTCCTACTCCAATACTCTCCTCTAGACCACACTGCCTCCCCATTGGTCCTACAGTGAGGTTGTGATGGTTTGGTTTGCCAATTAAATAAACTTTAAACTAGTAAGAAAACAATATCCTAAAGCCTAATTATTTGAATGCAAAACAAAAAAAAGTTAAGCTATTTATAGTACCTCAGCGCTTGGAGAATAATTTACTATGCCAAGTTTCATACAAATATTCTATTTGGCACCACCACAAATTTGGTAAGAAAGGATCTAATAATAGTTGTATACTACTCCTTAATTTAATGTGACTGAAGTTTATCGGATATGAAAAAATGGTTTCCTATTATATTAGAGAAGATGTGAGCTCCTCTTATTGTGTTTGCCAAAGGTTGAGAGAACCTGTAACTGGCATATATTGCTGACAAAAAATGTGTTTTGTGTGACAGTTTGAGGACAATTTGTGAACAGAGAGGACAGTCAGCCAGACAGCCTGTATAAAATATTGAGGGCTGGAATGTATCCAGCTCCTGTGGTAGCGTACAAGGGTGCAGGAGAGGCACAAGATGCCTTCACACTTTGTAACCCTGCACAAAGGCCGATCATGCATGGGAAGGAGCAGAGAACAGCAATCTGTTTTTCACAAGATGGGAGGAGGAGGAAAAGTCGCCTTGAGCCACTGAAAAATGTCTGTTCTCTCCTCCCCTGCTTTTTGAAAAGGGTATCTATTCCCTCCTAGTGAAAAAGTTTGTCAGCTCCCAGGGAAGGCAGATAGAGCTGAGCCTGCCAATGGGTCTGTTCTTCCCCAGATCTTGGGGAAGTGGGGAAAGCAACCAAACAGAGGGGATTTCCCCTTGGCAGGGCTCAAAATGGCATGAAAGCATTATCGCAAAATACCCTTGTAGCAGGGACTGAAACCACATTAGCTGGCAATGCTGCAGGCCTGGGAGACCTCACAGTCTAAAGACCTGAATGGATACAGTGCAGTACAGTACCACATGACCTAGACAATGAAAGGGGTGTAGAGTGAGGACAGTTTCACAGAACATGAAGCTTTTGAAGGAGATAAGAGGCGCCTGCTAAATACATTCAGAAGTTTCTCAAATGAGTGTCTAATAACTGTGATATGCATCCAAAACCTCTTGAGTCTGAAAGATTGGGATGGAAAAAGAGATGGGATAATAGGTTCTTATTCTAAGGGTTCCTCCAGTTCCTGCTTCTGGGCAGTCTGGTAATACAGCAACTACATTCATTCTCTCTCTCTCTCGCTCTCTCTCTCCTCCCCCACCCCCACCTTTTGCTTCCGATTTTTTAAATTATACATTTTTAAATGTGGAAGTTTTTCAAACAAAAGAAAGTTTTGGTCCTGGTTCAGTTTCAATCAGATGTCCAATATTGCTGTGAAAAATCTACCAGCCCAGATACAGAATCTACTTTCTCTGGCCTTCACTACAATATTTATGCGGGGGGGGGAGGGGGAGAGATTTAATCACTCACCTAAAAATAAATACTTGCCCCAAGTGAGTGGAGAAACAGAATTTTGCAAGGTTAGTTTAAACTTTGAACACAGATTGAGATTGACATCGGATTAAGTACCATATGGACAGCCTCACCTTCACCTCACTACCTCTAGGATCTATTTACCCTTCACTAGTCAAGAGACTGTGACATGTGATACTTTTGTACCAGGGACCAGAGTAATGGTGAATCCATTACTCCCAAGTCTAGGCCAGCCTCTAAATTAAATCTTATTATTCCCCTCATCTCCTATGATCAAACATTAAAAGAGGATATTTAAGAGGCAAGAGGGAATGCAATCACTGTGCAACATGGTGAGTTTGAGGCTTTTTAAAATAAGTAACTAAAGGGTTTGTGCTTTTATCGCAGAACCCTGCAGAACACAATGGGTTAGTGTTAGCAAATAGCTCCATCTTCTGTTCTGCATGTGGAAGTTCCCAAAACCTGATTCCAGAAAACCATTGATGCTGTTTTAAAAGTCATGGTTTAGAAGAAATACATTCAAGCTCACATCTCCAAAACTGAATCCTGTGCTGTATAATTTAAATACCCTTACAAAAGAAAGGGGTATTCTAGCTAGGGAAGTGGAATAGAGAATGAGTCTTAACTGACTGCCAAAAGAAAGATGCTTCTATTTGCAGAGTCCATAATCAGAAATCATTGGATTGGCTGTTCTCAAAGTTTTCTCAATAATCTTTTATTTGTCTTGCTGTGAAAGTCTATTATTTGGGACATGCATGTCCATTACTCTCCTGTTGCATCTGTAAGTTATTTTACTGAGGACATTTAAACTCCTCTCCTATAATACGTCCCTGACCCAGCAATCCCTCACCCATCCCCTTTCATCTCCTGGCATATTACCGACTCTGGAATGACCAGGGGTTCCTGGAATAGGGGCCACCTCTGCTCTGTTATACCAGCATTGCATTCCCTTTCAGAGGAATAATTCTCCACTGTCCAAGTACAGTCAGAATCTACACTCCCAGCAGAGCTGGCATTCTGGGTCACCTCCATACCACATTTTGTGCCACCTCTGTGGTGCAAAGTGGTCAGATTGTACCAGAAAATCTGGCCCTTCAACTGGAGCAGAATCAGGTCCAGAAGCATAGACTCAAAAGAAGAGAAAAAGTGTAACTACAAATCTCACCACGTATTGCCATTTTTAACAGTTCAAATGGAAAGGTTTGGAAGAAGAAAGTACATGCAATAGTAGAAACATTTGAGATAATTACATTGGTTCTGGGACAGAGTGCACAGCACCCTGCAGCATCAAGTCCATTATTCATAGATTAGAAGGCCAGAAGGGACCATTAAAATTTCTTGTCTGACCTGTGTAACACAGGCCATAGACGTCCATTTATACCTGTATTTAGCCCATAACTTATGTTAGACTAAAGTATATCTTCCAGAAAGACATCCCATCTTGATCTGAAGACAGCAAGAGATGGAAAATCCAGCACTTCCCTTGGTTGTTTGTTTCATGGTCAGTCTCGCCAATGCCATATACAGAGGTAAAATCATTTCCCTACTCTTACAAGCAATTACGAACAAGCTGTTAAAAATCTATTTATGGGATGAGCACATTTCATTTTTGTTACTCTTTCTGAACGCACCCCAAGGTGTGGATCCTTCAACCTTTATGCAGGCAAAACTCCCTTTAACTATTTCAGTACACTGAGGATAGCCATGAATTCTTCCAAAGAAAAGAACTGTTATGTAAGGTACTTGGCAAGATTAGAGGCAACAAAAATAAAACAAAGCCCAGGTAACTGTCTTAAGGAATTTTAGTGAGTGTTGTGGCTGGATTGATTAAAGTTCCTTGAAAGAAGTTAGAATACCGCCAATGCTTGAAGTTAAAAAAAAAAAAATCATGAACCAGGGCCCCCGCCCCCCCAAAAAACAAAAAAAAAAAAACTCATGAGCTTGGCACAAAAATCAAGATATATATAAATAAAATCATGGCTTTGATCAATCTTCTGATTTGTAATTCCCCTTGCCCAGTATCTCATGTTTGTCATCTTTCTCATTTCATCTATAGGGGAGCAGGGGGAACACATCTTCCTGCAGAGATGGCAAACAGGGGACTCTCTGCTAGGACAACTCTTCTCCCATCAGGTGCTGGTGCTGCTCCATCTACTCCGGCAGATATGCCGGCTCTGCCTGCTTTTCCCCCCTTCAGATTCTTCTGCATGGTGAGGCCTGACACCATCAGGCAAGGAGGAGGAAGAGGCCTAGAGGAGCAGGGCACCTCTACCTCTATTCTCTTGGGATGAGTCATGAAGGGTGTTCTTCACTTGGAAGATGAAACAGAGATGTGCTGGACTCTGACAAACAAACAGAAGGAAAGGGCCAACCTCCTTTTTGGGGAGGAAGGAATGTGAAAAGAGACAAAGGCAGAGCCATGAAGCTTGAGAGGTTTCTAGTGAATTAAAGGCACTGACAGGATGCTTGAACTTGATGCAGTGGGGGAAGAGCGCAGTGGAGGGATTCAAAGACTAGGTGACATGGGCAGAACAATGGCGTATGGACTGGAACAATGTAGGGAAAAGAAATATTTAGAACATCAGGTAAATATCAATACTATACCCTTCAAACTGATGAGAGGCACATAACAGGCTTGATGCCTTACAGTATAGGTGCAGAGTGAGCAGTGACAAGTAAAAAGAAGATCCAGGAGAACAAGGTGACACCTCCCTCCACATTCTGCGCTCATGAGAGTACTGCTCTCTGTGGCCATGGTCCAGTGGCTAGGATGTTACCCGAGACTTAGAAGACCTGCTCTGCCACAGACTTCTTATGTGATCATGAGCAAATCACTTGCCTCTCAGTGCCTCAGAGAATAGCCATGCCCTACCTCACCGGGTGCTGTGAGAATAAATACATGAAAGGTGCTCAGCTACTATGCTAGCAAGTATATAAATACAATAGATAGATAGATATTACTACTGTTTAGTAGCAGAAATAAGTCTAAAGAGAAGTGGTTGTGGGGGCGTGAGGGAGGCGGATAGTGGTGCAGAGGAGAGTGAGTGGTGGGAGATGGACAGGTTAGACTGACAGCTCCCCCAGCCCAGCCATGATCGTGGGAAAGGGGAGCTCCCTCAGAGCTGCCAAGGAAAGGCAGCGTTGCCAGCTCTTGTTAATTGATCACATAATCTGGGACCTACAGGAGGAGCTATTGTGCTAGTGAGAGAAACTCCTCTGATCCCACAATTTTGAGGGCCTGTGTGAGAGCTGTGGGGCTGAGGACACTGACCTGACCTGCCACTGAGTCCTGCTTTCATGTACTGCCCTGTGCCAGAGAGTGAGTCCTGGGGCCCTAAAAGGCAAGGGATGGGGGAAATGGGGCTTCTGGGACCAGGCAGAGGAGAAGCCCAGGGACAAGGGAAGGGGAAGGGGAAGTGCTGTGGCTGAGTCCCAGGTAGAGAAATCCTGGGGCAGCAGGAGGTAGAGAAGGCTCGGGGTTGCTGGTTCTTGTCCACATGCTCAGGGTCTAACTGATTGCCATATGTGGGGTCAGGAAGGAATTTTTCCTCCAGTTCAGATTGGCAGTTACATTGGGGGCTTTTCACCTTCCTCTGCAGCATGTGGGTGTGGGTCACTTGCCAGGATTATCTGGGTATATCTCACTTTATCATTTCCCTGCATGGGCCCCAAGCACTGGTGCTCCTCAGTCCTTCCTATTCTCTGCCTGTGGCAGAAAACAGTCTAGTTTCCTGTGGGATGTTATACTTTGGTCTTGCTTCAGTTGTTGGGTTAGTGTGCAGGTAGTAGTGGCCTTTGATACACAGGTCAGACTAGATGATCTAGTTAGGGTGACCAGATGCTAAATACAAAATATCGGGATCGCCGCAGGGGGAGCACCTTTTCAATTGTTACACTCACCCGGCACGTTTGGCGGCGGGAACTAAATCTTGCCGGTGAAGAAAGAAGTACCTGCCGCTGAAGACCCGGACGTGCCGGGGGAGTGTAACAATTGAAAAAGCACTCCCCCTGCCTGTGACCGTCGCCTAATGGGAAAAAAAAAAAAAAGATGCATCCAAAACAAAGTATCAGGACAAATGGCGTCCCGACCATACTTCAGTTGGAATGCGGGACAAACTGCTCAATATCAGGACAGTCCTGATTTTATCGCGACGTCTGAATCTAGTGGTCCCTTCTGGCCTTAAACTCTAGGCGAGAAAAGTGTTGATACTGGGTCCAGCCAGTAATAGTAAATGGATGGCAGTTCCCCTACCTTAAGGGCCAGGCAATGGCAACGGGGCAGCAAGGAAGAGGCTTACATCTGTATGTGCATTAAAAGTTGACTTTGCAACTGGAAATGATCACACACGTTGGCAGAGAAATGGAGGGTAGTAAAAAAGTCACAAGACAGACTAAAAACATGTTTTTTCTTAAACAAAATTTCCTGATTTGGAGCTTCTGACTTATGGTTTTGTTTTAATCTCCGGAGGGCGTCTGACTCATAGTTTGATCTTTTGAGGTGGCAGTACTGAAGAAGCCAATCAGGCCCTCTGTGTAACCAGAGAGCGGAAACAGTAGTGCCTCCACCCTAGTTACAGGCACAGGTCACTGCCCAAAACAAAGGCACGTGTGAGGGGAGGGGTTTTGTTGGGTGTTGCTTTGTGAAGGTTTTAGTTCTGTGAAACAGAAGCAGAAGGCCAGACAGCTGAGAAAGCAGCGAAGCACCATACACACATGTGCGCATGGCCTAAGAAAGAGCTGAGAGAGATTTTAGACTGAGCACTGATTGAAAGAGCCTTAGAGCCGTGAGCAAAAAAACCTGTCTTCTGTTTCATTCCTCCTGAGTTCAAGGAACCAGGATATTTTACACTCTTTGCAAATAAACAGTATTGCACCAAAGATACCCCACTCCATCATCAATTTCCCTTCCTAGCTGAAACAATCCTCAAGACTGAATTTTTGGCTAACCGTTTCTGGTCAAAAGGAGCTATTCTTCATTAGATGAGCATCTGTAATCCTATTAGTATAAGAAAACTTGCCACTTAGAATGACACGGTTGAATCCAAATGTATACAGCTCACACACTAAAATGATTTAGCCTGTAGGAATAGGAATCTTTCTTACAGCTTCAGTTTTTTTCAACTCAGAAGAAATTCTGGGAAGTAGGAGGTTGAATAATAGTTCAAACAGCTAACTCTGCAGAGTACAATCCTATCATCTTAGATAATGAGATATGCCTCCATTTTCCAAAAAGCTGAAAGCAAGACACTATATTTTCTCTATGTCAGCATGCAAAGACTTCTCCTAACAGCCCCAACAACAACCATTTCATTGTCACGGATGTGTCAATAAAAGGTAATGTAGGTGAGCTGCCTGGTTTTGTGGTGAGGAAAAAAACAGTGAGCAAGTGAGAATTCAAGCTGTCAGGCTGCCAAAGATCTTTCTGCAAATAAGCAGCAAACGAGAAAAGCAAAGCTAGTAAAGAACTGCATCTGAATGTTTGCTGGAAAAGGAATACAGGGTCATTATCACATAGCATAAAGCGTGATCTTTGCAAATCAAATTTATGGCCAATGTACATTTCACAGAGCAGGTGGCAATGCTACCCTTTGGGTGTTGGTAAGCCAAAGGACTTGTGCCTCAGCCATCTGGAACTCCATCGACTCCCATTCATGCTGGAAATGAAATGCACAAAGATTGCATGGCTGTTTTCTGCTTCATGCTTTGGTGAGGACAGCAGAGACACAGCCCTGCCCTACAAGCCCTCATGACAAAATTCACTCAGAAAGATAAATAAGCTTGTGACCAAATAAATCAGGCCATCTGGTATGTGCAAAGCTACGGTCAGCAATTGCCAGAAAAGAAGGGACAGAAAAGCAGAGAAGCAGATATTCTCCCGATTTTTCTTTTTCAACATTAGAGGGCGTTGATTCTCTCTACATGGTCTGTAGTTCATGCCGACTGTGCAATATGACATTCTGCAGTTCTCTGTTTTTATCACTTTCATGAATAAGACAAGGCAATTGTATTTATCAGGAACAGCACCTTTTGTATGTACTACTTTACCAAAATCAAAAAAATGCCTAAGAACTTAAATATCCTGGGACCAACACAGCTAAAATTACACTGTGTAAGACAAATGTGGCCTTTGGACCAGTTATACACATGTATATTCTCTTTTGTGAGTCTGGGAAGATGTATTTAATTAAGATGCAAACTGGTTATACTGAGCAGATTCAAAAGGCACCCACAGATCAATCGTTTGGAAGGATTAACCCTTGAGGAAGACTTGCACTTGTGCTGATGGCAGTATTTCATTCTGTATGCCTGGAAAGTATTTGCTTCCTAGGGGCTAAATTCTTCCCCACACACTCACCCAAGCAGTCAGGGAGCTAGGTGTACCAGCTCACCTATCCTAGGGCTTGTTATACTTCTAGCGCTTCAGTGGTGCAGCTGTGTCGCTGTAGTGCTTAGAGAAGATGCCGCCCGTGCAGATGGGTCAGCTTCTCCTCTCCGCTTTAGTACTCCACCTCCCCAAGAGGCAGCAGCTATGTTGATGGGAGAAGCTGTCCCTTCGACATAGTGCTGCCTACACCAGCAGTTAGGTCAGTATAACTAAATCGCTGAGGGGTGTGGAATTTGCCACATCCCTGAGTGATATGGTTATACTGACATAAGTTGGTAGTGTAGACCAAGTGCTAGTGTAATCATAGAATATCAGAGTTGGAAGGAACCTCAGAAGGTCATCTAGTCTAACCCCCTGCTCAAAGCAGGGCCAATCCCCAATTTTTGACCCAGATCCCTAAATGGCCCCCTCAAGGATTGAACTCACAACCCTGGGTTTAGCAGGCCAATGCTCAAACCACTGAGCTATCCTTCCCCCCATAATAGTTTTCCGTAGCTTGGGGAGATTGCATTCTACATGTTAGGCTAGTTTTTCACCACTATGGTGAAACAAATCGATCTCAAAACCATCTTAGCTCCACAGGGGAAGGTTACCCAAGCCAAGAGGGACTCCTCAGTTGGTGTAGAGGCTCCTGCACCACCCTACTCTCCCTTTGTTGATAGGGAAAAAGGCATCTCATTCGCCGCAACTCTGACATTCTCCAGGGTATGGAGGAAGAGGAAGCAGGGCTAGGCCTTTCTCATCATCACTGATGGCCCAGAGCTCTTATGTAAGACTTTTCATCCATAGATCGCAAAACATTTACAAAAAAGGCTCAGTATCATTATCCCCATTTTACAGGATGTGGAAACTGAGGCACCAGGCTGTAAGTGACTTGCCCAAGATCACCACCCAGGGCAACAGTAGAGCCAGGAATAGAATCCAGCTTGTCAGAGTCCCAGGCTAATGCCATATACACTGGGTCACACGGCCTGTTTCCTACAGCTTGGTTTTTGGAGTCTTGATGAGATAAACAAACCAAAGTTCCCATAGTCAGAACCTCTGCAACATTCCAAGAAGCTTTGTGCTGCTGAGGCTCAATCCTGCCAGAAAGAAGGTATTTTATGGATAGCATCGTCTAAGGAGAGTTGGGGTCTTAGTATCAACCTGCTTATCTTCCCCAAAACTTAACCCACCCAATCCCATCATCCTCATCTAGCAATGCTAGACAATTAATTCCTGGCAGCTAGCCCAGCCCTGTTACATCCTGATAATCCTTGGGTACACAGTGAGGTCTTTATGCCAACAGCATTAACCCATTCCCTGCCAGTCCAGAAAGGAGGCATATACTCTGTCACTAACTTATTCAATGCACATCACTGATAGAAAAAAATACTTGTACACAAATCAAAGAGCTGAAGCACACATCCCAGTGAAAAGAAAATAAATGAAAGTCATTCGGATTCAAAGCGTCACACACAAAAGAAGCCTGTACTGAATTCAAAACTGGAAAACCAAGCACATGACCCCATGCTGCATATTTTCATCCAGAGATTGCTGGCTTTTCTGTATGTAATGTATGCTGCTGTGTCACTCATGCGACAAATTTGCAGCTTTAGCTATTCATGAAAACAAGGAAAAGCATCTCAAGGAAACTATCACCGACGTTAGGACAAGTTGCCATTTACTGGGAGCAAATGCTGTTAAGGCTGCCAAGTGCCAACGTTATTAACTCCTGTTTTGGTATCTACAGGAAGTTCACTTGAATGGGCAGCTGCAGCTTTGTTAAAATTCCTATTTTTTTTTTTCATTTTTTATATTGACTTAGCCGTGAATAAATAATGAAAGCACCATTTCTTTGGAAACATCTTCCAAATTTCCCCCTTGGGAACAATCTTGAGTGAATTATTAATTAGCAATAGTAGTAGTATTACTGTAGCATCTAGGAGCCCTAGTCAGCAATCAGGACCCCATTGTGCTAGGCGCTGTACAAACACAGAATTAAAAGGCAGTCTCTGCCCCAAAGAGCTTACAGTCTACGTATAAGTCAAGAGGCAACAGATGGACCCAGACAGACCAATATGGGAGTACAAGGAAACAATAAAACAATATTTAGTCAGCATGATGGGCAGCATCTCGACACACCAGCAGCCTAACCATTGTCAAGTGTTTTTTGTAGACATCATGGCACTGATGAATGCAGCCCGGGCCAGAAATGCAGCGCAAGCCCAGTGACAGAGGGAATGCAAGGACTATGGCTGGTTGTGAAATGCTTTGTGTTCAGAGGAAAAAATTCAAAACTTTCCTTTTTGGCAATATTTTCTTCACAAGTTTTCAGGTTTTTGTTGAAAAACTGAAAAGCCAAAAAAAGTTTGTTTTTTAAATTGAAAACTGAAATGTTTCAGTTTTAGAGCAAAACCCTGAACTTTCTTTGATGTTCAAGTTTTCAATTAAAACCTGAAAAGTTTCCGGGGGGGGGGAGGAGGGAGCGATTTTTCCTGGAAATTTATATTTTGAAGACAAAGCTATTTTTCATTGATTTAATGTTGCAAATGAAATTTTTCAACTAGCTCAACTCTAGGAAACACAATCTTCAGGGAGTGGGGATGCTAATAATGCAGTATGTCCCTGTAACAGGGTTCACGCTGTGCCCTGGATATTCAGCCCTAGGGCCTCCCTATTCAATGAGTCAGGGACACTTCAGTCTGGTGCAACACCCGTGCTCTTTAAGCCTTGTCTACACTGGCAAGTTTCTGTGCAGTGAAGCAGCTTTCTGTGGTGTAACTCCCGAGGTGCACACACTGCAGTGCGGGGTCAAAGAACGCTTACCACAAGGTGCGAGAGGCAAACCGCCACCCCGGTGCTGCACCCATGAGCTGCTGGTTGTACAAAGAGTTGGACGCGATACTCTGTGGTGACCCCACCTCCACTGTGGAGGCCACTGTGGATACTTCGGTGGCTCGCGAGCTGGTCAAGAATGGACTGAGCCAGGAGGAGGAAATCTTGGACAAGGATGTGGAGGGAGAGGGGGACCCAGAGGCAGAGGACGACTTAAAGGCCAGAAATGCATGCAGCCAGGAGCTCCTCTCTACCCCAGAGGAGGCTAGCCAGTCACAGCTGTCGGAGCTTGGTGAAGCGCAAACAGGAAGGAGGCCCTGGTAAGTGGCTTTGATTTTGGGAATAGCTGAAGCAAGATGTTGGGGGTTGAGGGGTTGCAGAAAGCAGGCTTGCATCTGTATGATGCGTGTACCACCACATGCCTAGTCTGAGCAGCGGAATTGGGTGTTGATTGACTCTGTCACTTCACAGGAATCTGCCTCAGAGATCTCCAGGAAACTCATGGAAAATACTGGGCAATCCGCTGCCTCAGGTTCTTTGGCAGAGCTGCTTCGTTTTCTTGGCCCCATTAAGGGTAATTTTCCCGCACCACTCTGGCATCACTGGGGGGGGGGTGGGAGGGAGGAGGGGAGGAGCATTGCTGCACACAGGTGACCTGCATAAGGGCCAGAGCGGAAACCGCAGTCTTGGAGAAGACCCTCCCTTGATTCCCTGCTCACCCTCAGCAGCGAAATATCTTCCATAATGAACACAGCCTGTGGAAAATGTGGGGACAGAAATGATTATAAGGTCCCCCCTACAGTGCTGGCTCTCCCCAAGAGCCACGTGCCCAGCGTACAGTTCAGTCCCTGGAACTCTGATGTCCCCTGCCCCTGCAGTTACTCACCATTTTGGGGGTCTTGTGGCTCATGTGTGCTTGCCTGGGGTCAGCCAGTTAGTGACAGGTATGTAATAGTGCCTGTGTTTTAAATCACTGAATCAGTAGTCTCTGTGTTGCAACATACTGCTTCTGTAAAATGTTGCATTTTGCCTTCACAGATATGACCGTGGAGCCCAGCCTCCTTCTTTGTTATCGCCAGCTGCACAGAATTAGAAAGCAGCCACAAAGAACTAAGAAGGACTTTCTGCGTGATGTCATGATTCACTGTGTGACCAGAAAACAAGAATTGAAGGAGTGGTGGGACAGCAAGAAGAGGGACCGAAAGGAGAACATGGCGCTCCAGAACAAAGCCATGGAGCGGCTCTTAAATGTTATGGAGCACCAAGCGGACATGCTCCACGTGCTACTAGCACTGCAAACCAAGTAGCTCCGCACCTGCCCTTCTCTGCAGCCACAAAACTCTTTCCTATGCGCCCCCCAGACACTGCCAACACACTCTTGTCAACCTCCTGGCTCCAGTCTGTACCCGTTGCATTCCACTCCTCCCCCGTCACAGTCCAGCCCTGCGGACTCCCAGTACTCACTGCACTCAACACCCGTCCCTCAGCAGTTTGGCCCTGCTGAAGTACAGTACCCACTGGACTGAAATCCAAAGGACAAGGTTACGTATGATATCTGGACATACACAAATCTTTAACCATCCCGGGACCCCACCTCCTCCTGGGTCTCTCCCTTCCCTTATCCCCCTCAGTGCTGATATGTTTTTTTGTTTGTCTCTCTGCTCTGGTTGTTGTTTTTAATAAAAGAATTGTGTTGGTTTGAAAGCAAACAGAGACCTGCAAAGCAACAGGCAGTTTTCTTGAACCTTTACAGTGCATTGTCTGCACCAATCACAATCTCCTCCTAGCATTACAAGCACTGCACTCCCAAGCATAGCAAGAAATATTAGTGGCTTTCAGCTTCAGATTGCTGCCTCAAGGCATTCCTGATCCTTATGGCTCCATGTTGCACCCCTCTAATAGCCCTGGTCTCTGGCTGTTCAAATTCAGGCACTGAGCCTCAGCAGTCCTGCCCTGAGTGAAGCTTTCACCCTTCCCTTCACAAATATTATGGTGCCTACAGTACGCAGCTATCAACATAGGAATATTGTCATCGGCCAGGTCCAGCCTCCCATATAGGCAGCTCCAGTGGGCCTTTAAACAGTCAAAAGCACACTCAATCATTCTGCAGTTGCTCAGCCTGTTGTTGAACCACTCCTTGCTGCTATCAAGGTGCCCCATGTATGGCTTCATAAGCCACGGCATTAAGGGGTAGTCAGGATCACAGTGGGCATTTTGACTTCCCCTACAGTGATCTTCTGGTCCAGGAAGAAAGTCCCTACTTGCAGCTTCCTGAACAGGACAGTGTTCCGAAAGATGCGTGCATCATGCACCTTTCCGGACCAGCCTACGTTAATGTCCATGAAATGCCCGTGGTGATCCACAAACACCTGGAGAACCATAGAAAAATACCCCTTCCAATTAATATACTTGGTGGCTAGGTGGTCTGGTGCCAGAATCGGAATACGCATGCCATCTATCGCCCCTCCGCAGTTAGGGAAGCCCATTTGGGCAAAGCCATCCACAATGTAATTTATGTTGCCAAGAGTCATGGTCTTTTTGAGCAGAATCTGATTAATAGCCTTGCACACTTCCAGCAACACGAGTCCAACGGTCAACTTTCCCACTCCAAACTGGTTAGCGACCGATCGATAGCTCATCACACAGTCCCATGACTGTGGCTTTCCACATCCAAAAGTTCTGAAGCCACTGCTCATCATCCCAGACTTGCATGACGATGTGATCCCACCACTCAGTGCTTGTTTCCCGAGCCCAAAAGTGGCGTTCCACTGTGGTCAGCATCTCTGTGAATGCCACAAGCAATCTCGTGTCATACCTACTACATGTGACGAGATCAATGTTGAACTCCTCTTGCCTTTGTCGTTTAAGGAATAACTCCACTGCCACTTGTGACGTGTTAGTCAGAGAGAGAAGCATACTGGTCAACAGTGCGGGATCCATTCCTGAAGACCGAAGAGGCAGAATGCACAGTACATAAACTGTTGAAAGATGGTGCCAAATGCAGATGGAAGCACAGGGATTGTTGGGATGTGAAACAATGCATCACGGGGCATTGGGACAGGACCAAGGATGCCTCGCAACCCCCTCTGCCTTCCCACAACTCTTAGCAGCAGAAGAGGAAGAGATGCTCTGTGGGATAGCTACCCAGAGTGCACTGCTCCGAATACCACTGCAAGTGCCGCAAGCGTGAACACACAACAGCGGTTTCCCTTCAGCGCTCTCTGAGCGGCGCTGTAACTGCCAGTGCTGTAACTCTACCGGTGTAGACATACCCTTTTTCTCAGAAGATTTCCCACCATCAGTTCCCAACTATATACAGGCTTCACAGTTATTTTGCCTACAACAGGCCCAGCCAGCAACAGACTAGGAGGCTCCCACTTCCTTCTGTGCCTGACCTTTCTCCCCTTCTCTGGCTTCCCCTCAGCCTTTATAGCTCCGGGCTTATAAGACTGGCAGGTGTGGCCAGTTACCAGGTAGGCACAGGGCTATTCCCCTTGATTGGGGCTGGAGTGACAGGAGCTGATTAAGAGCTTCTCAACCAGCAGCCTGCCACACACCTCCCCGATTAAGCAATCACCAGGAGGGGCTGCCACCAAGCCCTCTGGGTTTCCTCCCCACTCAATGGGGATGGTGGCCAGTCCTCGCCCCTTTTTTCACCCTCCAACCTCAGTGCAGCTGCAAAACTCCACTAGGCCGCAGTCCATCTCCGGGCAATCCCTGTATTTATGTCCTGGCCGTCCACATCGACGGCACACAAGCTGCCCCGGGCGACTAGGAGCTCCCTTGGTCTCCTCCTTCCTCTTCTCTGGGCTCCTCCGGGGGGAGAGGAGGTCTCAGGGTTTTCTCCCCCACTCTAAGTCACAGCCTATCCTACCCTCCTTTTGAGGAAAATCTGCCTCCATGTACTCCTCTGTAAATTTGACAGCGGCCTCCACCCTGTTTGGCTGGTGTTGCCGGACCCAGACTTGCATGATCTCTAGGGGGCCCGGTACAAACTGTTCAAGGATCACCATGTCCATGTTTTTCCCCACCATTTGGATGTCAGGCTGCAACCAACGCATGGCCCAGTCAGTCAGCCTCTGGGCCAATGGCAAAACCCACATTCACTGGGCCAACCGAAATTTCTGTCTATACTTCTCCGCCAAGAGTCCCACCCCAGACTAGGATGGCCGCCTTCACCGTGTCATAATCCTTGACCTGTTCATTATTTAGCTTTCCTTAATGGGAGTGGGCCAGTTGTTTTGATTTTTTTATCCCTTACCCATATAGGCAGCCTGCACCTCGCCGGCCAGATAGGGGGTCAGTCGTAGGGCCCAGGTTGCCCTATCCCACCTGGCACCCATGGCCACCCACTCAAACGTACAAAGGAAGCTATTGGGGTCATCAGCGGGGTCCAGCTTACATAGGACTAGCCCGGGCGCATGGGTGCCATCACCTCCCAGGGGACTCACCAAGTTTTGCAGGAGCTGCTGCTGCACATTGGTCTGCTCCCTGATAAAGTCCTGGATCGTCTTATGCTGTTGAGCCTGCCAGGCGAGCAAGGCCTGCCTCTCCACCTGGTAGGATGGCTGGAAGGCCTGCAGTACTTTCTGCATCTCTTCCTGCCGCTTGACTAGCCACTGCAAGATTCCCTCTATCTTTGGATTGCCACATCCTGGCGGTGGCTTCAAATCCCAGACTCGCCCCCACATGTAACAGAATTCACACGGCACCCTTGGGTATTCAGCCCTTGGGCCTTCCTCTTCAGTGAGTCAGGGACACTTCAGTCTGGTGCAACACCCATGCTCTTTATTCTCAAAAGGTTTCCCACGACCAGTTCGCAACTATATACAGGCTTCACTACTACTTTGCCCACCACAGGCCTGGCCAGCAACAGACTAGGAGGCTCCTACTTCCTTCTGTGCCTGAGCTTTCAGTTTTCCTTTTCCCCCTTCGCTGGCTTCCCCCCAGCCTTTAAAGCTCCGGGCTAATAAGACTGGCAGGTGTGACCAGTTACCAAGCAGGCACACAGGGCTATTCACCCAGCCGCAATCCATTCCCCTTGATTGGGGCTGGGGTGGCAGGAGCTGATGAAAAGCTTCTCAACCAGCACCTTGCCACAGTCCCCTTCTATAAATGGACAGTACTGTGGGCTGGTATGGTGGGGAGGCAACCATGGCCCTGCCCACTTCCTGTTTCTCCTTGCCCTGGATGGGGTACTAAGAGTTAGCAGTCACTGTGCACTATTGTGCAAGTGGTGTAAAGCTGAGTGGAGAAGGGGGGAAGCTGCTTGTGCCCTACAATTCCCCAACACCTGTGCAAGGGCCAGACAGAATCTAATAATGCAAATACACACACACCGGGTCAAATTAAGACCTCATGCATATGCAGGAACAGGCTGCTGACTCCAAAGGAGTTGCACCTTACATCTGCTTCTTATGAGCTGAATTTGGCTGTCAGTGTTTGGAGGGTGGGGGATGAGCAAGTGGAATGACTGAGTAGAAAATTAAAATGCAGTTACAGTCAGCAAAGTCTGTTTATCAAGGGAAAATGTTTATTATTAAAGCCCAGATCCTCAGAGGTATTTAGGAACCCAACTCTCATTGGTTTCAGGGGAAATTAGGAGCATGAATACCTTTGGGGGTTGGGGCCTAAATTACATAACCAGAGAGCAGCAGAAAAAACTCTGCTTCTGGCTCAGCCCAGGTCTTTGACACTGGGTGCAGAACCCGACCTTCTCAGAGCAGCCACTCTGACATCTGCTCCTTTGGGCAAAGAGGAGGGGCAACTGAGCAAGCAAGAGTTAATCCTTGTTATTCAGCCACCGCAGTACAAGTTATGCCCCTACAGAGGTTGGGTTCTCTACAGAAAAAGCCCCAGCCCTGAGCCAAAGCCCGCCCTTAATAATGACAGGAAACATTTTCTTATAACCAAATGCAGCCACCTGAGGCAAGCGGGGAGGTATTTTAAAAGAAAGGCCTTTATTTTGCTCCAATATATATATAAAAAATAAGACTTACAGACAGATACCTTTCCTTAATGGGGGTGGGGCAGTTGTTTTGATTTTTTATCCCTTACCCCTACCACAGATTTCAGGTCACAAGCACTCCATTTACCCAGCTATTTTTAGTTACCCTGCTGGCTGGATTCACTGAATTATTCTATGAATTTTTCATAGCTCCAAGAAACTGGCCCCAGCAGTTCCTCTGATATTTGAAAACAATGACAGCTTTTGGCATTTTTGCTGTGCAACTGCAAATCTCAGCTACAACATAAGTCTCCCAGGTCTGTCTGGAAATAAGCCTGTTATTTTGCTCTGGACAACTGTCAACTCAAGTGCACATAGCCGGGTGGAAATCATTAAGAGCTATTACAGGGAAGGTGGCAAGGATTTTGGTTGGCCTCTCCTTTTACTTATGTCATCCGTGGCTCCATCCAACAAAAGTTTTCATGTTTGCATTTAAGATTTAAAGGGCCACCCCTACTAAAGCTGATTCTAGAGCAGAGAAAGGAACAGCAGGGTGGAAATTGCTGCTGATTGTTCTGGAAAGACCCTTCACCCAACTTACTAATTACACACTTGACTGACTGCCTATAATTATGATCTGAAAGGGAATTCTACACTCTAGCAATTTAGTTGGTGTTTCTTTTTTAAAGTCAACCATTTCTACTCTAATGAACATCACTTTAAAACAGCAACACCTTGGAGGAGCATGGTAAAGACACAGGAATGAGGGATACTACCTCATTAGCACTTTACTTCTTTGGCCAACAGCTTTTTTTGTGTGACATAAAGCCAGCTGAAGTTAACTGAAGTCAGCTGTTTTTATGGCAAACTATCCTGAATAAGCAGCAATATAGATTATGTACAAAAATGCAATATACTTCTTAGGTTCGATTAAGCTTTAAAAAGTCCCAACTCTCAGCCAAAGCTCATGTAACTATGTCCAGAAGAAAACATTGACATTGATGTGTGTTTTGCACTAGTTACAGTTCAAATAACAGTTTTGCCTTGTCCCTCCCCACAGTCATGACTCTGCCATCTTAAAAAGTTTGACATTTAGTGCTAGTGTATGTTAGAGGCGAGGCCCAACTGTAAAGTTGAGATCTGGACTTTGCAAAAGTGTGAGCGGATTTGGATCTGGAGTTTTGTTTCCATCCATTAGAAATTAATGACCAGCTTCAAATCTCAGGCCCAGAGCTACAATGGTAAGGGTGAAATCAGTATGAAGGTAAATCCAAAATTTGTGTGTGATCAGAACAGTAGCTTTGATTTGGGCCTCTCTCTAGTTTGGATTTTGTTTTTTTAGAAGGTTGGTTCTATAGCTTCTTCCAGCCAATGATTTCAAAAAACTTGAGAGAGATTAAAGTCTCAGAACATTGCAGCAAGGTGTTAGAAGGATTTGTACTTGAGTCAGATTTTGGTGAAAAATTTATAAGGGAAAAAATCCAGACCAAATTAGTGCTAATGCTCCAGTGCAATGAATCTATTCTGAATCCAGCAGACTAATTTCTGATGCCAACTAGAGATATGCAAGATATTTGTAACACAAACCAAAACTGCTAAAAATTCAAAGCCTTTCACATTTTGCTACAAATTTGAAATGGGCTCATTTTTTGTTTAAAAAAAAAAAAAAAAAAAAAGGTTGATCTGTGATACAAGTTTTTGGAGCGAAAAACTGGCCTAATATACAAGTGGAAAGGATTCCATTTCTCAGGTGACGATGGGGTTTGCATTGGAAACATGCATTTTTGTTGGGTTTTTTTCAATGTGAAGATAGCCAATTTTGTTTAAATTGAAATTAACGCACAAAAAGAAAGGGGATGAAATGTATAGTACAGCGACCATTCCCATGCAAAACTCCATGGAAGAGAAATGGTAAATTTCATACCCTGCCAAGAGCCCTCCTGCTGCGGCAGTGAAAGAAGGGCCCATGGAAAAGAAAGGAAGATGAAAAGTGAAGTGAGACCAAAAGAGAAGAGAAGAAAAGGGAAAAAGGTCAGACAGACAAAGAGTGTTGTGGATGGAGTAAGGTAGAGGAAGAACAAAAGGTAGAGGAAGAACAAAAATCCCAAGAAGCAGCAAAGTGGATATGAAAGTGTGAACTGGTACCAAGTGTTTTTAATCAGAATCTTTCTGAGACTTTCCTACCTATTTCTTGGATACTAGAAGCCAGGATTTCCCAAGGTGATTCCATTACTTCATACTGACTCCGTTCCCATGTGGCATGGAAAGGTTAACAGCGACAAACCATCTATCATGTTTGTAACACTACAAGAATAATACTGTAACAACAACAACAACATTTGAGTGATTAAACTAGCTGATCCTTTGCAGTTCTGTTATTTATTCCAGCTTTCCAGCCATGGATCCAATCCTACTCTCACTCAAGCCAATGGTAAAGCTTTCCCCCCTCTCCCCCTTCAAATGGTGCAGGTCTCAGCCCAGGTCTCAGTGCTTTTCCTTTCCAATTCACTTCCCCTGCTATAGCTTTTCAATTTCATTTCCAGCATTTGATTTTCAGCTTAGGCTAATGTACAGTACTTATCTCTTATCTTTTTTCTTTACCATTTCTTAGATTGCCTTTCTCCTTAGATCATCTTCAGCTCTGTTTATGCTGCCAACTTTGAGTTTCTTTGTTATCCAGAGTGAAGTTTTGGAAATTCCAAGAAAAGATTGGCTGACGCTGTGAATTCTAAGTGGCTGGATTCAAACATGTTCAATACCATAATTATTTATGGGGTCTAACAATGATGGATGGGAGAGCTTGGGGGTTATGGAAAGGCTTCTGGATCTGGTTTTTATGGTCGGTTAGAATAGCCATTTTGTAATTTTGGTTAATTACTGCATTTGCATATAAATGTGTTTAATAAATAATTGAATTGTAACAAGATTATATGTATACATATATACATATTTTCATTATGTTAGTGAACATTATTACTGAACAAAATAATTCTCAGTTAAAGCTAAAATTTAATGTTAATTTTCAGTTATTAAGCAGAGGGTCCTATTGATGTACTGTAACACTCCTGCAGTAGCCTGGGTCTCCTCAGATTTTCTTTCAATGTTATATAATCTCAGTTCTACATAAAGTCTACATTAATCAATTGTGCAACCTTCAAAAATACACTGTATACCATGGGCCAGACAATATGGCTTTTATGGGCATATCATATATCATGATGAAAAAAACAAAATATAGTGGCAGGGCACCCTCTCTCACCACACGGTGCTGAAACCAGGCAATCATCATACTCAGTAATTATTTCCAATATGCTTTTACTTATGACAGAACTATTCCTCTTTCCTAGCTACAGGATAATAGAGTGCTCATTATCAACCAGCCATCATGTCGAGTGGTAGCCAGTCCAAGATCCAGGTTGCTTGACGTAAGAAAGTGGGAGCGAGAAAGAATTATTTCTAAAATACCCTAAACAGTTTCAAATTAAAAAAGGAAAGAAAAAAAAGAAAAAATTTAAAAAATAAATTACCCTGTAGTTGGGATTCTTAAACTATTTTTTAAAATTGGGATTGATTTTTTGACCTAATTTGCCACATATACTAATAAGAACAATAATTTAGTTAGTTCCTTTCTTTATATTTAGTCTGATGGAACTGGAAGACATAAGAACTCACACAGTATAATGTACTAGACCGCATTGTAGTGAAGGACTAGGATTACAGCAATTGATTAATTGGTTCCCCAGTCTTGATGTTTGATATGACTAAAACATAAAGCAGTTCTTAACACTTATCCCAGGGGCCAGCAACCCTAGAGTAGAATTCAGGAGGCCTGTGTTCTAATCCTGGGTCTGCCACTAACTTGATCTGTGACTTTGGGCAAGTCACTTCCCCACTCTGTCTCAGTTTCCTCATCTCTATAATAGATATAATCATTCCTACCTTGCTTTGTAAAGCACTTGGAAATCTAAGTTCCTCATAAGAGATAGGAAGGAAAGTTCCTCATAAGAGATAGGTATTAGTATCCTTATCCTAATGGTCCTAATATCATCCCAGTGTTTCATCTGGGGGTGGAGGGCGAAAAGTGAAAATCACCTGTTTAATCTTTTCCCACAGTTCCAGAATAGCTGGATGTTGCAACTAAAGTGAGTTACAGTGAACTACTTAAACATGCCACTTCTTTGAGCTATTGTTTTCTGTCTGTCTTGTGTGCAGACTCACTATAGTCCTGTCTACTCTGTAGTTTCTACTATGTTCAGGGATTCAGCAGCAACATGGCAGTCTCCCTACTTGCTGCAAACATGGGAGCTGCATGCTGTAAAGACATGCATAGGATGTCCTCTGTTCCCACATGGAGCCCCACTGACTTCACTGGGTTGCTGCACAGGGTCAGGAGTGTGCCTGTTCCCATCTCTTTGCAAGATCAGGGCCATGGTTCAGATGCTGGGATTCAACCATGTTACCTGGCTCCCTGAATCATGCTAAAGCCCTATAAAACTCCAGGGCTGAAGAATGATTATGGGAAATAGTTGGAATACAATTCGATTGCACCTGAAGTCCAAGTCCAAGCAATATTTCAGCTATGTCCCACAACATGATGGCATTGCTGTGTAGACAGGACCAAGCACAATGCTGCATCACCTTATATATCCAATTTTTCCTTTGCAACCACAAGGACTAAGAACATAATTAAAAAATATAACCCTGACAGAGTAAACTGATGACACCACTAGATCAGTGCTGATATGAGATTTTAGCTCAATCCAACTACTGTCTCACCTTGGATACTTCAGACTCACATCCACCTATTTCTCCTAACAAGACTTGTCCTCTCTCCTGCACCACTTGGTTCCACCCCCATCTTCAGACTGAGATCACACCTTGTTAGCTCACTCTTCCTTCTCCACCTACCCAGACATAGCTAATCCACTGCCTAGCACGTTAGCATGGATCCTCACCTCGCACCACTGACAATTTGCACTGACATAACTGAGGTCAGAATTGGGCCTGTTATAGATTCACAGATATTAAGGCCAGAAGGGACTGTTACAATTATCTTATCTGAGCTCCTATATACCACAGGCCATAGAAGCGTACCCAGTAATTTCTTCATCAAACCCATAACTTTTGGTTGAGCTGGAACATATTTTTTAGAAACACATCCAGTCTTGATTTAAACTGATGGAGAATCCACCATATCCCTAATTAGGTCGTTGCAAAGGTTAATTACCTTCACTTAAAAATGTGCACCTTATTTCTAATCTGAATTTGTCTAACTTCAGCTTCCAACCTGTTGGATTCCATTATGTCTTTTCCCACTAGAATAAAGACCAAAAAGTATCAGAAATCTCTTCCGCGTGGAGATAACTGTAGACTATGATCAAGTCATCTCTTAACCGTCTCTTGGAAAATCTAAATAGATTTGAACTTAAGTCTCTCACTGTAAGGCATGTTTTGCAGACCTTAGATAATGCTTGTAGCTCTTTGCTGAACCCTTTCCAATTTTTCAACAAATTATACATATTTATAGATAACCCCATGACAAATTTAAGAGTTTTATAGTGTTGACTATCACCATGCTATTTTAGTGCCATCCAGGTAAAATAGAATGGCAATAGCAAAGTCCCTAGTGAACTTTATGGAGTCTTCTCTCTTTTGGAGGTTATTAAAACCTCTATTTATAGTTCTGTTGTTGCTGGTTTGGATCACTTTTTGTTCTTTATTTTCTTTGCCCCTTTTTCTTTAGGTGGAGAAGAAGGATTGGATTTTTGGGAGGAAGGGGGGCAGAAAGGGTTGTTATGTTGTGAATATCATTCTCTACCCACACAGTGTCTGAAAGGGGAAAAAAACTGGATTTTTTTCTTAAAAATCCAACAAAAAAAACAAAAAACCTTAATGAATTCCCATGAGTAAAGATGTTTCACTAAGTTACCTCCTCTGAAGTACTTCAGTATTAACTTTGTTAATCTTTGCTGTTTCTGCCTTTTTGTGGCACATCTATATAAAAGTGATGATCCAGGGGAGAAGTGAAGCCCGCTTTTCTGTTAAGACAATCAACTTAATGAACAGGTAATTAGTGTAAGAGTATTAGTAACATTAATGCTTAATGAGTTGCATCTTCTTTATCACATAAAGACTCTGCATCACATCCCCTAACTTCCACAGCTTGCTAAATATAAGTTTATTTATGGTCTTGAATTAAAGGACATTTCCAGAGATGAGATTTAATAAAATTAAAAAGAAAGGAAAGTTAATCAAGATAATTAAAATGAAAAACTTAAAATAATTCAATTTAACCTGCAGTTGCAGTATAGATGGACCAATAGTTTCCAATTAAAGCAGAAAGTTTGTAAGATGCAGTACAACTGATTTACATTTATGGAACTGGAAGAAAATATTACCTTATTAAGTAAATTTCAGAGAAAATATCAGAGCATCGAGGTCGGCCTGACTTGATTTTTTAGCAGATAATGCAGTCATTTCAATGCTTATAGATTCAGAGCCCGATCCTCTCCTGCTATAAATCTGCATAGCCCAACTGATGCTATATCAATTTGCATCAGCTGAGAAACTGGCCTATACTATCATTTCTAATATCTGGCAGGTATACCTGAATGTATGCCAGAAAAAGTGCAGAACTGTGCCAGTGGAAGACAGCCTCAATCTGCTGTGGCTGGGCAATCAATTAGCCCATATTCTGAAGGCTGGGTGATTCGTTCATAAGGGTGTTTTGCAGGAGCCTAGCCTGTATGAGAATTGCAGAGGAGATGTGCATAGTCTGTGGGCATTTCAACATGTGCATATCATTGCTAGCAAACATGGCACTGCAAACTATTGCATCTCAGAGCTGGAGGGAGGCAGGTTCCTGGGTGAGTATATATGCTGTGATGGGCTCTTATAGCTTCGTCTCTGAGCTACAACTTCATATAATCATTTTGCACAACAACTTATTTGACCTTATACAAGCCAGAAATGTTGCCATGTGTTTTTGCTGCTTATGATGTGTTATTTCCTCCCTCCCCGCAACACACACACATTTTTCTGAGCCTCCACAGGCTTTTTGGGAGGTGGGGGAGGGGGTACCAGAATTTGGCCTATCACATTTTTAATAATGTAGAAAAAGATTTTAACTGCGGTTTTTTACATGTTTTCTATATTTATTGCCATCTTGTGAGAGAAAAGGACCCTCTCCAGCCAAACTAGTACTGGTTTCAACTGGAAGTTTGCCTGAGTAAGGATTGTAAGATAAGGCCCCACAGTTGTCTTTTTTTAACACAGTTTATAGTAAACATAATTGTTTAGGATTCAAGTATGTAGTGGTCAAATTATGTGTCAGATGACATATACTGTAGCCGCTTGCTCGCCCAGATAACGAGATGATTAGACATGAGGGAAACTTCAGACAGAGGGCTCATTTCCAGGCCTGCTCCTTTCATTGCTGCTAGCCTTAATTTAGCCTTGCAAAATTGTCATGAAAATGTATCAGCCCAAGCACAAATTTCACTCAGCTCAACAGCTTTCTATCAGGATGGTGAAGAAAAATAATTAATGATATTTTATTCACCTGTCAAATAAATTGCTCAGCCTAGATGAGTGAGCAATAGTTTTGTAAGGCTGGTTTAGCTGATGAGCTGTAGACACAGCTATTGCATGGCATTATTTCTAATCAACATGTCTCACTGTAGCCAAGGGCTGCCCATCCTGTTCTCCTGCTCAAATACCGGTGATAACTGGATAGCTGAAAAGCACAGGATGGTTTTGGTATTCAGTATAAAATGTCTGACTAGGTCAGACTATGCTTTTGCCTGGATTTATTTAAGTGACATTGAGTTGGCTTATTTTAAAAAAAAATTATTTCTGTGTTCAGTGATAGCTACAGCATTTTTCTATGCATAGAAAATCCACTTTAAAATATGGAATGGCACTAATGCTGAGTTGGCCACAGTTTTTAGTAGCATAAATTTATTTTGATTTCCTAAACCATACACCTTAGAAGCCTTCATTTAATGCTCTTTTGAGCCCCACATCCAGTATTAAAGACAATATTCAGCAATTACACTGAACAGCTGAATTGCAACAGAAAATCCAGCAGTTATCAGTACAGCCAGTCATTAAAATTAGGAAGGCAGCTAAGTGAAACATAATCATTGCCAGTTAGAAACTGCCATGGAAAATACCTACTTGTTATCTCTTAGCTTCATCTGGCCCATTGTCTCCCCAACGTTTGGCAGCACTGCCAGAGCCAGAAGGGAGGGAAAATGAAAAACAAAGAAAAGAGATAAAAGGAGGACAATGAAAAAACCCTCAGCAAGACTCCTAAGGGCAGTGGGGACTCACCTCTCATACAACTTTCTCTAGGTACATTTGGTGTTACAGTGGCTGCAACTAACGCAGATCAACCTGCCAACATAGGGAGAGGTCAGTGCTGAAACACACCCTGGCTCTTTAGGAAAAGTATTCTGCTATTTGCACAGAAGGAGCTGCTGAGCGAGTAGTCAACATTTAACATCATAATCCTCAAACTTTGAGCAGAAACACATACAACACATTACATGTTTTTAAGCAAGCTTCCTGGGAAAGGTTAAGTGAGTGAGTACCACAGAGAGCTACTGTATAGTAACCTATGGGCTAGATGAGCAAAAGGAAAGGAGGGGCAACTGTTAGAAAGTATTGCATTCTTTTACCATATTGATTTGACTTAATGCTGCATATAGCAATAGCTTCCTGAACAATTCTCTGATTGTTTGGACACCATGCCCAGTGCATTCTTGTGAAGTTCTGCAGCATGTTTGATGAATTTGTCACAGGTACCTTGGGCAATCTATGGGTATGTCTACTCTTCTGACTGTTTGCATGTCAAGCTGTGGGTTTTTCTCCTACATCTTATCAGCCACACTCAGAGCCCTTAGATGCGCATTCAGAGATGTGTAGAAACTGAGTTACTCACACCCCGATGGGTACGCTAAGATCACACCTTGATATGTGACCTGCTTCTCTACTTACCCACTTCGTGGTGTAGATGTAGCGATGATGCGTTGACCCACCTTCAAGTCTACTTACTCTTCCACCATCATTCCAATTCCCTGTCCTGTATCTTCCAGCCTTTCAATCTCTTCAGTTCCCTCCCACTTGTTCTCCTTGGACCTGAAATTACCTGCTGTTTGTATACTCTTTCCCAGCATTTGACCCTTCCTCCTTCCACACAAGCTGCTCCACTTCCACAACTCCTTCCTACTCAGTCCTGCCTCACCATTTGGAAATGTTCATCTTCAGTGTGCTGTCAGCTGGCCAGAGAATCACACAAGGGTGCTAGTTAACCTCTGGTCTGAGTACACTCAGGACCATGACTTCAGCAGAAGCCCTAGGAATAGTCACCCCTATTGCAGTAGCTCACTGAAGCTGGCAGGGTCAGGCATCTATCAGGCAAAGGTGCAGTGCAGGAGTGGATAAAACATCTGAAATGCTGTACTGCGAGGCCAAGGACTAACAACAGATCTGGTAACATGCCTCTACTAGGAAGAACTTGATAGGATGCTTGGCACCACCCCCAGCACAGAGCCTACTATATCTTATGACTTCCTTCTGCAACTGTGGGGGTCTTATCATGAGGCTGAAGGAAGGGGAGTTGGGTGCAGCAGCAGATTGGACCACAGGGGACTTACAATCCCAGAAACAGACGGAGGAGCTTGAAGCCCTAGGTGGATGGGGTAGTGGATGTTCTGAGCCCATTTCCGGAGGCTCCGTTCAGGGATGGAGTCAGGGAACAGCTTAGAGAGACAGAGTCTGGAGAGAGAGTGGAGCACTGATCCGCAGCCCAGTAAGAGTCAACCAAATTTATTATTATTATTGCCATGTGGTCAATCTTGGGTTTGTTAGGGCAAGATTTCTGGGTTAGGCCCAATCAAATTATTGTTATGGAGGAGGATCTTACATACCAGAGCATGAGTATTTATACAAGGGATTCCCATAGGGCATCCTCCCTCTTAGGAGTGTCCCCACCACATGGTATCCAAAATGGATGCCAAGCAGAGAACATAAAGTTAGACACTACTGAAATGTAGAGAACACTGTTTCAAACTTTGTTTTCAGTTAAAGCTTTCAAAACTGGTAAAGGGTAACTGGCCTAGTGGGCAGGAGTGCATATTTTTGAAAATACAGCTTTTTATAAAATGGGGAATGCTTATGTAATACTACAGGTGTATGCTTTGATTACCAAATTACTGTCTCATAGAGTAGTGGTTATAAGTCCATTGGGCTTCAGAAACTTGAAAAGTTCTTTGACAGTCAATGCTTCTTGTGCATTCATCCTGTATGCTATAGATGTATACTGTGGCTAACAAATTACAGTCCCATAGAGTGTTTGTATGTCCATTTTTATCCTGGTTTCTCCTTGACTTCTTGAAAGACTATTTTAGATGACTGTTGCTAAAGCAGGCATTCTTGTGCTTTCTGTCTCTTTCTGTGGCCTGCTTTGGGGAGAGGGTGGGAATCAGTTCTACCACTTCCAAAAGTATGCGTCTTAATCTTCTACTCCATTTGAAAAATTATCCCAGAGCACAAATTGGAAAAGATTTTTTGATTGCTGGGTAAGGAAAATTTCTTGGAAACCCCTGGTAGCTCACTGAACTGCTCCACTCACTGATATCCTCTTCAGTGACGAGTTCCCTAAATGCTGTATCTCATTTACAAATGTTGATGGGATACCACCTAGCAACCTGCCTGGAAAATTACTTTTTCCTTCCATTCTGGTATTTCAAAAAATATAGTCTTCAAGGCCTTCCGCTGCCTGAAACACAGTCAAAGTCACAGTAAAAGCCCCCGAGATATGCTTTCATCCCATCGTTCCACTGGCCCAAGTCTCCCACTTAGGACTATGGGTGCTACAACTGGCCAGCGGCAAGTCAGAATGAGAAGGACCATGGAGGAGCTTTGTTGTTGTTGCAGCAGACAGTGAGGAGCAGGGGCATCCCCAGAAATTGTTTCCACAGTACGTGCCTTTTGAAGCCATCTTTGGTGCTGCTGCTGTCCCCAGAATCAAGTCCATACCACAATCAGCCTCCGCCTTTCAGCCCAGTCTGCCCTGGTGCAGCGTTGCTCCCATCCCTGAGCAGTGACACAAATGGCTGCAAGTGGGGTGAGGCAGGGAAGGCCCTTGTAGGGGAGCCCTGCTGTTGGGAGCCAGCCCTGTGGCAGCAGTGAGGAGGAGCAGGCCACTCAGATTTATCCCCATGGCTCCTCTGTTATGGACTGAATGAGTGGGATGTGACATGGTACATGGGGGTCGCAGAGCTGCTCAGATTTGGCCCTGTGGCCTGAGAGTCACAACACTGCTCATCACAAAACAAGTACTAGAACAGCTCCAAGTGGAGAGGTCACTTGGACTATGGGATATGCACTCATAAATCCAAGAGTGAAACACCATGTAGCTACAGTGTCAGTGTGGATGCGGTACTCAGGGTATGGCCTCTATGCAGCTCTGCAGTGTAGACTCTGGCTGCTGGCTTAGCTAATGCACAGACCATGTGTGCGAGCAAGGATGTGGGTGCACACAATGCAGATATAGCCTAAATGGGTTTTCTTCATTGAGGGAATGAGCAAGGGGTTGTGGCAGGGAGGCACTTAATATTTTGGGTCTGGGCTGTGAGCAAAGAAAAGGATTTGTGCATCACTGACAAGTGACGGTTGGGGGTGGGGGGGCATAATCCCTAGAAAGTGTTTAAGTCTACATTTTTTTAAAAAAAGTATCCACTAATTTGGGGTGCCTGATTTTTGAGAGCCCAACCTGAAACAGCCAAGGGCTGATTTGCAGAAGCATTGAGTGCCTACTACTTGCATCAAAGTCAGGACCTCTGCAAAAACAGATCCTGGTGGATGTCTCCAATTGGGCACCTAAAATTGAGACACGTTTAAAAAGAGACCTTAAATAATCTCAGAACATACAATTTCCTGAAATCTAGAGAGCACAGTTTTAAACGTTCAAATCTGTGATTGTGTGCATGCCGCTGTAACATGAGACAAGTAAGGATGGGCAGTGGACAGTTACTAGTACACCTGGCCTCTTCCCTGAAGAAAGGTGCTGTATACCAGCAAAACAGCCAGAGTAGAAAGGTATGCCATACTTTACATATGATTATTGATTACAGGGGGGAAGTATGTTAACAATGGTATCAAGCTGTCTTGCAGTGGCTCAAGAGCCAATCTCAGGGCAGACTATTAAGAAATAGGGCACAAACCCCAAAGCAGGTGTGAGTTCTATAGTTAAATTTCACTAACCAAGTATCAAGTGTGAACTCCTCCAGAACTATAGCAAGCTTAACATGGAGTCACAGACTCTTGGGTATTCAGGTCTAGCTTGCCACCTAGGCAAGATTGCCTGTGTTATAGGTAGTCCCTTACACCAAAAATCACAACATTATTCAGGTTACTCCCATTCCCAAAGGACGAGTCACCTACTCCAGGTCAACTGCACCCTTGGTGTAAAATCTAAAACAATGCTTGTAGCCAGTCCTATAGTAAACTATCTAAAGATTATTAAATAAGAAAAAGAAATATGAGAGTTATTTACAAGCTTCAAGCAAGCAACACAAATGAGTTAGTCTTAGGCCTGGTCTACACTGGGGGGGGGCAGGGCAGGGAGGAGGAATTGATCTAAGTAACTCAACTTCAGCTTTGTGAATAACATAGCTGAAGTTGATCTATTTAGATCTACTCACCACGGTGTCTTAACTGTGGTGAGTCGACTGCTGATGAGTCGACTCTGCCTGGGCCTCTCGCTCTGGTGGAATACCAGAGTTGACCGGAGAGTACTCAGTGGTCGATTTATCACGTCTAGATTAGATGCGATAAATCGACCCCTGCTGGATCAATCGCTGCCCGTTGATTCTGCAAGTGATGTAGACAAGCCCTTAGTTTCAAAAGGTCATGGAAGCTGCTGTAATATTCATGCTCTCTATGTCTTTTAGTGCTAACCTAGGCTAATCACTAAGGATCCCTCGCTTAGGCTTAGAAATCTTGCCCTCCCAAAGTCCAAGCAGCATAGAGATACAGTTTCTTCTTGTTCAAGCTGATGGGATGAGATCCCATGCACACCTCCTTTTCATGGGGGGCTTGAAAGGGAAGGAATGCAATAAACAAAGTCTTTGTTCTTTGATTTTATGCAATGGCTCATTTGGTTTCAATGGGCCTTCTTGGTGGGCAGACCTCACACCTTCTGTAGACAGACAGAATTTTACCTTACTTAACGTTTCCTTCCTGATTGATGATTCACACAATTACAGAGGATTACAATGCAAACCCTTAATAACACCTTATAAGATGGGGGTACAGATGTTATAAGAGAGATCAACACATGCAGCATCCTACAAGTGTTTCATAAAATCTAAACACATTCTTATAAACTTAACATCTATTTAAACAATAGTAACATACAGATGAGCCAGGCTAGCTTCCAGCCAGGTGTCAGTGTTCAGCTGAAGCCTCGGACCCCTGGCATGAGCTGGCATCTGGTCTGCTAGCATCACAAATAAGTCATCCCACTACATTCCCATTTGGCAAGTATTGAACGAATATATAATTCTGTGGAACACTAAATTACTGGGAACAGTTGTTTGGTTTAGACTTAGTGATCCTGGATTCTTCTGGGTGAGGTTGGATTGTGCAGCATTCTGGCTCTCTTTCATATGTCTGGGTACTGCTCAAAAGTAAGGCCTTTTCTACACTAAAGGGAAAAGTCAATCGAATCTACGCAATTTGAGTTACGTGAATAGCGTAACTCAAATCGACATAGTTTAGATCTACTTACCGCGGGGTCCACACTATATGATGTCAATGGGAGATGCTCTCCCATCACCTCCCCTTACTCTTCTCGATCAGGTGCAGTACAGGAGTCAAAAGGAAAGTGATTGGCAGTCGATTTAGCAAGTCCTAACTAGACCCGCTAAATCGACCGCCGATGAATCGACCGCCGCAGCATCGATCCTCCAGTAAGTTTAGACAAGCTGGAAGGAAGTACATAGATAATTCAGGTTTCAGAGTAGCAGCCGTGTTAGTCTGTATTCGCAAAAAGAAAAGGAGTACTTGTGGCACCTTAGAGACTAACAAATTTATTAGAGCATAAGCTTTCGTGAGCTACAGCTCACTTCATCGGATGCATTTGGTGGAAAAAACAGAGGAGAGATTTATATACACACACACACACACAGAGAACATGAAACAATGGGTTTATCATACACACTGTAAGGAGAGTGATCACTTAAGATAAGCCATCACCAGCAGCGGGGGGGGGGGGAGGAGGAGGAAAACCTTTCATGGTGACAAGCAGGTAGGCTAATTCCAGCAGTTAACAAGAATATCACAGGACCAGTGGGGGGTGGGGTGGGAGGGAGAAATACCATGGGGAAATAGTTTTACTTTGTGTAATGACTCATCCATTCCCAGTCTCTATTCAAGCCTAAGTTAATTGTATCCAGTTTGCAAATTAATTCCAATTCAGCAGTCTCTCCTTGGAGTCTGTTTTTGAAGCTTTTTTGTTGAAGGATAGCCACTCTTAGGTCTGTGATCGAGTGACCAGAGAGATTGAAGTGTTCTCCAACTGGTTTTTGAATGTTATAATTCTTGACGTCTGATTTGTGTCCATTCATTCTTTTACGTAGAGACTGTCCAGTTTGGCCAATGTACATGGCAGAGGGGCATTGCTGGCACATGATGGCATATATCACATTGGTAGATGCGCAGGTGAAGGAGCCTCTGATAGTGTGGCTGATGTGATTAGGCCCTATGATGGTATCCCCTGAATAGATATGTGGACAGAGTTGGCAACGGGCTTTGTTGCAAGGATAGGTTCCTGGGTTAGTGGTTCTGTTGTGTGGTGTGTGGTTGCTGGTGAGTATTGGCTTCAGATTGGGGGGCTGTCTGTAAGCAAGGACTGGTCTGTCTCCCAAGATCTGTGAGAGTGATGGCTCGTCCTTCAGGATAGGTTGTAGATCCTTGATGATGCGTTGGAGAGGTTTTAGTTGGGGGCTGAAGGTGATGGCTAGTGGCGTTCTGTTGTTTTCTTTGTTGGGCCTGTCCTGTAGTAGGTGACTTCTGGGTACTCTTCTGGCTCTGTCAATCTGTTTCTTCACTTCAGCAGGTGGGTATTGTAGTTGTAGGAATGCATGATAGAGATCTTGTAGGTGTTTGTCTCTGTCTGAGGGGTTGGAGCAAATGCGGTTATATCGTAGCGCTTGGCTGTAGACAATGGATCGAGTGGTATGATCTGGATGAAAGCTAGAGGCATGTAGGTAGGAATAGCGGTCAGTAGGTTTCCGATATAGGGTGGTGTTTATGTGACCATCGCTTATTAGCACCGTAGTGTCCAGGAAGTGGATCTCTTGTGTGGACTGGTCCAGGCTGAGGTTGATGGTGGGATGGAAATTGTTGAAATCATGGTGGAATTCCTCAAGAGCTTCTTTTCCATGGGTCCAGATGATGAAGATGTCATCAATGTAGCGCAAGTAGAGTAGGGGCATTAGGGGACGAGAGCTGAGGAAGCGTTGTTCTAAGTCAGCCATAAAAATGTTGGCATACTGTGGGGCCATGTGGGTACCCATCGCAGTGCCGCTGATTTGAAGGTATACATTGTCACCAAATGTGAAATAGTTATGGGTCAGGACAAAGTCACAAAGTTCAGCCACCAGGTTAGCCATGACAGTATCGGGGATACTGTTCCTGACGGCTTGTAGTCCATCTTTGTGTGGAATGTTGGTGTAGAGGGCTTCTATATCCATAGTGGCTAGGATGGTGTTTTTAGGAAGATCACCAATGGACTGTAGTTTCCTCAGGAAGTCAGTGGTGTCTCGAAGATAGCTGGGAGTGCTGGTAACGAAGGGCCTGAGGAGGGAGTCTACATAGCCAGACAATCCTGCTGTCAGGGTGCCAAAGCCTGAGATGATGGGGTGTCCAGGATTTCCAGGTTTATGGATCTTGGGTAGCAGACAGAATACCCCAGGTCGGGGCTCCAGGGGTGTGTCTGTGCGGATTTGTTCTTGTGCTTTTTCAGGGAGTTTCTTGAGCAAATGCTGTAGTTTCTTTTGGTAACTCTCAGTGGGATCAGAGGGTAATAGCTTGTAGAAAGTGGTGTTGGAGAGCTGCCTAGTAGCCTCTTCTTCATACTCCGACCTATTCATGATGACGACAGCACCTCCTTTGTCAGCCTTTTTGATTATGATGTCAGAGTTGTTTCTGAGGCTGTGGATGGCACTGTGTTCTGCATGGCTGAGGTTATGGGGTAAGCGATGCTGCTTTTCCACAATTTCAGCTCGTGCACGTCGGCGGAAGCAGTCTATGTAGAAATCCAGGCTGCTGTTTCGACCTTCAGAAGGAGTCCACCCAGAATCCTTCTTTTTGTAGTGTTGGCAGGAAGGTTTCTGTGGGTTAATATGTTGGTCAGAGGTGTGTTGGAAATATTCCTTGAGTCTGAGACGTCGAAAATAGGATTCTAGGTCACCCCAGAACTGTATCATGTTCGTGGGGGTGGAGGGGCAAAAGGAGAGGCCCCGAGATAGGACAGATTCTTCTGCTGGGCTAAGAGTATAGTTGGATAGATTAACAATATTGCTGGGTGGGTTACGGGAACCATTGTTGTGGCCCCTTGTGGCATATAGTAGTTTAGATAGCTTAGTGTCCTTTTTCTTTTGTAGAGAAGCAAAGTGTGTTTGGTAAATGGCTTGTCTAGTTTTTGTAAAGTCCAGCCACGAGGAAGTTTGTGTGGAAGGTTGTTTCTTTATGAGAGTATCCAGTTTTGAGAGCTCATTCTTAATCTTTCCCTGTTTGCTGTAGAGGATGTTGATCAGGTGGTTCCGCAGTTTCTTTGAGAATGTGTGGCACAAGCTGTCAGCATAGTCTGTGTGGTATGTAGATTGTAATGGATTTTTTACCTTCAGTCCTTTCGGTATGATGTCCATCTGTTTGCATTTGGAGAGGAAGATGATGTCTGTCTGTATCTGTGCGAGTTTTTTCATGAAGTTGACAGATTTCCACTCTATACGGCTAAATTCAGTGCCTTGCATAATCACAGGTTTCAGAGTAGCAGCCGTGTTAGTCTGTATTCGCAAAAAGAAAAGGAGTACTTGTGGCACCTTAGAGACTAACAAATTTATTAGAGCATAAGCTTTCGTGAGCTACAGCTTACTTCATCGGATGCATTTGGTGGAAAAAACAGAGGAGAGATTGATATACACACACACAGAGAACATGAAACAATGGGTTTATCATACACACTGTAAGGAGAGTGATCACTTAAGATAAGCCATCACCAGCAGCAGGGGGGGGAAAGGAAGAAAACCTTTCATGGTGACAAGCAAGCTAGGCTAATTCCAGCAGTTAACAAGAATATCAGAGGAACAGTGGGGGGGTGGGGTGGGAGGGAGAAATACCATAGGGAAATAGTTTTATTTTGTGTAATGACTCATCCATTCCCAGTCTCTATTCAAGCCTAAATTAATTGTATCCAGTTTGCAAATTAATTCCAATTCAGCAGTCTCTCGTTGGAGTCTGTTTTTGAAGCTTTTTTGTTGAAGGATAGCCACTCTTAGGTCTGTGATCGAGTGACCAGAGAGATTGAAGTGTTCTCCAACTGGTTTTTGAATGTTATAATTCTTGACGTCTGATTTGTGTCCATTCATTCTTTTACGTAGAGACTGTCCAGTTTGGCCAATGTACATGGCAGAGGGGCATTGCTGGCACATGATGGCATATATCACATTGGTAGATGCGCAGGTGAACGAGCCTCTGATAGTGTGGCTGATGTGATTAGGCCCTATGATGGTATCCCCTGAATAGATATGTGGACAGAGTTGGCAACGGGCTTTGTTGCAAGGATAGGTTCCTGGGTTAGTGGATCTATTGTGTGGTGTGTGGTTGCTGGTTAGTATTTGCTTCAGATTGGGGGGCTGTCTGTAAGCTACACTACAAAAAGAAGGATTCTGGGTGGGCTCCTCCTGAAGGTCAAAACAGCAGCCTGGATTTCTACATAGACTGCTTCCGCCGACGTGCACGAGCTGAAATTGTGGAAAAGCAGCATCGCTTACCCCATAACCTCAGCCATGCAGAACACAGTGCCATCCACAGCCTCAGAAACAACTCTGACATCATAATCAAAAAGGCTGACAAAGGAGGTGCTGTCGTCATCATGAATAGGTCGGAGTATGAAGAAGAGGCTACTAGGCAGCTCTCCAACACCACTTTCTACAAGCCATTACCCTTTGATCCCACTGAGAGTTACCAAAAGAAACTACAGCATTTGCTCAAGAAACTCCCTGAAAAAGCACAAGAACAAATCCGCACAGACACACCCCTGGAGCCCCGACCTGGGGTATTCTATCTGCTACCCAAGATCCATAAACCTGGAAATCCTGGACGCCCCATCATCTCAGGCATTGGCACCCTGACAGCAGGATTGTCTGGCTATGTAGACTTCCTCCTCAGGCCCTTCGTTACCAGCACTCCCAGCTATCTTCGAGACACCACTGACTTCCTGAGGAAACTACAGTCCATTGGTGATCTTCCTAAAAA
Source organism: Dermochelys coriacea (assembly GCF_009764565.3). Lineage (NCBI taxonomy): Eukaryota > Metazoa > Chordata > Testudines > Dermochelyidae > Dermochelys > Dermochelys coriacea. Next base: position 185,238,637 of record NC_050069.1, read on the forward strand.
CACCATCCTAGCCACTATGGATGTAGAAGCCCTCTACACCAACATTCCACACAAAGATGGACTACAAGCCGTCAGGAACAGTATCCCCGATACTGTCACGGCTAACCTGGTGGCTGAACTTTGTGACTTTGTCCTGACCCATAACTATTTCGCATTTGGTGACAATGTATACCTTCAAATCAGCGGCACTGCGATGGGTACCCGCATGGCCCCACAGTATGCCAACATTTTTATGGCTGACTTAGAACAACGCTTCCTCAGCTCTCGTCCCCTAATGCCCCTACTCTACTTGCGCTACATTGATGACATCTTCATCATCTGGACCCATGGAAAAGAAGCTCTTGAGGAATTCCACCATGATTTCAACAATTTCCATCCCACCATCAACCTCAGCCTGGACCAGTCCACACAAGAGATCCACTTCCTGGACACTACGGTGCTAATAAGCGATGGTCACATAAACACCACCCTATATCGGAAACCTACTGACCGCTATTCCTACCTACATGCCTCTAGCTTTCATCCAGATCATACCACTCGATCCATTGTCTACAGCCAAGCGCTACGATATAACCGCATTTGCTCCAACCCCTCAGACAGAGACAAACACCTACAAGATCTCTATCATGCATTCCTACAACTACAATACCCACCTGCTGAAGTGAAGAAACAGATTGACAGAGCCAGAAGAGTACCCAGAAGTCACCTACTACAGGACAGGCCCAACAAAGAAAACAACAGAACGCCACTAGCCATCACCTTCAGCCCCCAACTAAAACCTCTCCAACGCATCATCAAGGATCTACAACCTATCCTGAAGGACGAGCCATCACTCTCACAGATCTTGGGAGACAGACCAGTCCTTGCTTACAGACAGCCCCCCAATCTGAAGCCAAAACTCACCAGCAACCACACACCACACAACAGAACCACTAACCCAGGAACCTATCCTTGCAACAAAGCCCGTTGCCAACTCTGTCCACATATCTATTCAGGGGATACCATCATAGGGCCTAATCACATCAGCCACACTATCAGAGGCTCCTTCACCTGCGCATCTACCAATGTGATATATGCCATCATGTGCCAGCAATGCCCCTCTGCCATGTTCATTGGCCAAACTGGACAGTCTCTACGTAAAAGAATGAATGGACACAAATCAGACGTCAAGAATTATAACATTCAAAAACCAGTTGGAGAACACTTCAATCTCTCTGGTCACTCGATCACAGACCTAAGAGTGGCTATACTTCAACAAAAAAGCTTCAAAAACAGACTCCAACGAGAGACTGCTGAATTGGAATTAATTTGCAAACTGGATACAATTAACTTAGGCTTGAATAGAGACTGGGAATGGATGAGTCATTACACAAAGTAAAACTATTTCCCCATGGTATTTCTCCCTCCCACCCCACCCCCCACTGTTCCTGTGATATTCTTGTTAACTGCTGGAATTAGCCTACCTTGCTTGTCACCATGAAAGGTTTTCCTCCTCCTCCCCCCCCCCCCCGCTGGTGATGGCTTATCTTAAGTGATCACTCTCCTTATAGTGTGTATGATAAACCCATTGTTTCATGTTCTCTGTGTGTGTGTGTATATAAATCTCTCCTCTGTTTTTTCCACCAAATGCATCCGATGAAGTGAGCTGTAGCTCACGAAAGCTTATGCTCTAATAAATTTGTTAGTCTCTAAGGTGCCATAAGTACTCCTTTTCTTTTTATAGATAATTCAAGTACTGACAAAAATCAGGCTCCTATCATGCAAAATTATATTTAGGAAATAGTGGGCTCTATCAGTTCAACGGGATCTACATTTCAGAGACTGCCTCCACCCTTTCCTGTAGTTTCTTCCATGTTGCAATTCCATGCCCTCATGAGACCACTTATTTTTGCTGATTCTTTATTGTTGGGTGGTGGGGGAATCAGAGAGGAGGAAGAGATTATTTCTTCAAGTATGCCTTTGGCTTCTTTCTGGGTCCCACTGCTACTCTATTCAGATTGAGGAATTCCCCAAAGAGCAATGAGCCCTAATGTGTATAAGATATGAACATGGTGGCAACCGGGCTAGTGCTGAGACATAGTGTATGCCCTACAAAATGCATTACTTCTGGGGCTGAGCAAACAGTTAACAAAGAACAGTTTATTCAATGGGTTCAGCTCCTTTTTCTACTTTTGAATTATGCATGGGCTTCAATTTTTGGTATTCAAAATTTTTCAGTGAATGGTTTATGAAAACATACTTCAGCCTGTGGATTTTTCATCACCACTATTATGTTGAGAGCTCTGTAACTGTAATTTGGTATTTATGCTGGGTGATAGGTCACGGGATTGTTTCTGCTTCGTGATTAGAGGAGTCCCAAACCAATAAAGAGTGTATAAATATGGCTGCTTTGATGTCTACATGGATATCTGTGACATTCTGTCCATGAGTATTCTTGAGAACAAAATCCATTTGTACAAACGTTTGCAGAAAGTAAATAGATGGGGGGGGTCACAAATGCTATCAGAGTTTTTATGGAAGTGAATGTTCACAGGGGATACTTTGCAGCATTTGCCCATATCTAATAGCAGCTTAGATATACATGGAGTGGGTAAAATATACTTACTAAAATAGATTAAAATGAAGATCTTAAAATCTCAGAGGCACACATCGATGACAGGATCCAGTGTAAAGGATTTGGGGATAGGGGCTGCAGTGGCAGCTGGCAGGCATTGAGGGATGGGAAGGAGCTGGGAAGCAGTAGTCTCATAGGGTCTATAAGCGGGGAGGGAGAGAGATTCAAAAGCGCCAGAAGCCACCCTCCTCAACGTCAAAGGAATTCCAGATATATTCTCTCTGTTGGAATGCTAGTATGTAGCAGGGTTTTTCAGGACCCGGGCACAAGCTAAAATCCTAATGAGACTCACAGGAGATTGAGATAAAAAAGTCCTTGTTGTTATGACATCCAAACCTTTGGCAATAAAGCAGGAGAAATATTAAATAAACAAAAAGGGACATGCGACACTTTCCTGTTCATAATGCAAACGAGGAAGGGTGCTTCCCAGTGTTTCTGGCCCTTTCGCTGTGCCCCCCCACCCCCACAGTGAATCATAGGGACAGAGTCTGCCATCCTTACTCCCACTGAATAGGAATAAATCAACAATTCCTTGTGGATTTCCTAAATTGTCCAAAATGTAAATTAATCCTGGATGCAACATCCATCTTCCCACTGGGAGGTTAGATGTTGAGATAAGCTAGGAGTACTAGCTATAGTGCCATTAACCAGCATACTGTTTGCCTGGTGCTTTAGGAGGATTTACAAAGACATGAGACCTACTGCTATGAGCACATGCCCAATTATAACACTGACATTTCAGTTGTAAGGCTGTTGAATTGCAGATTAGGGTATATTGTGGGCATCATACATTATAAAAGCATCCAAAATGCACAGCGATTATGCATGTACCTCCTCTTCTTTCCTTTCAGCAGACTATGGAGGAATCCAACACAAGTTTGCAAAAAGTCACTCCTCATGAAGCCACTGAAATATTCTGTCCCTGATACTGTCTATAGTTGCATCTAGAGATCGAAGTGGATTTGATCAAATAGCCAAATCTACACATCTTGTCAAATGCTGACAGATGTTGTGATCATTTCATTGGTATTCTGGCCAGGGCTCTAAGGTGGCAAGCTATGATGCTCTGGAACAAATAATCTAGTGAAATCACTCAGACTAAAGTCCACCTTTGCCCTTTCAGGTACCATTGAAAGGGAAGGAGCATTCACTGTGGAACAGGTTAGGCATTTGAAAAAAACCCTGCAAGGCCACCACCACCAAGTGCAAACAACCAGGTACTACAAGACTTTCCCCCTGCATTGTATTGTAGGTGCCACAGCTCTTTTAGGGGATCATCTGCACTTACAGCACTGCAGCGGCCTAGTGGCACCACTGTGGCACATGAAGATTCTACTGACGCTGAGAGGAGAGCTTCTTCTGTCAGTGTAGGTACTCCACCACCCAAGAGGTGGTTGCTATATAGGGTTGCCAACCCTCCAGGATTGCCCTGGAGTCTCCAGGAATTAAAGATTAATCTTTAATTAAAGATTGTCACATGATTAAATCTCCAGGAATTCATCCAACCAAACATGGCAACCCAATGTTGACAGGAGAAACCCTCCCTCTTAGACAATGTGTAGGGGGGCATACGGGGTCAAGTGCTCCCCAGATTTCTGCTTGGCCTGCCGGGGTTGGGGGGCGGGAAGGAACGGGGTTCTTCTCCTCCTGCTGCGCCTTTCCCCCAGTACGCTCGGCTCCTGTCCCTGGCAGCCGGGCCTGGGTGGGGAGTGAAGGGGTAGGACCAGTTACTTCTCATGCCGGCTGCTCCAGATCACTGCTCTGTGCAGTGTGGCGTCTGCTTGTGAGAGCCTGGCTGGAGAGACGGTGGCACTGGGCTTGTCCCCCCTCTTTCCCCCCACCTGGGCCCTGCTGCTGGGTACAGGGGTGGAGAGAGCCGGAACTCCCTCTCTCCTCCCCCCAGCACATTTCTGGCTTGCTCAGCCCCTGTTCTTGGCAGCTAGGCCCAGGCAGGGGCAGCCTGCCTCCATCTCCCAAGCTAGGCTCTTTGTCAGGCAGCTGCTGCACTGCACAGAGCAGTGACTTGGAGCAGCCAGCTTCAGCCAGCGTGAGAAGCGACAGCCTCCCACTCTCTACCTAGGCCCACCTGCCAGGGAGAGCAGCTGAATGTGCTGGGGGGCGGTACAAGCAAGAGGAGGACAGATCCCCTTCCCCGCAAATAATTCTGATGGGGTGGGGAGAGCACGGTGGCCCCAGGCTGGGCAGAGGAGACATGCTGGGCAGTCATGTGTCCACCCCTTTAGACTGTGTCTCCCTTCCCCCAGTATTGGGAAGCATGAATTGTCTATGCCTTCCATTGACAGCACTGTCTACACTGGAGGTTAAGTCGGTATAACCATGTCCCTCAGGGGCATGGATTTTCCACTCCCCTGAGCGACACAGTTATATTGACATAAGTTCCTAGTATAGACCAAGCCTTACAACTCTGTTGGCTAGGGTTTCCAAGCGTGACTAGTGACTTTGGATGCCCGAGCTTTTGGGTGCTCAACGTGAGATGCCTTGAAACAGCCTGATTTTCAGAACGTTCTACTCATCCACCCTCTGAAAGTAAGACCCCTTTAAATAGGCCTCAAATTGCAAACCCAAGAAGAAGGTTAAGCTTGAAATTAGATGACTGTTTCTAACCATCAGAGGAGTGAAGTTCTGGAACAACCTTCCAAGGGATGTAGTGGGGGCAAAAAACCTACCTGGATTCAAGACTGAGCTTGATCCGTTTATGGAGTGGATGATATGATGAGACTACCTACAATGGCATGAAGCTGACCAATGGCTGGTGATGGGACACTAGATGGGGAGGGCTCTGAGTCACTACGGAGAATTGTTTCCCAGGTGTCTGGGTCATGAGTCTTGCCCACATGCTCAGGGTCTAACTGATCACCATATTTGGGGTCAGGGAGGTATTTCCCCCCAGGATCAGATTGGCAGAGTGTTTTTTCCAATTTTTTCCATCCATGTGTGGAATGAATTTTATGTGCACCAATATTGAGGTAATGTGCAGATGTGCACCACCAGTAGAAATTAAAAAAACCCGAGATATAAAATATATTTTTTAAAAGTTACCATAGGGATAATTACTCCAGCCAGGACAGGTTAGGCATTTTAGAACTTACTACTCAAAGAATTAAATTTAAGCATAAGAGAGAAATAAAATTATGAAATGCATAGACCAGTCAAAAAACTAAAATAAAAGCACTTTGAAAGAATATAATTACAGAGAATATATGTGCATTGCAGGAAGTACCAAGCAGTAACAACACCACCACAAGTAGATGTTGGGAGGTGAGTGTGAGACAGAGACAGAGTGTGTGAGAGACAGAGCCCTGTCCCCCTTCCCATACTCTGCAGAGATGGGGTACATAGGCAGGGAAGAGGAAGACACTCTGACATCAGCACCCTCACCCCTCCCCCAACTCTGCACAGCAAGCAGGAGGGTCCCAGGAGCAGCTGGCTAGGGACTCCAAGGTAGAGGACAGGAACAAAACAGCTGCAGAGCAAGGGGGGAGGGGAACCTGAACACACACTGCTGGATGTGCGCGGTTCTGCTAATCAAGTGTACAGTATTTGATTAACTCTTGGGCGTCCTCCATGCAGCATAGAGGGAACACTGGCAGAGACCCTGGGTTTCACCTTCCTCTTTAACATGAGGCAAGGGTCACTTGCAGGTTTAAACTAGTGTAAATGGTGGATGCTCTGTAATTTGAAGTCTTTAAATCATGATTTGAGGAGTTCAGTAACTCAGCCAGAGGTTAGGGATCTATTACAGGAGTGGCTGGGTGAGGGTCTGTAGCCTGTAACATGCAGGAGGTCAGACTAGATAGTCACGATGGTCCCTTCTGACCTTAAAATCTAAATCTGAGTTTGAGCCTGAGAATAACTAATAGATTTTTATTATGGTAAAAATCATGATTTGAAATAGACAGGCTAGTTGCTAATTCAGCTTCATAAACAAAGATTTTGTTAAACATTAGTTAATTGAACATCATTGATGTTCATCTAAGGGAACATCCTTCCACAGAAACAAATATTCCAGTACTCAATTTAAAAAGCAGCATTGCTAAGCAAGTGGAGTCCCATCCAGGAAGAGCATAACTACATAATCTAGTTAACAAAATCCATAGCCTATGTTTAATCCATTCCATAATCCAGTTACATACATTTCTCAGCCCAGAATCTAGTGACGTTCAACACAGACAGCTCACAAGCTAGAGAAATTCAGTGAGTCAGTTCTCTCTCTGCAGTATTTTATAACAACCAGTCAAATAAAAAAGACAGTAGCTTCTGGCATTTTAATTTCATATGGCCACTGGGAGGACCAATCTCAAGGAACTGGCCTATTGTGTCTTCAAATATTTTAGGAACTGTATAAGTACATGTGATCCCCATGAAGGATATTGCTCAAACATTATATTACAGGAGGTTATGGCAGAGAGAAAAGAGTCAGATAAAATAGTGCAATTGCAGGGAGTAGAATATAAGGAACATTGTGGGGTGGGGAAGGATTTTTGTATTCACTGTCTTTTGAGGATTTGCTTGAAATTAACACGATCGATCAGAAGCCAGGTTTGGCATAAAGTGGCTGTTCCAGTGACACTATATATAATTCCTCTCTTTTATATTGGTATAAATCAAGAATAACTAATTATTTTGATCGAGCAACACCACTGGAAATACAGAAAAAATTGGAGCAGAATTTGGCCCACTCTATCATCTCATGATGAAAGGTGCCATATAGAACTGTGAGGTGTTTCATTGTATGTTCCAAGTTAGTGAGCAAGTGTAAAGCTGTTAGCATCTGTCTCATTTGCTCACATTCCACAACAAAAACAACCAGTTAAGTGGATACAAAACATGCAAAGTATTAGTGTGAACTGAACTGAAAGAGCGGGAGGGCACAAAATTGTGGTATGTTAAATCCACTTTTCAAAGAGCCAAATATAACATCCAGATCTTGCATGTGCATGTTTAAATCAGCTTTATGGAGGTATTTGCATACCTTGATGCCAATATGAGCTTCCAAAGACAGGATTTGGTATCCCATTTAGTAGTCCATGTTAAAAAAAACAACAGCTCATTTCTGAGAGCCAAATACATCCCTTCATCAACGAAGCTGATAAAGTTACATTGGGGAACCCGAAACAATGTCTTAAATATTTGACAAACTGTAAATCATCTGAAATGAAGAGTTCCTAAGCAGTATTTCAGTGACTTAAAATGTACCATCAGATAAACCATATAAATCAGCTCAAATTTAAGATCTAGCACTCTAGATATAAAATAGAGTCACACATGAGAAGTGGCAGACATATTTCAAGTGCTAATATATTGCTTTGAATGATGGCAATTCACAATAGTGCAGCAATAAAAAAAATAATTGTTTAGCATCAATACACAGTAATAAGTAATAGAATTAGTCAGGACTACAGAAAAATTATTCTGCGCCACAGTGAAGCCAATGAGACTGAACATTTAAAGATCGTATTGCAATAAACATTCAAATGGAAATCATATTAAACCAATTCATGCTGAATGCAAAGCACATTGTTGTCAGCCTTGTCAACGGAGCTGTTTCATCATCTTTATTGTGCCAGAGGATGGTTCTGCAGAGCCCTGTGGAAGGATTGTCTTCTGTAAATCAACACATGCTTTCCCACACAAGTTGAGGCCAAACATCTTTGCACTTGACTTCTATGAGTGGCAGCAGGTAAGGATACATGGCTGGGAGGATGAGGTGGGCAGGACAGTTCCAAATACGGGGGTGTACAAGCGCAACGCTCAGAGCTGAGGCAGCTGGAAGGTGGACCATAGTGAAACATCCAGAATGTAGGAGAAATGCTAGTGCAACGCTGAGCTGTGTCAGGCTGGGCTGGACGCCAAGGTGAGGCAGAGAGCTGGGAGGTGGCGCAGATCAGGATAGATAGCTGGAGCTGTTCAGAGTGAGAGGCAGCTGGGAATAGAGGCTCAATGCAAGGAAACATCCAGAGGGCTGAGGGAGGCCAAATTGAGGTGGCTCTTTAGAAACGTGCTAAATGAGACCCAGCTGGGGACACATCTGTGGATAGAAGGAAGTTTGAGGCAATTAGAAGGTAGATTGGGTTAAGCGGTCTATAGAGGGGAAAGCGTTAGTGGAACAGACATTCCAGTTGTGCCGTGTGCCTGATGCAGAGACCTGAAAGGGTTTTATTTGAACATATTGAAAATTATAGTTAATCTCCTGGTTGCTGTGAAGGGATTACCAGCATGAGAAGTCAGACTGTCATTAGACATTTTGAGATCACCACATGCATTTCAGCAACCCATTAGAAATCAATGGTATAAAAGGCCATTTCAAAATGGCCTCCCCTTAAAATGTTTTCGAGCAGACCTGATCCATCATGATGATGGGGAAAACCTGCATTTGCTCAAGAGAATGGTTCCTGTTTCAACTTCTAAATTAATCTGGGACCAAAATGCCCCAAAACAGAAACACAATACTAATGACAGAAGCCTCTTGCCTATTAGAAACAGCATTTTTTCCTAATTAAAAAGAAATCCAGAGTGTGATGGGAGGGAGAAGCTGATGACCTGAGAGACTGGTTCAATTTCTGGAGTTGTTGTAGCAGCTGTGGGATTCCCAGTGGTGATGTTGCAAAAGAACGCAAGTTCAGCATTGATTACTGTACACAGAAACACTGAACCCTACTGATCCATCCCAGGGAGAGGAGCCTTGTTTCTCAGCCAAGAAGACCTTCTCATATAAGTTGTCAGCACCCACATTTTTTATTAGAGGGCCAAGCCCTGAGTCCTTGCTCTCTTTGGACTTACATGGGGCATTTGTGCTTCAGCAGGAGAGGGTAAAAAGCAAGTGAAGATTGTACTCTCCAGTGCCTAATTATAAAAAGATACAGAGTGGTACAATGGATGGGTGTTAATATCTTTGAGGTTCTCTTTTGTGCCTTTTTAAAAATTATATAAATATAACTGTTGGTATTGAAAACCCACACCCACGCACCAACCCCCAAATTCTAGAGTGGACTGCAAATTAAAACCAGTAGTAATGGTCTTTTCAACATAATCCTTTTAGCATTCATTTTCTTCTGCAATTCTTTTGCAGCAGCCTATTATACCTTTAAATCATCCCGTTGCCACTGTTTTTAGGATTTATCAGTTGCCCCTCATGTATTAACTCTATTGACTTTGGGCCGGAGTGTGCAAATTAGACTTTTTATTCTGTCTTAGCTCTGACACAGAATGAGATTTGCAGCCCCACTGACTTCAGTGAGGAGGGATCCAGTCCACCTGCATGAGGGATCAGGACTGTGGTTTTCTCTGGTGAAATTCACACCAGGGAAGAGGACTAGCACAAGGCCAATACATAGGGATGAATTTCACCCATGGGGCCCAATCCTTCAACTTTAGTGAGGTTGCTCAGCACCTCCCAGGAAGTGCTCAGCACCTCCCATGTGTGGGTCCAGTCTCTCTCTCTCTCTCTCTCTGTCTGTCCCATGACACGAGGCTGTGCCTGTTGGTTTCTACATACTTTGCTTTTTAACATGTCCCATGTTTGTGGTTATGCTCATGATGAGAGCGTATGGGCTTTGTTCCTACACAGAGCCCTTTGCTTGTGTATTTAACAGTGCAATCAGTCTTGTTTAACAGAAACAGACAGATTAAATACCATTTCCACAAAGTACACAACAAATACCATTTCCACAACTAGTAGGTTGAGTATCCCAGTAATTATTTTGTCACATTGTCAATAAATAAGTCACCAGGTTAAAAAGGCAGTTAATGTGGTCAAGTGCAAGCATCCCAGGGTTGGTTGGGGGAGATCTGAGGGTAGCACTTACAAATGTATTTCATTTGGTAGTCAATGTACTCTAGCCCTCATTAGCTCAATGAAAACAGGTGGACACTAAGTCTTTCCTGGATGCTAATAACCAGACGATATAAACCAGTCATTGAACAGTTTTAACTACTGTACAAGTTTGTAACAACAATCAGTTTGCAGACATTCATGGACAAGAAAAAGTGCTGCATTTGGCTCACTATGTTCTTCATTGTTAAACCTTTGGTTTGCTCAAGTTAACACACTGAAGTATCAAGACATGAAGAGTGAAAATAGCAGAAAAGTCAAACCGGAATTGTCCCATCACGATAAAATCTTGTTGACTTTTAACAAAAATCAGAAGAGAGTCAGTTCAGCTCCACAGGAGAACAGCATTGTGGATAAAACTAAATAGAAACACTACATGTTTATTATTATTTGTAGTAGCCCCACCAAGATTGTGAATACATGTTTAAATCTCACCAGCTTCAGTGGAATGTAATCATGCATATAAATGCTTTGCTGAATCAGGGCCGTAACCCACACTACTGCAGATTACTAGTTTAGAGAAGCCTGTCAAATGCTTCTTGACCATGGCCCCCAATGCTGCAATGAGCTCCATGTGGATGAACTCTGGCACTTGCACAGAGCCCCACTGAAGTCAAGGGGGACAATCACGGATGCAGGGATCAAGCCATATAGACTCGTTGCAGGAAGGGGACCTAGGAGAGCCTGTCTGCTCTGGTAAGTTAGCCATCTTGCTTCAAGACCTAGTTCTGTGATTATTCAATGACATCCCTGTAGCTGTTATAGCTTGTCTGAGATAGTCAATAAAGAGTATGGACCTCCCACTTTCCCAATCAAACATAACTGAGATACATTAAAGTCTTGGGAAAAAGATTCTCAAGATTTATTTGTTTATATTCTGAAGGATAAAGTACCTGCGAGGAAGGTTTGGGGATTTTGTCCTATGGACTGTAGCTAATTTGCTACCTAGGGGAAATAAGATGGCAGTAGGAGTCAAGAGTACTATTTTTTATTTTTGCTGTACTCTCAAGACACTATTGGGTATGCTGGTTTTTCAGGCCTTGTGGTAGAATCTCTTCTGTAAATATGGAGTAACTCCTTCGCTTCCCTGAAGTCACTCCATATTTATTACAGTATCACTGAGATCACTTTGAGGGTTTGCTAAACATAATATTGCCTGAATACTCTACACATCAGGCAAGATTTATTTTGCAGAAGTTGCACTAATGCCATCAATAATCTTGTCCCATCAGGACATATACACAGACAGGCTTCAATATTGATTTTATTTTTGGCATATGGTTTGGAAGTATTAGCAGGTGAGATGAAGGCTTTATTTAGAAAGGGGCTTGAACCCAAGATCCAGATTTTGAATAGAGCTGGTGGAAAATTTTTCAAAATTTGAAGTTTTTGACACAATTTTAAGAAAAAGTGTGTGTGGGGGGGGAGGGGGCAATATTTTTTACAAACTTTTTGTGGAAAAAAATTATCACTTTTTAACCAGTTTTAATTTTGAACATCCCAAAGTTCTAGTCTAAGACTGAGGGCTTATCTTCACTATTGGCTAAATCAGTGCACTGCAATTGATGCAGCAGCGTCAATTTAGTGGGTCTGGTGAAGATGTGAAAAGTTGATGGCAAAGCTGATGGAGTACGTTGACTTCCGTACTCCACTTTCTTGAGAGGCGGAAGCTATGTCAATGGGAGAACATCTCTTGTCAACATAGTGCGGTGTAGACACCGCTGTAAGTCCAGGTAAGTTACGTCGACTTAAGTTACGTAATTTATATACCTTAACTAGAGTAACATAGATCGACTTACCTCATTAGTGTAGATCATGCCTTAGATTTGTTCTGGACCACCTTTAGTCTTATTTGGCAGAATCTTTCTGCTGTCACACTTTGTGGATGTCCATACTAGCACCGGAGTACTGTAAAACCTATTTTGGATAAGTATAGAATTGGCAAGAGTTCTATTTTATGAATTCCCAATGCTAACTTATTATCCCAATTCACCATGCTGTAGTGTACATGTTCCATACATTCCAGGAAATGTCATCTCCCCAGTTTAGAGTGTTTCATTCAGGACACCAACTCTTGCTCAGTCTCAAACAAAGTAGAAAAAGATGGAATAATTAGAACTAATAATCAAAGACACTTTTATGAGTCTCAGTGCCAAAGACTCTCCAAGTCCTACTACAGCAAAAACTCACTGAGAGAAAATGATGATGTTGATATTCTCTGTTGCTGGTATTTATTGCATCTTTAGGGTACTGTTCAAGAAAACAACAAGACATACTGTAGAACTGCATATTGTCAGTATTGAATGCCAACTGGAGTAAAACATAATTGAGCAATACAAAATGCTCTTTGCACTGTATCTTCCACTTCCTCTGCCAAGAAATAGAGGGGGACCAAGAGATATTCCAGGGATAGTGGGTACCAATGTATAAGTAGCAAGAGTTACAAATGGAGTCATTATTACTGTATCTCTGCCAATCCATTTTCCACCGAAACAATCTCCAAATGCGGAGCAGATAATCTCACTGACTCGAAGTCAGGTGAATGATACTATTAACTCCAAGTCACATGGAAAACCTAATGCTTTGACAGTCTTTCTGCGCAACACCCTTTATGCTGCTCAGCTGTACAGGCTTGCTACTCCTCTCACCAGAATACATCAGAAGTAACTAATTGAAGTCAGTAGAGTTACACCAATGTAAGACTGGGGTATGTTTGAGAGGAGTTTCAGATTCTTTGCATATTGCTGCTGATCTGTTTATAGCACACAGTTACAGCTTACTGCCTTACTTGTGGTTCATTGGATGGAGCATCAGTTAAAGACAGAGGGCTAATTAAAGACAGGAAAGGAGGAGGTGAAACTCCCATGGAAGTTTCAGGGCCAAACTCAAGAGCAACATGGAGAATGGTTTAATTTACAAGTCACAAGGTAATAAAACAAGTGATGCTGTCAAAGCCAAAGAACAGAGTGAAAACTGACTATATTTTTCCACTTCTTTTTTTTTATGATTATCGATACTGAGACAGAGAGATATAGACTGCACAGGGTGAGCAGGGCAGAGAAGCCCCAGCAGTAGTAATGGCTGTCGGGCAGTCTCAGAGTCCTATCTCAGGTCACGACTGTAATGTTGAGCATAATTTGCTCTGTTCCTCCCTTCCCTCGGCGTTAGCCCAGCAGACTCTGCTAGAGCCCAGGTCACACTAAATCGTTGCTTCTCCCTCCTTTTCTCTCCCACCACCTTCCACATCCTGTGCCTCAGAGCACAGGAAAAACCAAGATATAAAGGGGGGCTTAATGTGTGCATCACTTTGTATGGACAAGAAGAACAAGATTTCTTTCTCCTTGTTGTCTCCTCCAAGAAACACAGGAGAGAGAGCAGCAAAGTACTCAGTGCCAGTGCACTCTAACCAAACTGAAGGATGACTGCAAATCAGCTGTCACAACACAGGTCAAATGGCGGAGTCTCAATCCAGCCATTGACTGGGAAATCTCTCTCTTATCCCTCACTCCTTTTGGAGTGGGGCATAGCACATCTCCCCACTGGATTTTCCCCTGGATATTCAGAAATATCCATCTCTCTGAATGTAGATGCTTGTGATCTTACTGTCCTATCTCTGTCCCTGGATTATGGGAGGGAGGTTTGCTTTCTATGCTCCCACCTTCCAAACCAACTCAGCTATGCACTGTCAGGTAATGAATCTAATACTAAAAACCCATGGCTAGGATTCTTTCAAGAACAGGTAAGTAAATCCACTTAACATACAAAGCATAGGGACTTTTGAGTTCAACTAGTGATATATCCTGCGTGGCTGAATAAAGTAAATAACTTGACTGAATACTAGACTCTGGAATGACTGACTATTGTAAGCAGTTCCTGTACTCAGGCAATAAGTTATATTACACGTGCTTTAGTCAAACTCATTCTAACTCTGCCCACTCTCCTTGATTGGTTTGATACTTCCAGCAGCTCTCCATTAACCTTCAGGGATCAGTTCACTTATTTAATGATCTGGATAAGCTATTTCATCAATTTGCTTTCAATTGATGGAATTACAAAAAGAATCTCTTTTTGAATTCATGATTCTTTTCATGCTCAGTACAAACTGTGAAATAGGTAATTTACGTCAGCAGTTACAGATTACATGTTTGTTTAGCTAACTGACAAATAATAAAACCCCATGCGGGAGATTGGAAGAAAGGGGTGGGAAAGAGATGTTTCCGGATCTTCATCTGAATTCTCTCTCTCTCTGTCTCTGTTAAAACCCTGCAATTAGTCAGGTGCCAGTGGTATGGATTTGCGACCCCACGCAGAAAAGCAATCAATCCCAACAAAGCTATATGTGCATATAACTGGTAACCTATTATAGGCCTTGTATCTCTATCAGATTTAATTTCCATTCACAATGGGAAGCACTAGCTTGCTTCCATACTTAGCTCAACAAAGCAGCACATGTCAAAAATGACTTTGGCAGAACATGACATTCTGTTCCACTTCACATCTCTTTCTCCGAGGCTGGATTCCGCTCATTCACTGCACTGTTTTGTGTTGTATTGGGCAGGTGCCCTCCTGCACACAGCAGCATTTCTTTAATAACCATGAATCAAAAAAAAAACAATCAAGCAGCAAGACGTTTAAGTGATTCATCCAGTGCTTACATGGCACATCATTTCTACAGAGCAGTCTTGTTAGAGGGTCTACAGTTAGACAGGTGGTTTTCAAATAATGTATTTGCTCTTAAACATCAAGAGGTGATGGAAAGGATATTGTGTCTGCAGGGCAGAGATGGATACTTCCTACGGTTTCTCTGTTTTCTCTCCAAGGTGTCCAATATCTTTCTATTGTCTGCAATATTTCTATCTGTTTCCTTTTCAAATTCAAGAGCTCACTCTTCATCACCTAAGATGTAGTTCCCACCTTTCAGCAGTGTAAACGTGTAGGCATGAGTCGCCCTCCCTCACTGTCAATCTCAGAGGAAGGCCATGCCTCTTGGCTTTCACACCCCTGGAATAGCAGTTTTAAACAAGGGGGAAGTTAGTCTCAGGGCTCAATCCCTAAGGTGGGGTTGAACAGTGAGTGGTCCAGAGACCCAACCCCTCAGGCAGGGCAGGGCACCAACAGTCTAAAGACCAATGCTGAGGCAGGGTAGAGCCAGGTATAGTCAGGGAATCCAGGCCCTCAGACAGGGTGGGGTACCAAGCACAGTCTAGGGCCCCAACCCTCAAGCAGGACAGACCAATGAATAATCCGGGGACCCCAGCCTGCAAGCAGGGTAGGATATCTGCAATCTTGGGCTCTAGCTCCCAGGCAAGAGGGCAAGCACCCCGCACAATTTAGGGTGCCTAGGCAGATGGTAGACTCCCACAGGCCTCCAGGCTGAAGGTGGGGCGGCTGCCACCCTAGGGGTTGAGTGGCAGGGGATAGGGAGACTCAGGCCTACCCAACTCCACTGTATCCCAGCCCAGGGCCCTAACAGTGGCAGAGTGGTCTGCCTCTGGGTCAGCGGGGATCCAGCCGCAACATGCTGAACTGGACTCGGGCAGCAACTCAGTCAGACCATAGTCAGCTGTCCCTAGGCCACTTCCTATTCTTCCCTTGGGCTGTACCTGGATATCTAGGTTGTCCTCCGTCGCCCCTGGGTCAGTGCAAGCGGTAGTCCCAGCCGCTCCTCAGCATCAGGCATGTCTGGTATCTCAGGCAGTGCAGATGAGTCCTCAGGGCAGCAGAAATCCTCAGCATGCTTAAGCTCCAGCAGCAGGGTGGAAGCATCTGTCTCCCTCAGTAGCTTCTCCCAAATGAGCTATAAGGCCTACCTTTTATACTTCCTATTCCTGTTCTGCCTCTCTCCTTTTCCACCTTTCCTGGTTCCACCCACCAGGGGCATCTGGCCCTTCCTTGCTGTCAGTCTCTGAGGGAGGCCACACCTCTCTGCTACAAGCTATAAATACTTCAATTTTCCCCTCAGCATAATAGTTCATCCCTAAGGAGTACCCTGATAACCTCCCAGGTTTTCCCAGAGAATTTAATAGACTTCCGAAAAATCTAAAATCAGCCCTTCCAACATCCCACCCCATTCCAGCTTCACAACTTGCCTATTCTTCCTGGAGGTCAGTTATAATGAAATTAACAAGTTTGCTGGATACATTTTCCTTTTTCATCCCCTTGAAAGTTACCTACGAGTCCACATAGATTCAGCTCAAACCACCAACCTTATCTTCAATTCAACTTGTTGTGCTTGCCCCTATGGAACAGACCATACAAGTTCTGGTTGAATCACACATGAGTTTGTATTTCTGTACTACTCTACCACACCTGGAGTAAAATGTATATCAACAAAACTACATCTCTGATATTTACAAATGCTCTGCTATTGCCTGGACCTTTGTGTAAATTAAGAGGATTTTAACGAAATAAGAAAGGCTTAAACATATATCTACAATACCTGGAACAGACTGTGATATCAGTTTATACTGAGTGTAAATATATTGACGTTGAAATCAGATTTTGAGATCCGGATCTGGCCCCAGATTTTGATACAAAGGATTTAAGATTCACCGAGGTCAAGATTTTCAAAAGCGACTAGTTATTTTGGATGCTTTCATTTTTGGATGATGTCAGGGATTCACAAGATCTGGTCTATGCCTGGCCTTTTGGGAGTGACCGTAAGAACCCCTGAGTGCCAACTGGAAGAGGGCCTACTGCCAGGGGTGCTGGAATAATTTTTATAGTGGGGGTGCTGAGATCCATTGAACCAAAAACTGTAAACCCTGTATATGATGGAAACCACTTCAAGCCAGGGGGTGTGGCAGCACCCCCAACACCCCTAGTTCCAGCACCTATGTTCTGTGTTCTTTAAGTTCATCTTATGGACCTCCTTTAGGATGCTGGCTTGAAGTGGTTTCCATCGAGTGATAGGGGCTGAATGAGGCAGCCAATACAGAACTGCTTTTCATCCCCTCCCCGAGCTCTTCCCACACATTCCTTGCAACTTCCCAGAATGTCTCGGTACCCCATTCACTCCACCCCTTTGGACAGCTTCCAAAATTATAACTGGACTTACACACAACTATGAGAGCCTACACTTCCCTGCACTCTTATCTCCCTTCCCACCAAGGGTATGCCTTCACTACCCACCGGATCAGTGGGCAGCGATCGATCCAGCGGGGATCGATTTATCGTGTCTAGTCTAGACGTGATAAATTGACCCTCTAGCGCTCTCCCGTCAACTTCTGTACTCCACTGCTGCGAGAGGCATAAGCGGAGTTGACAGGGGAGCAGCAGCAGTTGATTCACCACAGTGAAGACACCACGGTAAGTCGATCTAAATATGTTGACTTCAGCTACGTTATTCAGGTAGCTGAAGTTGCGTAACTTAGATCGATCCTCTTCCCCCGCAGTGTAGACCAGGGTCAAGACTTTTGTGTGTTGTTAATTGGTATATAATAAAAACAAATTTTCTGAAAGATAACCAATCTTTATTTGTCTCCTACATGTGGTGGTTGCTGCTGGTAGTAGTAATATATAGTTTGATCATCTGCTGACAACAAACCCCAGTCAGGAATCACCACAATTTTCATGCAAGATGGCAATTTAACAAAGCATGACAGAGTGCTGTATAGAAAGACTCATTATTGGGGATCATTATCAAAATGTTGCCTCAAATCTTGCTGAATTTGGATAGTCCCCCATTGTGCCTCTCTAATAGCCCTGATATATGGCTGATCAAATTCAGCAGCCAGGTGATCTGCCTCTGTGCTCAACCCTGGGGGAATCTTTTCACCCTTAGTGTCACAAATATTACAGAACGCACAGCAGGCTTCTGACTGTGGAAATATTTTCCTCATTTAGGTCTAACCTGCCATAAAGACAGCATCAGTGCACTTTTAATCTGACAAATGCACATTTCACAGTCATTCTGCAGCTTCTCAGCCTATTGCTGAAGCTGCTGTCCAGGTTTCTGGTGTAAGACCATGGGAGCAAGAGGTATGCTGGGTCTCTCCGGATCACTATGGGCATTCAGCATCACCCCACTGTAATCTTCTGGCCAGGAAAGAGGGTCCCTGCTTGCAACTTTCTGTACAGGCCAGTGTTATTGAACATGCATGCGTCATGCACCTTCCCAGACCACCCCATGTTGATGTCAGTGAAACGTCCACGGTGATCCACAAGCACCTGCAATACCATAGAGAAGTGCCCCTTTCTATTGATGTAGTCTGTCGCAAAATGGTCTGGGGCCAAAATTGGAATGTGTGTGCCACCTATTGCCCCGCCAGAGTTAGGGAATCCCATTGCAGCAAAGCCATCCAATATTTCATGCACATTGCCAAGAGTCATGGTCCTTCAGAACAAGATGAGAGTCATGGTCCTTGACACTTGTGTTAATGCAGCCCCAATGGTCAACTTCCTGAATCCAAACTGATGTGTGACTGAGCAGTAGCAGTCTGGAGTTGCCTGCTTCCATCCTGCGAGCACCATGCATTGCTCCATCAAAAGGGCAGCTCTCATTTTGGTGTCCTTGTGCCTCAGGCTGGGGCGAGCTCTGCACACAGTTCCAGGAAGGTGGCTTTCCACATCCAAAAGTTCTGCAGCCACTGCTCATCATCCCAGACCTGTGTAGCAATGCGGTCCCACCACTCAGTGTTTTTTCCCAAGCCCAAAAGTGATGGCCCACCATGTTCAGTTGCTCCGGGAATTCCAAAAGTAATCTGGTGTTGTTTCTTTCCATGGCATACAGCAGGTCAGACAACTGATAAATGGATGTGCATGATATACTGCATGACCATCTGCAATGTGTTCATAACAGTGACCACAACAGTAGAGAGTAGTGTGGGATCCATCTTTTCAGACAGATGGCGGGCACACCGTAAACAGGGGCTATTGAAAAAATGCTGCAAAATGCAATCAGAAACCCATGGAATGCTGGGGTAGAAAGAATTGCATCATGGATGTTGAGCCCGCATCCATGATGCACTGTGATCAACTCTGCTTTCCCACAAACTCCTAACTCCTTGAAGGTGGCAAATAGCACAGTGGGACAGTTACCCACAGTGCACTGCTCTCACTGTCAATGCTAGAGAACAGAAGGAGCATAGTGTGAACATGCACAAGCAATGTAATTATACCTGTTTTTGATTGTCAGCTTTACTTGACTCAACAAAACTCTGTAGTGTAGACAAGACCTTAGATCCAGATGAGAGCTGTTACCTCTGTGAGCTCAGCTCTTAACACAGCCAGCCACACCTTCCCCTTTGTTCTTCAACTCTGAATCTTTGCTCTGCTTCTCTCCAGAGGGGAAGGGAGGAATCCTTCTCTTGGCTATGGTCACTTGGT
The DNA here is from genome assembly GCF_009764565.3 of Dermochelys coriacea. Taxonomy (NCBI): domain Eukaryota; kingdom Metazoa; phylum Chordata; order Testudines; family Dermochelyidae; genus Dermochelys; species Dermochelys coriacea. The sequence continues at coordinate 185,258,430 of NC_050069.1, forward strand.
GTGAATGCCCCAGCCATTGAGGTTTCCATTGTCTCATCTCGATCCTCCCGTCACATGTGTAGGCTCTATTCAGTTTGTTAATGACTCTTGTCTCCAGCCAGGCAGCTACAGCCATTCCTTTCCCTTTACTCACAGGGCCTTGTAGTACAAATTCACAAATACCAAATTCAGAAGTGCTGAATCAGCCACTCCTTCTGAAAATCAGGCCCCTTAAGGTACTTCAAATAGGTCACCCTGATAGCAAAGCACCCAAAATCACTAGTGGCTTCTGAAAATCCTGGCCTCGGGGTATGGGACCCCCCAAATGGCAGAAAGCTCCCTCCCGCACTTCCAGGGAAGCATCACAATAGTGCAACAACAGCTGGTGAGAAAATAGAAAACATTTTTTTCGTGAAAGTTTGTGAATTCCCCCCTCCACCACCAATTATTTTATTTTGTTTTGTTTTGTTTTTGCTGAAGCTGGATTTTGTCAGAAGATTTCTGACCAGCTCTACCCACAAATGGCTAAATGTTTTAATACTGCTGTGACCGAATGCAACCCTGGATTCACAACCCACATGCAATTGCCATAATTTTTGTACGAATATGCCTTTTGAGGTATCATTTGAAAACTAATAACTCAATGTTTCTTTGGTGAAATGTATGTAGTAACATTATATGTAAACGTTATGAATTCCCCCCATATGATGCCGATAGCACGTGTTCAAACCCAATATAGCCCAATTAGACAGGAGTAGTTAAGCAGGTTCATCTTAAAAAAGGAATCTGTTTACCCCAATTTACATATAAGTAGTAAACAGGGTTCTTGAGACAGCAAGAGGGAGGCAAGGCATTTCAGCATACAAAGGGAAGAAGAAATAGCTTTCAGGCATCTTCACCCCCAGACTCCACTTGCCTGCTTCACTGTTAAATAAACTTTGCTTTGAGGGGTAATCCGTAGAAGCATCTACTTCAAAGGGGGACCAAACTTTAAAAATGAGGGGCAAAACCACCCTAGTCTCTCTCTCTCTCTCTCTCTCTCTCTCTCTCTTTCTCTCACCTGAGAAGACAAAGGAACCAGCCCTTTGGAGAGACATCCTAACTTGAGAATTTGGTCAGCTCTGTTGCTGGGAACACATGGTAAGGATTTTATCTTAAACATAGTCTAGTTTGTTAAGATTTAGCTACAAGGAAGCATTTTATCTTTTTTTCTCTTGTGACCATTTCTGACTTTAATATCTTGCACTTGTACTCACTTAAAATCTCTCTCGTTGTAGGTGAATAAACTTCATTGTAAAATTAATCCAGTGTTGTGTTTAAAACAGAATTGTTGGTAACTCCAATTAAAATAGCAAACGGTTGTATATTGGACCCATACAGCGGCAGCAGACCTATAATAGCTAAGCTGTCAAGGAGGGGGCTGGACAGTGAAGAACCCATCTTTTTAAAGAAAATCCAGGACTGGGAGTGTGTTGGGGTCAGCCTGCAAGTGGTAGCAAAGCCTGATGGAAGCCAGAGTGTCGCCTGGAACATTGCTGGCAGGCTGCAGCTATATACAGACAATCAGAGTGTGACCTGTGTGCTGTTTGGCTGTGTATGGGAGGCCCCAGTTGGGAGCTACAGCAGCATTGTGAGGCATCGAAGGTTGCAGCGCAGGTGGTGACACAACCCTTAAATAGTTTGGATTGCACCCCAAAATGTGATAAAAAGTCAATGCAAAATGTATACATCTAGGAACACAGAATATAGGCCATACTTACAGGATGGGGGAATCTATCCTTTGAAACAGTGACTCTGAAAAGGATTTGGAGCCTACGGTGAATAATCAGCTGAACATGAGCTTCCAGTGTGATGCTGTGACCAAAAGAGCCAACACAATCCTAAAATACATAAACAGGGGAGTGTTGAGTAGGAAAAGAGAGGTTATTTTACCACTTTCACTGGCACGGATGCAGCTGCTGATGGAATACTGTGTCTAGTTCTGAAGGTGTCCACCATGCAAGGAGGCTGTTGATAAATTGGAGAAGATTCAGAGAAGAGTCACAAGAATGATGAAAGGATTAGAAAACATGCCTTACAGTGATAGACTCAAGCATCGTCTATTTAGGTCAACAAAGAGAAGGTAAAGGCATGACTTGATCAGAGTCTGTAAGTACCTTCATGGGGAACAAATATTTAGTAATGGGTTTTTCGGTCTAGCAGAGAAAGGTATAACATGATCCAATGGCTAGAAACTGAAGCTAGACAGATTCCGACTGGAAATAAGGCAGACATTCTCAACAGAACAATTTACCAAGGGTTGTGGTGGATTCTACATCACTGGCAATTTTTAAATCAAGATTGGATGTTTTTCTAAAAGATCTGCTCTAAGAATAGTTTTGGGGAAGTTCTCTAGCCTGTGCTATATGGGAGGTCAGACCAGTGATCCTCTCTGGCCAATCAAGCCCATTAGCAAGAATTTTTAATGAATCTGTAAACTCAGGAATAGTACCGAATGATTGGAGAATTGCTAATATAGTTCCTATTTTTAAGAAAGGAAAAAAAAGTGATCGGGGTAACTACAGGCCAGTTAGTTTGACATCTGTAGTATGCAAGGTCCTGGAAAAAATTTTGAAGGAGAAATTAGTTAAGGACATTGAAGTCAATGGTAAATGGGACAAAATACAACATGGTTTTACAAAAGGTAGATCGTGCCAAACCAACCTAATCTCCTTTTTTGAAAAAGTAACAGATTTTTTAGATAAAGGAAATGCAGTGGATCTAATTTACCTAGATTTCAGTAAGGCATTTGATACCGTGCCACATGGGGAATTATTAGTTAAATTGGAGAAGATGGGGATCAATATGAACAAAAGGTGGATAAGGAATTGGTTAAAGGGGAGACTGCAACGGGTCCTACTGAAAGGCGAACTGTCAGGTTGGAGGGAGGTTACCAGTGGAGTTCCTCAGGGATCGGTTTTGGGACCAATCTTATTTAATCTTTTTATTACTGACCTTGGCACAAAAAGTGGGAGTGTGCTAATAAAGTTTGCAGATGATACAAAGCTGGGAGGTATTGCCAATTCGGAGAAGGATCGGGATATTATACAGGAGGATCTGGATGACCTTGTAAACTGGAGTAATAGTAATAGGATGAAATTTAATAGTGAGAAGTGTAAGGTTATGCATTTAGGGATTAATAACAAGAATTTTAGTTATAAGTTGGGGACGCATCAATTAGAAGTAACAGAAGAGGAGAAGGACCTTGGAGTATTGGTTGATCATAGGATGACTATGAGCTGCCAATGTGATATGGCTGTGAAAAAAGCTAATGCGGTTTTGGGATGCATCAGGAGAGGCATTTCCAGTAGGGATAAGGAGGTTTTAGTACCGTTATACAAGGCACTGGTGAGACCTCACCTAGAATACTGTGTGCAGTTCTGGTCTCCCATGTTTAAAAAGGATGAATTCAAACTGGAGCAGGTACAGAGAAGGGCTACTAGGATGATCCGAGGAATGGAAAACTTGTCTTATGAAAGGAGACTTAAAGAGCTTGGCTTGTTTAGCCTAACTAAAAGAAGGTTGAGGGGAGATATGATTGCTCTCTATAAATATATCAGAGGGATAAATACAGGAGAGGGAGAGGAATTATTTAACCTCAGCACCAATGTGGACACAAGAACAAATGGGTATAAACTGGCCACCAGGAAGTTTAGACTTGAAATCAGACGAAGGTTTTTAACCATCAGAGGAGTGAAGTTTTGGAATAGCCTTCCAAGGGAAGCAGTGGGGGCAAAAGATCTATCTGGCTTTAAGATTCTACTCGATAAGTTTATGGAGGAGATGGTATGATGGGATAATGGGATTTTGGTAAGTAATTGATCTTTAAATATTCAGGGTAGATAGGCCAAATCCCCTGAGATGGGATATTAGATGGATGGGATCTGAGTTCCTATAGAAAATTCTTTCCTGGGTATCTGGCTGGTGAATCTTGCCTATATGCTCAGGGTTTAGCTGATTGCCATATTTGGGGTCGGGAAGGAATTTTCCTCCAGGGCAGATTGGAGAGGCCCTGGAGGTTTTTCGCCTTCCTCTGTAGCATGGGGCATGGTTGACTGGAGGGAGGCTTCTCTGCTCCTTGAAGTCTTTGAACCATGATTTAAGGACTTCAATAGCTCAGACATGGGTGAGGTTTTTCATAGGAGTGGGTGGGTGAGATTCTGTGGCCTGCGCTGTGCAGGAGGTCGGACTAGATGATCAGAATGGTCCCTTCTGACCTTAGCATCTATGAATCTATGAATCTATGAAAACCCACACAGCAGGGGGAAAGCCTAGAGTCCATAGGTGCTCTAGAGAGTAGAGGGATAGGGACAGAACACCTAGGAGATGCACTGATTCGCAGCATCCTCTGGGCAGTCTCTGCCTGTGGGGCTCCTATGTTGCTCTGGCCCACACCCAAAGTTTGCCTCCTATGCTCTAAGCCTGCATGGGAGGGGGGCTGCTTGAGGGGGCAGCAGCCATATCACCCCTAGCCTCATCCAGCGGAGAATGCTGGCTCTGGCGCCGCTGCCTCTGAGAGCTTGGAAAAGAAGGGAAAAGAATGCAATTGCATCCCCTTGTGGCTGTCAGAGTGAAGGAAACCCAAAGTATTTAAATATGCAGTTTGCTGTAGGAAAGATGGAGTAGATCCATAAACAACATATTTGAAATATATTCCCAATTGGAAGTCCCCCTTCCTCCATCATTACTCATGGGTGTTCAATATAAATTATTTTTGCATTAATTAACACACTTCAACCTTAGCAAAAGCACCAAAAATAGATTAGCCCCTTGCAGCGAAGGACTAACATTCCTCTCACCCTTCTTTGTTTTTACAAAGGGCTTGTTTACCCAAAGCAGCAGTGCACAGGATGGGAGTGTGATTTCTAACGAATGTGTTGTTGGCTAATTGGCCTGTATAGACCCTGCTGGTGAACACTACAGGCTCCCAGCTGTGCTTTAATGTAGGGCTGTTTCAAAAAAGTACATGAGTGTGCTTAAGAAATCCCCTCCCCATGGAGCACGTTACCCCACTGTATAGACAAGCCCTATGTCATCTCCTCATGTGTTCTCCTATGTCACAAAAACTGGCTTCAAATTGTACCAATCACTGACCATTATTTTTTAGCTGTTCCAAAAATTTTAAATTTACCTAAAATAAAATAATGTGCCTTTTGCGCTGTACTCAACAAAAATAACATGAAGAAACCACATGGGCACAGTTGGATCCCATATACCTGTGTTCACTAGATAAACACAAATGCACATGTCCTGGCTGCAGACATACTGCTGCTCTGGATGGTTCCTGGCAGCTTGTAAAACACTGAACACAGCACCACCGTAGGGCTCAAACTATTTAGAAGGATACCACCCTGAGGCCTGGTCTACAGTACGTGGTTATTTCAGAATTAACCAAGTTAATTCAAAATAAAACGGATTCCATCCACACAACCAAACCGGTTTTTTCGATTTAAAGGGCTCTTTAATCGGTTTCTGTACTCCACCTCAGCAAGTGGAGTGGTGCTAAAATCGAGATCGCAGTGCCGGGTTACAGGTACTGTGGATGCAATTCGATGTTATTGGCCTCCAGGAGCTATCCCAGAATGCTCACTTGTGACCGCTCTGGACAACGCTGTCAACTCCAATGCATTAGCCAGGTAGACGGTAAAAGCCCCGGGAACTTTTGAATTTCATTTCCTGTTTGGTCACCGTGGCAAGCTCATCAGCATAGGTGACAATCAGCACAGTCCACCATCACAAGAGACCACGCAGTCCTGGATTCGCGGACGAGCTCTAGCATGGTCAGAATGGGAGGTACTGGATCTCATCGCATGTTGGGGAGACGAATTTGTTATGGCAGAACTACGTTCCAAAAAACGAAACGCAAATACATACACTAAAGTCTCCAGGACCATGATGGAAAGAGGCTACTCCAGGGACACAGAGCAGTGTCGTACAAAAATCAAGGAGCTCAGGCAAGCATACCAAAAAGCCAGAGAGGCGAATGGGTGCTCTGGGTCACAGCCCCATACATGCCACTTCTACCGTTAGCTGCATGCAATTATGGGGGGTGACGATACCACTACCTCACCACTGTTCATGGACACCTGCAAGGGGGGAGTAGCACGGAGTGAGGAGGATGAGTTATTGGAGGACAGTGGACATGTAGCAGGTGGGGAATCCATTTTCCCCCCTAGCCAGGAACTATTCTAAACACTGGAGCCAATAGCCTCCCCACACTCCCAAAGTGGGCTCCCGGACCATGACCCTGGAGCAGGCACTTCTGGTGAGTGAGAGCCTAATTGGAGCCATGCGGTGGGGGGTGGAGGGAAACCCAGCCGCGCTGGGCTGTTCGCGTTTAGTTTAAAGGGCTCATCCACGCTCAGAGCCTCATCAGAGCCATGCGGTGGGCGCTGGGGGGTGGAGGTTGTGTGAAGCAATTATCCCAGAGAGCCCGCAGGCCCTCCTTTTATATGGCAAACCCACCGGGCATTACTTGCTCTGGGAAAGGGGGCCCAGCAGTTTGAAAGCATTGAAATGAATGTGGAAGAAGCAGAACCCCCTGTACCCCTAGGGCTTACCATGGCTGCCTGCAAGCTGAATTCTGTTGCCCGGCCGCATGTGATGGCTTACTCACACCAAAGTGGCAGGCACTTCAGTATAAGAGGCAAAATGTGACCTTGTACAGAAAGAACATGTGCTGTGTACTATGAATTGCCTGTTTCACTGAGAAAGAGCATCCCCTTTGTTCTCTAAAATGTATCTTTTAAAACACTACCCTCCCTTTTTCTCCTCCTGCAGGTGCAAATGTTTCAATGCCCCATCTACTCCGTTCCAGAGGCTGGTCCAGATTAGAAAGCAGAAAAAATGAACTCGGGACGACATGTTCGCCGAGCTCATGCAGTCCTCCAGCAATGATAGGGCCCAGCTGAATGTGTAGAGGCAAACAATTGTGGAGTCCCGTAAAGCATTCAATGAACACGAATAGAGGAGAACGCGCGCAATGAGAGAAGGCAGGATGCTATGCTCAAGCTCATGGGGGAGCAAACTGATATGCTCTGCTGTATGGTGGATCTAATGCAGGAAAGGCAGCAAGACCACAGACCGCCGCTACAACCCCTGTATAACCACCCTCCCTCCTCCCCAAGTTCCATAGCTTCCTCGCCCAGATGCCCAAAAACACAGAGGGGGAGGCTACGGGGACCCACACACTGAACCCCAGAGGATTGCACAAGTACCAGAAGGCTGGCATATTCTAAATTTTGATTTGGTTTCTGGACTTGTCCTTCCCTCCTCTTCCACCCCTCTAACTGAATCCCCACCCCCCCAGTCTACCTTCTCATTTCTCTCAATGTGTTGTGCAACAAATAATAAAGAACGTTTTTTAAACAATTGTGACTTTATTTCCTTTCATATATATAGGGGGCGGCTAACTTCAAGAGAAACAAACACAATTGTCACACCGTACCCTGGCCAGTTATGAAACAGGCTTTCAAAGCTTCTCTGATGCGCAGTGCACCCTGCTGCGCTCTTCTAACCACCCTGGTGTCTGATTGTGCAAAATTGGCCACCAGATGAGTTGCCTCAACCTCCCACCCCACCATAAACGTCTCCCCCTTACTCTCACAGATATTATGGAGCACACAGCAAGCAGAAATTACAATTGGAATATTGGTTTCGCTGAGATCTAACCTAGTCAGTAAACTGTGCCAGCAAGCTTTCAAAAAAAAGCACATTCTACGACCATTCGGCTCTTGCGCAGCCTATAGTTGAACTACTCCTTACTACTGTCCAGGGTGCCTGTGTATGGCTTCATGAGCCATGGCATTAAGGGGTAGGCTGGGTCCCCGAGGATAACTTTAGGCATTTCAACATCCCCAACAGTAATTTTCTGGTCTGGGAAGTAAGTCCCTTCCTGCAGCTGTTCAAACAGACCAGAGTTCCTGAAGAAATAAGCATCAAGCACCTTTCCCGGCCATCCCACGTTGATGTCAGTGAAATGTCCCTTGTGATCCACCAGTGCTTGCAGCACCATGGAAAAGTACCCCTTGAGGTTTACGTACTGGTCACCCCAGTGTGCGGGGAGCCAAGATAGGGATATGCCTATCTATCGCCCTGCCGCAGTTAGGGAACCCCAGTGCATTAAAGCCATCCACAATGATCTGCACATTTCCCATAGTCACTACCCTTGATAGCAGCTGGTCAATGATTGTGTTGGCTACTTGTAGCACAGCAGCACCCACAGTAGATTTGCCCCCTCCAAACTGATTCACGACTGACCAGTAGCTCTTGGGCATTGCAAGCTTCCACAGGGCTATGGCCACATGCTTCTCAACTGTGAGGGCTGCTCTCATATTGGTGTCTTTGCGCTTCAGGGCAGGGGACAGCAAGTCATAAATTTCCATGAAAGTGGCCCTACAGATATGAAAGTTTTGCAGCCACTGGGAATCATCCCATACCTGCAACTCTATGCGGTCCCACCAGTCTGTGCTTGTTTCCCGGGCCCAGAATCGGCATTCCACGGCATGAACCTGGCCCAACGCCACCATGATGTCCCAATCGCCACAGGCCATGCTTCTAGGAACGCCTGTGTCCATGTCCTCATCAGTATCATAATCGTGCTGTTGTCACTTCCTCACCCGGTTTTGCAGGTACTTCACGTACTGCTGGATAATGCGTGAGGTATTTACAATTGTCAAAACTGCAGCAGAGATCTAAGCAGGCTCCATGCTTGCTGCGCTATGGCCCCTGCACAGCTAATCCTGGAAAAAGGGAGCAAAATGTAGGAGAGCAGAGTGGCAGTGGAAGAGGTGTTGTTCGGTTCATGATAGCCGAAAAAAGCCAGGAAATGGTTGTCTTCTGTAGCTTTCAAGGAAGCCGGATCCCAGGGCAGACAACATGGAGACGCTCAGTAGCGTGGCAAGAGCGGGAAAGCAGAGTTGGTGGCGGAAGCTGTGCTGCTCGGTTCACGATGGCTGAGCAGAGTTGGCAGTGGAAGCAGTTGACGAGAAAGAGAAAGAGTATATATTATAGAGATTACATAGGAAGATGAGAGGAAATGCGAGGTCTATTCATAGTAGCAGGAGAGCAGCGGTGCACCATACTGCACCGTCTGCTGAAAGCAGCATGGTGTCTGCACACCAAAAAGGTGCAAAACGATTGTCTGTTGTAGCTTTCATGGAGGGAGGAGCGACTGACGACACACACCCAGAAACACCCACAAGAATGTTTTTACCCCATCATGCACTGGGAGCTTATCCCAGAATTCCCATGGGCAGTGAGGACTGTGGGAACTGTGGGATAGCTACCCACAGTGCACCGCTCTGACATTCAATGCTAGCCTTGGTTCTGTGGACACACTCTGTTGAATTCACGCGCTTAGTGGGGGACACACAAGACCAAATGTATAAAATCGCTTCCAAAAATTTGCATAGAATAATTTCAAAATAATTTCTTACTGTAGACATACCCTGAATGTATACACCAGGAGAAAAAAAGGAGGGGGAGGATGGAGTGAAACTAGAAAGAGAAACAATTCAGATATACAAGCATGTGGCATAAACAAAATTAGCCACATTACAAATGTCTGCCAATGAAATGGCCAAATTAAATAAGAGACTAGCTTAAATTCATACTAGCTTAACGACCCTTCTAAGGGGATACGAAACCACAGATGGGAGCTCTGAAATGGAAAGAAGGGATCAAGCTCGCTCTAACTGGGTCTTGTTTGACCTGACCATTTGAAAAACCCTTGCCATCATATCTGTTTTCACTGATATCACATCTTTATTTGGCTGAACTGTTCTTTGCCTAAGCTTACATATGCGATGGCTTTGATCTGATCTCTGTTTTATTTTATTCTTTGCCTTAGGTTAATGAATCTTTAATCACATTGATGGGGAAAAGTTAATAGAAAAATTAATGAAAACACAACATCAGTGGCTGCAATGTGTAATGAATAACAATAAGGAGAACAACAGATGCAGTCTGTTTGATGGACCAAGTTACAGTACATCATGCCTGATTACAGACATGCTCATTTTCTACAACAGCCAGCATTGCACATTAAATAGATCAGTTACTGGTATATCTGTACTATGCTGAAAACCTAATTAAATAATAATAAAGAGGGGTGGACCAATGAACAGTCCTGTTCTTTGGTTAAAAGGCAGCCTTAGAGCCAGCACAATTGGACTCTAATTCTTGATTGGGACCCCTAAGTGTTACCCTGTTACAATTAATAATAATAGCTAAAGCGATAACTATAAGCTCTTTTGAAGAAAAATTCCAAATTGCTTGGGACAAAGAGAAGCAGAGTGAATTGTGATAACAGCAAAAATGCCTCCCCTTCTCCAGTCAGCTGAAAGAGAGGACTCCATTAGGGTTAACTACATTTTATTGACCTATTAATACTTGTTGTATAAAGGAAAACTGTACAAGAGACCAACCTAATGAGGCAATCTCCTGTTTTAAGGGTTTGTCTTAAAGGTGCATCAAGCATACTGATTAAAATTCTGCTCCGCTTTTAGGAGACAGTTTCTGATAAGTAACAAGACTTGCGTCAGATCCTTGAGAGGTCACATCAATCTAGACCTTGTGATGCTATTAACCATCCATATAGCTATTGTATCTAAGCAATATATATATTCTGCTGTGTTGAAGTAATCTTGTAAAAGGTTTTTCTCAGATTCATGAACTGGTAAATACTGGTTCTCATAAGGTCACTCATAAGTGCGAGTGTCCATCTATTTTGGCCAGGTATGAAGTATGCTAAAGTATGAAATACCTACAACAAGTCATTCACCAGTTCTGAAATCTATAAAGAGATATAGTATGATAATATTCTATAGTCAACCAAAGTTTTTAAATCCAATACCAACATAGAAGATACAATGGCATATCAATTGCAGGGTCCCACGCTTCTAGACAAAAGAAAAGGTGCAAAATGAAATACATGCTCCAAAACATTAATCCAAAACAGGGTTTTAACTAAAACAATGCAAGTTTGTGCATAGACAAGTCCCCCTAGACTCCATTTCTCCCTGCTAATACTGACTTCTTCAAACCCTAGAACTCACCAACCTGCCTGTTCTTAGAGCAGAGGGGGATGAGTAAACACAAAAGAACAAACTACAAAACTATCATCATCCTATTGGCTCTATGCAAATTTTCAGTATGTGCAGCAACTAACAGCTGTGCTTTCAGAAAAGGAAGATGTTATATCAAAGAAAAGGCAACATTTACTTAAATGTTGCACCTTCTTATATATGGCTATTGGTAACCCAAGATACAGAAGGTTGCATGTAACCAAAGCAATAGAGTCAGATGTGGGAGATCTCTGTTATGCATAACTCAGCGGTAGTGGCAGCAGATGGTATCAGCAAAAGCAAGCAGACAGTACAAGTATGAAAGTTGAGTGACTAATGGGTTTGCAGTCTTGAATCCCAGTAGAGATATTAATCTACAACCAGCAATGGAAAGCAGACGTGCATAAGAAGTGTTCAGTTGACTCAGACAATATTATTTCTACTGTATCTGTGCAGGCCTGTCAGCTTGGGAACAGGCTTATTTTCCCCACTGATGCACATGAAGTTGAAAGTGCATTGCGTATAACACATAATAAAATGAAGAGGGAATACAACCATACCATATATCCCTCTGACCCATTCAGAGACACATTTGTAATGTTCCCCACAACTAACAGCATGTGTCTCAATGCACACAGGCTCTGCTACATATATAGTGTTCATTTGAGATCAGTGTGATCTCCATAAGGCCGATGTGTTTCATATTGTATTGTATTCATATTATACTGTAGATACACTGGAGTTCCTCGAGGACCAAGAACCCATTACTGACAATATATTTTGAAGTCCCGTGTGTGGAGTGACAAAGGTACAAAGCAACAGCTATCTAAAATAACTAGTTCATGCTGCTATTGGGAGGTTTCTTGCTGACTGAAGGGTTTGGCCACAGCTCTGGGAGTCCGCACCCACTTGGCCTAGGGTACTTCTGAAAACTGCACATGCCATGACCACATTATCCTTGACCTAGGATTATCAGGTAGCATCTTTATCTGGTGTCAATTACATCTAATCTTCTTTAAAAAAAAATGGAACTTGTCTCTTGACAGGTGGGATAATTGGATCCCTGATGATGCATGTATGGTATGGAAACAGGCTAATGCACCCCATTAATTATCCATAAAAAGATTTGAGCCAGGGTAACACAGCCACGATCATTTTATACAGTGAGTAGCTATGCTGAAAGAAGATGGAATTTTCATCCTTGTCTTTAGGATGCTCTAATTTTACTCATCATGAGGATATTTCATGCTGGTAAAGCAGACCACAGTGGTACATATTATTGTGATTTCAAGACTTTGAAATAGTTTTGATACCCTTAGCTAATCTTCCCTGCTAACAGCAAGGGGAGTTTAATAGGAGGTATTAAAATTATGTGTCTAAAAATAAGGGAAATCTGATCTAATGCTAGCTTGCCTCTTCCATATAACAGAGTTTACAATATCCACAATTGAAAACAGAATTTGTAGTCTCCTTGGGAATCAATATCCTGGAAGGAGCCCCAGGGTCCTGTTAATAAACAACATACATTATTTATAAAGGAGAGAGGGATTTTGTTTTGCATACACAATAGGATGCAGATTCTGTGACACATATATTCCAGCTCAGCCTTACTGCTTTCCTTTCCCAAAGAAAGCCTTAAGGTCATCATTTTGTGCATGTGTGTGTGTGGGAAGGGGGGATTATGTGGGGGGGGGGTAGGGGAGAGGATGCTAACACCATTTGCTGTGAAGTCCCCAATTGCATATACAGTACATTATATGGCATTCAATCTTAAAAGCACTTCATGTATATTAACTAATTTTTTTTTTCAGAATACCTCTGTGTAGGACAAAAATAAAAGTTATCCCCATTTTGTAGATATGGAAACTGAGGCAAAATGGTCACAACTCATCCAAGGCCTGTGAGTGAGACAGTACCAACTGGGATTAGAACTCACAAGTTTCTTGGCTCTCAGGTCTCTGGTCACGCCACATCTCTTCCCCTACCTGGGAGGGGAACACAAACTATATTAGGGAGATCAGTCCTACAGCTGTCACATTATCAACTCCTACAGGAATCAGTAATCTACTGTAGCTCCATAATCAAGGCCAAGGTCTAATAAATAGGACCAAATCCTGGTCCTAATGAAGTAATGGCAAAACTTCCGTAACCTCAATGGATCCAGGATTTGACCCCCGGTTGTTAGTTTTGTTCCAGTGGAAGTTCTAAATTAAAGTCTCATTCTCACTAGAAGAAAGTTCCCCTTGTCTCACTATTATATCAGGGGGCTTTTTGTCCATGTGTAGTTTCTCCATGAGATTGAAGCAAAAGTGTGCAGGGGCTCTATCTAGTCCCCTGTACACAAGCAATTAATTCCAGTTTCCTTTTTATCATCCCATTGCACAGCATTTGGAAGGGAGACAGCAAAGAGTGCATACAAAACAGCAGGGTTGCCCCACTAAGGCTCTGAGAGCTGGGTTGGTCCTTAGGCTGGGAGAGATTTTGCATGCAACTGCTTTTGGCTTATGTTAGTCTTGTTCTGATTTGTGTTTATAAAGACACTTTGCTTCTGAACAGACCTTCCTGTCTGGTACAGGGCTTCCTTTTTGCTCAGTCATCCTCCTGCTTAAATTCAATTTGCATACAGTGAGTGCGATTGCTTGTGAATAGTTAGGGGGTTGCATTGGAGGTTTAGGTCATTGACCTAGTGGTTCTTCAGATGAAGGACTACTGTGCTCGTGTATAGCTCGGAACACACAGGCCATTATTTCTTCCTTGCAAGAACTTGCCCAGGAAATTTTGTATTTAATTATAGTCTTCTTTTTATTTTTTAAATCACCTCAGGTGTTCTTGCTTTTGATACATGGAATTACCTCAAACACAGGGACAGAAACAGGTATTCTTATGAAACAAGTATACCCTGTGGCTTTTACATCTAGTGACCAAATTCTGAGGCTGCACTGGCATGAACCAAAAGCCCCACTCGGATCACCGCAGTTGCACACTATTTTTAGCATGCAAGCTGGATCTGTGTGATTATATCTCCTCCAGCTGAGAACCACACCCTCAGCTGGAAAAATCGTTATGTTTTCCCACAAACAAAGACCACACAAACATTTGTCTGCCTGTGATTCATTTTGAATTAAACAAAACAACATAGTTACAAAGAACAATTATGAAGTCTCCATGAGAGAAAGAGAGAAAACACTCTGTAGCATTCTGTATAGGAACTGGAACACAAAACAGCTGCCTCACAACTGACCTTGCAGGGGACTGGCAGAGTCCTTTACACTTAAAGGTATAGTACACAGAAAAACAGAATGAAAGTATCTCCATTCCGTTGCATAGCTATGTACACCACAAAATTATTTCAGAACCGGGCATGGTCCAATGGACTGGGCATTAGGAGAGTTGAGTTCTATTCCTGACTTTGCCAATGATCTGCAGTAAGACCTTAGGCAAGTCACTTCTCTGTGTGTCTGTCTCCTCTCCCACACACGTCGTCTGTTTAGATTGTAAGCTCTTCCCTGCCTCTTTCCCACACCCTGGGCTTGTCTACACAGGGGTTTTAAACTGGATCCAATCATGTTAATCCAGTTTGAGAACACTTGCACACTCATGACCCAACCCATCACTATGCACTATCTCTGGAGTCCTCTTGCAATGAGGAGTAGGTTTGCTTCAAGTGTAATTAGTTTGATCTTTTATTTGTGGACATGCAATTGCTGAGAACCATCTTTTGCATGCTTCCAACAGCTACTCCCAGCCACCGTGGTTGCAGGTCAACCATTGCTGACTTATCTGTTTGCTTGGATGCCCTCCCTATTCTGGTGTCAAGTTGCCAGGATGATCCTGGCCCTCTTTGAAAGGTGGCACATGATCAGATTTTGCCCCTTTGCTGCAGTGTATTATTATTATAGCCATATGAGCAGAATACCACTTCAGAACCCCACAACACGCCTCATGGAGCTGCCTGGAGCTGTGCTGAGGCCCTGGATCTCATCACCACCTGGGGAGAAGCCATGGTTCAGGAAGCTCTTATGGCCAATCACAGAAATAAGGGAACTTTTCAGGGCCATTGCAAAGCATGTGTCCATTAGTGGTCACAACTGGGATGCCAACCAGTGATGGGCGAAGAGTAAGTAGCTCAGGAGACAGTACATTCACATGGGGGATACAAGGAGACAGTCCAGCAGAGGACTCACCCATCCATTTTTTGGATTAACTGGACAGGATTCTATACAATTCTAGCACAACTTATCCCAGGCACTAATTGTTGCCTGCTGCCTCCAGCCCCCCCCCCCCCACTACAGATGACCAGCGAGGCCCATTGGAGGATGAGCAGGAGGAAGCCACAGAGGAGCTCTCCCCTGAGAGCCAGGATCTCTTTGTGACTCAGACCTTGACCATGTCCTGCCCTGCTACAATGGATACCTTCCCCACATCAGCTGAGACCAAGTCCCAGCCAGAAACCAAGGCTGGAATGGAAGAGTCAGATCCCCTTGACGGAACTGCAGCATGTAAGGACCTCTCTTCACAATGTATTATTATTGGTGGTGGCTGTGAGCTAGAAGCCTGACCTTCCCCCACCTCTCCTTGTGCCACTTCAGAATGGCTTCTGCTAGCAAGGCACAATGGCAGTATGTACCCTGCCCCCTCCCCTCTCCCCTGCCTCCCCTCCTGAGGCAGATTGGAATACAGAAAGCATTCCTTTGTGCAGAATTCAATGGTTTATTGAGACTATGCTTACAGGAAAAGAAATGTGGTTAGTTTTTCTAGGGTGCATGAGGTATAAGTGCATATTGCCCGCTTGGTCAAGGCACAAACAATATTGTTCCCCGCTGAGGTATAAATGCCCTGGAACACACATTGTAGCTGACAATCATGGATCCTATCTATTTTTCTCTGCAAGTTCTCCATGTCTGCAGGGGAGATATAGCAGAACTTAAGACTGAGACATAGTTCAATTTTGTTTTACACTTTATAGGGAATGCCTATGGGTATATCTTGCAAGCTCCTTCAGCACTTCTGGGGGACCATCCTGGTGAATAACTTCACAACGTATCTCACTGGTCTGCCTTTTGCCTTTTTAAATAAAGTCATTCCCTGCCTCCTAGTCACCAGTCTCGGTGTAACATCATTGAGAGTCAGGACAGCCTAAAGGGGATGTGGAGGGGATTAGTATCCAGCTTGCCTCCCATACCTTCATAACTCCCCCTTTACCTCTCTGACACTTCCAGAACACAAACAAAACTTCAAAAAACAAACCTGAAACATATCTCCGGCCACCCCTTTCCAGCCCACCCCAGCCACATAAAAGTGCATACCATAGACTGAAATCCAAATGCTCCCAGCACCTTCCATACCTACAGACCACTTACCATCTCTGAGCTTCCCATAAAAATGGGAAGAATCTCAGAGAGGTAATGTCACAGACATACTAAAAATCTGTCATGGCTTGTCTGTGATATGAACAATAAGTGACTGTTCCCCCTCCCCCCCAAGCATCCACAGTACCTGAAACAGCAAGACCATCAAGGACAGGACCTCGATGTACTGCTGACAGGCTAGCCAATCTGACGGGGAGAAGAAGGAAGGTTTGGGATGAGATGTGTGAAGAACTCATGACTGTCACAGAGGAAAATTAGGCTGGCTGAGAGGCAGAGATGGTACACGTGGACCCAGAGGGAGAAAACTATACAGCTCTCCCAGGAGATCATGGCAATGGCCCAGGAGAGCATCACCATGGTGAAGAAGAGCATGGGAAAAGACAGAGAGGCAGAGGCAACTCATGGAGGCTATCCTGAGCCAGAATGCCCTGCTGCAAAACATGCTCCTGCTAGCCAAACAGGCCCTGCAGTTTGGGACACAACCATGTGGTTCAGCCCCTGGACAATGCTGGCTCCTGGGACCAGCAGCAACTGCTAACCTCCACATCTCCATGGCAGTGCTCCCAACGGCTCTCAGATCCAAACTCTACGCACCGAGAACACCTGCACCTGGGAGGTCTGCTCTTCTGAACCCTGCAATGCCCTGAACATTTTGAGCCTTGGCACTTAACCCCAGAACCCCATGTGGACAAGAAGAACCAGCTGCAAGGTGTATACTTGCATGTATCTTTAGGCACCCTCACTCTCCAAATTGCTCCACTGGGAATGTTCTTACTGTTGTGCTTTGAGTTTTGTTTGCACTGGTGCATTAATTAAAGGTGTGTGTATAGCTGGTTAGTTAAGAAGATTGGGGAGTTAAGTGTATTTCCAAATACAAAGAGGTTATATTTCCATTGATTCCATTACATTTTTTGATTGTGGTTTCATAACAACACTGTTTACAATACATCCATTATGAGTCAGAGTTTAAGGCCAGAAGGGACCTTCTGTAGATCACAGCACCCACGCACTAAACCCATTTAACACAGAACATCCTTAAAGGAAAGTTGAAATAATTCCTAGGGTTTTGACAAAAGGACATAGGAAACTTTACATTGCAGCCATCAACACGCAATACCCTATTGTTAGCAAGGTCTGCATCCCAACAGACACCATGGACTGACATTTTCAGGCATAAAGAACAGGAGTACTTGTGGCACCTTAGAGACTAACAAATTTATTTGAGCATGATTCAAAATAGGAACTGTAGGCATCCCTGACAGCATTCCCATGGGTATTTGTGTTCTCTTGGGGACACTTTGCTGGCTGCTTGCACCTTCAAACAAGTCTTCGCACCCCAGACTTTCACCCATCGGTAGCACACACATGCAGTTATAATGGCTGGAACTTTTTTATTTGACTGTTTCCAACCTATTCATAAATAGTGTCTTCAGCCTTTCAAATGTCCAACTGCAGAACTGATTACCATTTGGCAGCTACTCAGGCGTTAGTTAAAATGTTCCTGAATGGCTTTATTAGCCAGGGCATCACAGGATAAACTGGTCTCCCTGAAATACCAGATCAGTCTCCACCCCATTAATGTCCACAGTATTCCAGGGGCCAAACAGACCTTTCTCCATTCTTTAAAATTTTACTGAGTTACGAAACATCGTAGCATCCTATCTTCCCAGACTATCCTCATTTATTCTGTAAATCTGCCATGGTTGTCCAGCAGACCTGGGAGAACCATGGAGAAATAACCCTTCCTGTTTATAAATTCTGCACCCTGGCAGGGCAGGGGGTGCAAATGACAGATTCATGGGTTCCATCAGCTTCCCATAAGACAGTTTGGGAACCTCATGTGTGCAAAGCCATTAATAATATCTAGAGTATTCCCCAGCTTCATGCCCAGGTTAGATGGCACCTTATGACCTGCATGAGAATGGCCCCAGCAGTTGATCTTCCCACGCTGAATTGCTTGGCTACAGACCAGTAACATTCTGGGATGGCCAGCTCCCACATGGCCATGGCGACCCATTTCTCCACGAGTACAGGGCACCACACATTGGTAGTCTGCTGGTGAAGCTCTGATGCCGGTTTTGCACAGATCTCAAAAAAGGTAGCCCCTCCCCATCCTAAAGTTCTCTCAACTGCTGGTCATCCCAGTCTGCAGAACGATGCTCTCCCACCAATCCAGGCTGGTTTCCTGGTCCCAGAAATGGCACTGAATGCTGGGTAAATGATCCAGGAACTGGTTCTTTTGTTCCAACAGCTCAGCATCCTCCTGTTCTTCCGCCTTGTCCTGCTGCCACTGTGGCAGAGTATCTTCCTGCTGCTGTTGCCATGGTATATTCTCCTATTCATCTGCTCAAACATGTGACCAGTGGTGCAGTCCTGATTTTTTTATGTGCCCGGCCCAACACATACCAGGCACGTGAAGTCACACTGTGCTGGAGATGCCATTTTGTTCTCAAAATGGCATCCTCCACGTGGCAAAAGTGCCCGTATGCTCTTCCAGCACAAGCCGGCCCCACTACAGGACTGGGTGCGATGGGCAAAGTCCAATGCCAAATTTGTATGGCTCTGATACTGCAATACTTCCCAAGCAGCCTGTGCACATACACGCTTGTCACCATAGTGGCGTGGAGCATTGCTGGGTCCATGCTGGCTGACAGCAATTCTAAAATAGCGTGAGGAAAGTATGGGGCGGGTAAAGGAAGCGTGGGGTGGAGACAGCAGAAACATGGAATTTAAAAAAAAAATTGAACCCACCTGGCTTCCCACAATTCACTGTGAAAACAATCCCAGAATGCATGCTGCTCAACAGCAAAGCAAAGGACACTATAGCAGACCCTCAGAGAATGCTAAGCCTTCAATTAGCAGCAAAGAGACACACCCTAAATCCGTTAAGATTGTAAACTCTTCAGGGCTCTGCTTCTTACTTTGTATTTGTACAGTGCCTAACTCAAATGGGCCTGATCTCAGTCATACCTCTATGTACTACCCTAATTTCCACAAATAAGAGTTAAAATATGTATGTTATTGTTTTCTGAGAGTCTGGTTACTACAGTATTTAAGGCACTTGGATTTTGCACCCAATTGAATTCTCCAGGTGGTGCTGTTTTTAATTTCCTTTTTATAGTTACTTGAAAATTAATTAAAAATAAGTAAATTTAAAAAACTAAAATGACCTATCCTGCAATGGATTTCTCCTGTGGTCGGAGTTTCAACACCACGGTCTAGTGCTGTTAGCCGTCTTTTAGGAGACAAATAATGTGTTACAATTTTCATTGTTGTGTGGCTGGAGTTGGACAAAACAGAGAAAACTGCCATTCCTGCCCCAAAGATCAAACAAACAATATAGTTCAGGTGATGGCCTAATCTCAAAGCAATGCAGTTTTATTATTGAATAACTTCCTTTTGCTGTGGACTGAATGAAAAACGGCCCCTGAAGAATCTTATTTTTTCGTATCAGCTGTAATGAAGTTGGTTTCACAGGAGCCCTCTCCCAGTTGTAATGAGCTGCCTTTCTCCTGCTACGAGAACCCACTTACAGAAATGAGACCAGCTGAGAAATACTTTACACCTTGATCTGTCTTGACAAATCAGTTCAAGATTTCTAAAACAAAAACCGAGGGCGGGGGAGGGAGAAAATTCATGCAGGGAAGTTTTAAAGCGACATTTGATTTGTCTCACCAAGGCTATAGCCGGAAAAACAAAACAAAACAAACCAGCTGTCCATCTTTTTCAAGATCTCTAAAGGCTCTTAGGTTTTGTCTATGGACAATTTAATTCAGTCGTAACCAGACACAGTATATTTAGGAAAAAGTGACATCTTGAAGAGTCAATTTTTATAAAATGCTGAGATGGATTTCTCCTGTCACTAGAATTTCAGCAGCACTGTCTACAGCAGTTAGCTGACTCTTAAGAGAAAATCAGTTGAGCAAGACGACAGAGTAATAGTAGACCTGGGTGTAAACCACACAAATTTTGCTCCTGGCCTTTGAAGTTAAGCACTTCATATGCACAAAACAGGGAAGCATGAGTCCTACATCTGGAATTCAGACTATACCTGTACCGGCAAAATGGGAGAAAGGGAATTCCTTCCACATTTCTTTACTTGACAATGCTGGTGTCTACAAGTTTTACCTATCTTTCAGGAAGGAGTTAGTTTCTCTCTCTTTTTTGGGCCCTGATCTGAGATTCAGGAGATCTGGGTTCTATTTCCAGTTCTGCCACTGAATTTCTATCTGATCTTGGGTCAAGTCACTTCACTTTAGTGTGCCTCGCGTTTCCTATCTGTCAGATGGGGATTACACTTACTCTTTGTAAAGTGTTCTGAGATTTACAGGTGGAAAGTGCCATGTAACACCTGGGTATTATTATTACTGAAAGGAACTCAGTGTTATTGAATGGAATACCCTCAGGCGGCCAGAAAATCCCCTGTATGAGGGGTAGAATTTTAAAGCTCCCAGGGCCAGATTTGAAGGGTATTTAAATGCCTACCAATGCAGTTAGGCACCTGGTTTGCAAAAGGGCTTAAGTGCCAAACTCCCAGTGAAACCAAGGGGAGTTAGATGCCCATGTGTTTTAGAAAATCCCACTAGGTTGTTAATTGTATGTTTAGGTGCCTAAATCCCTTTTTAAAATCTTGCCTCAAGTCTATATGGGTATTACATAACATAGCAGAAAGTAGATTTTCAGTCACCAGCTTCTACTTGTGCATCCCCAAACATGTCTCTCCCCCAGCACAGGTGCAAATGCTAATACAATGGGGTGCTGAAGTTAGCCCCTGCAGAAGGTGCATATATGCGTGAATAGCCCTTTTCATGTAAACATGTAGAGGCCAGAAGCTTCATGTTAAAAAGCGTGTCCTTTGAAGCTCATAACTGTATTAAGCTCACATGTAGGAGGAGTCTATCACCACATCACATACAAGGAAGAAGAAATACTGTAGGTGCCATGCACCACGAGCTCCCAGCCACTTGGATGCCACTATTCATCCTTTCCAACTCAGCAACTGCAGTGGGGTTTTATACTGTGGATTGGTACATTCATTTAAAGGGACCTTGCCAAACGAAAATCACATCTTTTACTTTTTTGTACCTATGTTACCAATACCACTTAAAATAACTGGTTAGAGGAAAAAATACTTTTCAGTTTGTTTAATGGTCTTGTGCACTTGACAGCACTGTGTATTGTCAGTTTTCCCTGTCTGTGTGGGTCTTTTCCACAGCAAGACAGGAGAGAGAAACATTAAAAAAAAAAAAAAAAAAAGGAAATAATGATTGTAGAAACCACCAAATTTGGCAGGGATGGTCTGGGGCAGGTGTAAGTTGAAACTTCTCTTCATTTGTTTTAAGTAACTAGATGACAAATAGACAATGCTTGTTTAAGCATGTACATAGCTTATGAAGCTGTTCTGTAGAGGTCCTGTAGAGTACATTTTTAAATAAAAATCATTTTTGTTGACATTTAAAATAGATAACTATTTAAATATGTCCATCTTTGTTTACTGCCACCATTTACACATATTGATACAAACCTGGGACCATTTACAACCTTTAGTTAGCGTCTGAAATGTAAATGACAATTGCAAGTCAAGAAAACCAAGTATTGGGTTCTTCATAGCACTCAACATTGGTCTAATTCTGCTCCTATGTGTTCTCAGAGTTGCTCTAATTCAGAATTAGGATTGGGCCTACAAAGAGACTCAGATGAGAACAGTTTAGGACCACCATTACCTTTTATATGAGACCTTTTCATTCATGCTCACTTTTTCCTGCCAAGAAAATAAATACAATTACTCCTTAGACCCGTTCTCACCTCACCCTCTTTCCAATACAACATTTGCACCTTTTCATGTCTGAGATGAGCTATCCTGGTTGCCTTATTTCTGAGATGATCCAAAGTCACCTCAGTCTGAATAGAGGAACAGGGCTTATATTTTAAATAAAAAGAGACACGTTAATAGCTCATTACACTTACATGAAAATCTCTTTAGGGACTGATCCTACATTCCTTGCACACTGAAAATTCTTTTTGGGTTGGACCCATTATATATGTAATATTAACCAATGCCTTTTCTCTATTAAGGTCATAAATTTGGTTTCTATGATGCCTTAATACATAGATTTTAAGGAACAATATTTGTATTACTGTAACATAGAGGAAATAATACCTTAAAAGAAAAGTTTCCTCATACATTTGCAGAGGGGGCTTGGGCCTTCTTAGAACTGAGTATGAATGATATTTACACTAATCATATAAGATTACTTAGGCACTGAATCTTGCCAAGTAATTATCATCACCCTTCTAGGATAACATACTGCCATTGCTCAGGATTCCATCATTACAAGAATGAGCATCTATAATGTGATATTAGATTGATGTAGGTAAGCAAGAAACAAATGCAGGATTAAGTATCACAGCACATTACTGAACTAGATGCTTGTTTTATCATGGTTGTATGCTTAACAGATGCTAGAATGACTAGATCTGCGCAAGTGACCAGAAGGTCACATAGCTGCATGTCTAGGACCATGCACACAAGACACTATTTGCCAACTAAGTGTGGAAGTAAACCAAAACTGACTGACAGGAATGAGCAACTGCTGAGGCAGTCAGTATCTGCAAATGGCATTCTCTGCTATCTGATAACCACTGAGAACACGAATGCATGCTGTCAGGGTTTTTAACTAACAGGTATTCTCTCAGGGTTCTTAACTAACAGAATTCTCCAATTCGCTCATTAACTATTGTCCACCATTTTACTATGAAATGGACCAAATGAGAGGCTACCCTTAAAAGTCTCACTACAGTTGCTATCAGAAAGAAATATTGTGGATCAGTGGGGCAAAGGTGCAACACAAACACTATATTCAGTGTTGTAGTCACTCTTATTTGGGGATTTGCAGAGGTATGACACTTAATTAAAGATTCCTGGGCTATGCTGGGTTAATAAGAAAGAACACATGATGAGTGTTTCTCCTGGCTTCACTCAAATGTAGGTACAGTCCTACTTCAGAAGAAATAAATTATTCTAAATAGAGACATTATAGAATTATAAACATTCTCTCCAGTAACTATCCACATGGATCCACTACAATACGGTTGACCTGGCAAATCATAATGGTAAATGAAAAAAAAGTTTAAAAGTTGAGCTCTGCTTTAATGTCACCAATGGGTCATCATAATGGAGCAAGGCATGCACGCAGCTAAGATAGTCAGCGAGGGGTTCTGGCAATTCAGTAGCTGATGATCATCCCTATGGAAGAGTATTATACTAACACCTTAACCAGGCAAGAACTGTGGGGCTGGAAGTTCTCCCCTGAGGGGTGAGATTAAAAAAACAGAGTCTTTATCAGTTGTGGTCATTGCAGATTCATGAGCAGCTTTCGTAAGAGTAGGACTTTCAGCCTCAGTCCTTTGGCCAAATTCTAATTTGAGTGATTACCTTGCTCCTGGAGATGCATCTGGCATTCTTCGCTGCCTGAGAAAGGTAAGGCAGGAACCAGGGGAGATGGCTACATTAAACAGCATGACTTCCTGGTCAAGTTGCATGTGTTTCTTTTTTTAGCTTTCAGAAATGCACTGAAGCAACCTAAAGAGCTTGGGTCTAGCACAACTCTTCCAGCTGGTATAGGCTCACAAGTACAAAGTGCCCTTGTACCACAGTGAAATAAGATAGTGGAAAAGAGTCATGATTTTACTCTTCACGAGTCTGTTGAAAACATTCATTATCAGTGGGGATGAATGTTTTGGTTTGTTTATGTTTGGCCTTGCTCCAGCCTGGGGTTTTCTGGCTGTGGTTCTCTATGGTCTCAATCTAGCAGTATTTTGCTATAGATCTCTATATATTACATGTTTACAGTTGTCTATCTCATTTCACTTTGAGATCCCAATGGTACCAAAATACACATTTATCCAACAGTATCAATATTATTCATTTTCAAAAGATCTTGACTGGTACCTTGAGGATGGACTCACGAGGCCTTTCCATGCCTATAATATACACAGAGTAGCATAGCACTGTCTATTTGCCAGGGCATAGTAAGCAAGGATGTCTTTGTGTTATCTGATTTACCAGCTAAGCTGATATTGAGTCACATGCATTCTCCCACCCTGAGAGTGGTTTTATTTTTGGATAAGGGCTGGGCACTTGTTCTCTTGACTTCAGAGAGAGGCTGCAGTTGGCTTTGCTACCATAATCTCTCTCTGGACTCAACAATCATGCCTACAGTACATAGAATCACATTATCTGTTCTGTCTCACAGCGGATCTCATTTCACTCTTTCAAAAGCAAGCTACCAACACAGCTTTATCGCTGAAGTTTGAAACGGTCGCACTTTTCTATGTGCTAAATTTCTGAGCTCTTTTCACTCCAGCGCCCTACAATACTAGTTTACTTGTGTGGAACAAAGCTGTTCAGAATGATGAAAGTAAAAGGAAAACAGAAAGTAAAGGTTATTCTGTAGACACTCCTGTTCATGTCACAGCAGCTGAAGATCCTGTAACATCAGTGGTGAGCAAATGGGGCATGCCATTAAAAGGCACATGTTAAGATATTGCCTTTGCTGCTTCTGTTAGTAGAGGAGCGGTTATCCCTGATTATACATATTAAAGGTGTGTTTCTTTACCAGAAACAGTATCAATGGCTCCCACCATTATCTTAGTGGTTAATTGTGGCTCTCTTGTTTTTTTAAAGCACACTTTTTAGCGATGAGAAAACAGCCATTGCTTACAGTCACAGCAGAAGGATCCCACAGTGAGTGAACAATTTGAAGGGGCTACAGTTTTACATCATACACACTTGTACTGTGGATAATACCTGAGCCTTTCACTAACTTAGTCCTTTTGCTAATTGGATACTGTGACAGGGTCGGGCCAGATGACTACAGGAGAGTAATAGAAGGCAGATATATTAGCCCCAGGTTAAGTAGGTCCCTTTCCCCTAGGTAAACAGGGAAGGTTCCAGAACAATCAGGAACCTTTTGGAGACAATTAAGACAGACAGGCTGATTAGAACACCTGCAGCCAATCAAGAAGCTGCTAGAATCAATTAAGGCAGGCTAATCAGGGCACCTGGGTTTTAAAAAGGAGCTCACTTCAGTTTGTGGTGTGCGTGTGAGGAGCTGGGAGCAAGAGGCACTAGGGGCTGAGAGTGAGAACGTGGACTGTTGGAGGACTGAGGGGTACAAGCATTATCAGACACCAGGAGGAAGGTCCTATGGTGAGGATAAAGAAAGTGTTGGGAGGAGGCCATGGGGAAGTAGCCCAGGGAGTTGTAGCTGTCGCACAGCTGTTCCAGGAGACACTCTGGACAGTTGCATTCCACAGGGCCCTGGGCTGAAACCCGGAGTAAAGGGCGGGTCTGGGTTCCCCCCAAACCTCCCAACTCCTGGTCAGACACAGGAGCAGTTGACCTGGACTGTGGGTTCACAAAAACAGATAAACTGAGGGCTGCCTTGAAGCTCCAAGGTGAGCAAATCCGCCACTAAGCACAAGACCCACCAAGGTAGACGAGGAACTTTGTCACAATACATATATCCTCTCAGTCAATTAACCTTTCAACTTCAAAAAGTTTGATCAAAAGCTAAATTATGATGAAGCCTTCAGAAGCAAATGCCTACACTTATGCAACACAGTCCATGTGTTTCAGGGCTAGAGGAGTTTCGGAGAACTACAGCCCCAATTCAGTAAAGAATATGAGCCCATGAGTAACTACGTATTTCAAGGAGATTACTCTCATGCTTAAAGTTATGATCATGCTTAAGTACTTTGCTGGATCTGTGCCTTATGTCCATAATTCATTTCAGTATTAGATGTGAGTTCTTACCTTTATTTGGGGAGGAAGTTCTTTCCATAGCATGCCACATGCATTTAGTCTGTGTGTTCCAGAACATTGCACCTCTAGACTTGGTTCATGTAACAATTATGACTTACCTTTAATTTTTTTCCTCTCAGGATATCCTGATATGCACAAAGAGATTCCAAGCATGGTGACCAGATTTCCTTAACATCTTTCATTTTATTCTTAAACATATGTTTATTTCACCATTTCTGAAAAAAATGCCCTACTTATTTTAGCCATATAGAAAAGGATTGGATCTCCAAAAACCACATTCACTGTCACTTCATACGAACAAAACAGGTGTCAACCTGTGAACCAACTTATAGTCAATGATATATGTTGCCTAATAGGCAGACTTGCAGGAAGGTGTTTGTCCTACATCCAAGATGAAGCAGGACTACAGATGCCTGAAGCAATCTCCAGAAGTACCCTACACTGTACTTCTTACTGTTTCATATCTTCAGAAATGATACAAAATGAAACAGTGGCCTTCAAGACATGTGGGAGCTTCCTTTAATTATCAGATACAATAGTATCACAAATGCCTTCCGACTTGTTTTGTATTAGAGATAGGCCTGAGCTCCCACCAGCTTTGGGGTGGTTCAGATCAAGATAAGGACCCCCCTAAATTTTGGGGGGTGTTTGGATATTGGGTTTTGGTTTGGATTCATCTCTGCCTGTGATCGGTGTAGTTAACTTCCAGAAACTGTGCATAAGAGTTGCACTGGGAATGGCTACTTTTAGAAGGCTTTCAAAAAAATGATTGAATATTTTTCTTCAAGGTAAGACCTATACGACCCTTACAGTGCATGAATCATGCCCTAAAAAACATGGTATTTGAAGCATTAGGGGATTAGAAAAATCTGTTTTGTTTTGGGGTTGGGTTTTTTTTTGGTGGAAATCCTCTCTAAAGCATGTGAGACTTTCATGTAAACCAAAGGCAGAATTCTCCAACAAAATTTAAATTCAAACTTTTGTCCCAAAGTGCATTTTTCCCCTTCCTGAATAGCATTATTCCAGATAAAACACTTAAATGCCCAAATATATTTTCATGTAGGGATCTATTATCAATCACCTGACCAGGACAGTGATAGTGACTATGAAATGCCAAGGGAGATTAGAGAGGCTACCAAAATAAAGAACTCAATAATAGTGGGGGGTACAGGAACAGGTACTTGGAGCAGCTGGTACAGGAACCCACAGGGGGAGAGGCAATTCTTGATCTAGTCCTGAGTGGAGCGCAGGATCTGGTCCAAGAGGTAACTAGAACAGGACTGCTTGGAAATAATAACAACATTTAACATTCCGGTGGTGGGAAGAACACCTCAGCAGCCCAACACTCTGGCATTTAATTTCAGAAAGGGAAACTATGCAAAAATGAGGAGGTTAGTTAAATAGAACTTAAAAGGTACAGTGACTAGAGTGAAATCCCTGCAAGCTGTATGGACACTTTTCAAAGACACCATAATAGAGGCTCAACTTAAATGTCTACCCCAAATTAAAAACCACAGTAAAAGAACTAAAAAAGAGCCACCGTGGCTTAACAATCATGTAAAAGAAGCAGTGAGAGATAAACACGCATCTTTTAAAAAGTGGAAGTCAAATCCTAG
Source organism: Dermochelys coriacea (assembly GCF_009764565.3). Lineage (NCBI taxonomy): Eukaryota > Metazoa > Chordata > Testudines > Dermochelyidae > Dermochelys > Dermochelys coriacea. Next base: position 185,286,325 of record NC_050069.1, read on the forward strand.
TGAGGTAAATAGAAAGAAGCATAAACACTGCCAAATTAAGTGTAAACATGTAATAAGAAAAGCCAAAAAGGAGTTTGAAGAACAGATAGCCAAAAACTCAAAAGGTAATAAAATGTTTTTTAAGTACATCAGAAGCAGGAAGCCTGCTAAACAACCAGTGGGGTCCCTGGACGATCGAGTTACAAAAGGAGCAATTAAAGATGATAAAGTCATTGCGGAGAAACTGAATGAATTTTTTGCTTCAGTCTTCACAGCTGAGGATGTTAGGGAGATTCCCAAACCTGAGCCATCCTTTGTAGGTGACAAATCTGAGCAATTGTCACAGATTGAAGTGTTGTTAGAGGAGGTTTTGGAATTAATTGAGAAACTTAACAGTAACAAGTCACCGGGACCAGATGGCATTCACCCAAGAGTTCTGAAAGAACTCAAAATTGAAATTGCGGAACTATTAACTATGGTTTGTAACCTGTCCTTTAAATCAGCTTCTGTACCCAGTGATTGGAAGATAGCTAATGTAATGCCAATATTTCAAAAGGGCTCTAGAGGTGATCCCGGCAATTACAGACAGGTAAGTCTAATGTCAGTACCGGGCAAAATAGTTGAAACAATAGTAAAGAATAAAATTGTCAGACATATAGAAGAACATAAATTGCTGGGCAAAAATCAACATGGTTTCTCTAAAGGGAAATCATGTCTTACTAATCTATTAGAGTTCTTTGAAGTGGTCAACAAACATGTGGACAAGGGGAATCCAGTGGACATTTAGATTTCCAGAAAGCCATTGACAAGGTCCCTCACCAAAGGCTCTTATGTAAATTAAGTTGTCATGGGATAGGAGGGAAGATCCTTTCATGGATTGAGAACTGGTTAAAAGACAGGGAACAAAGGGTAGGAATAAATGGTAAATTTTCAGAATGGAGAGGTGGTGTTTCCCAAGGGTCAGTCCTAGGACCAATCCTATTCAATTTATTTATAAATGATCTAGAGAAAGGGGTAAACAGTGAGGTTGCAAAGTTTGCAGATGATACAAAACTGCTCAAGATAGTTAAGACCAAAGCAGACTGTGAAGAACTTCAAAAAGATCTCACAAAACTAAGTGATTGGGCAACAAAATGGCAAATGAAATTTAATGTGAATAAATGTAAAGTAATGCACATTGGAAAAAATAACCCCAACTATACATACAATATGATGGGGGCTAATTTAGCTACAACTAATCAGGAAAGAGATCTTGGAGTCATCGTGGATAGTTCTCTGAAGACATCCATGCAGTGCGCAGTGGCAGTCAAAAAAGTGAACAGGATGTTAGGAATCATTAAAAAAGGGATAGAGAATAAGACAGAGAATATCTTATTGTCCTTCTATAAATTCATGGTACGCCCACATCTTGAATACTGCATACAGTGGTCTCCTCATCTCAAAAAGATATACTGGCATTAGAAAATGTTCAGAGAAGGGCAACTAAAATGATTAGGGGTTTGGAACATGTCCCACATGAGGAGAGATTAAAGAGGCTAGGACTTTTCAGCTTGGAAAAAAGGAGACTAAGGGGGGATATGATAGAGGTCTATAAAATCATGAGTGATGTGGAGAAAGTGAATAAGGAAAAGTTATTTACTTGTTCCCATAATATAAGAAATAGGGGGCACCAAATGAAATTAATGGGCAGCAGGTTTAAAACAAATAAAAGGAAGTTCTTCTTCACACAGCGCACAGTCAACCTGTGGAACTCCTTGCCTGAGGAGGTTGTGAAGGCTAGGACTATAACAGGGTTTAAAAGAGAACTAGATAAATTTATGGAGGTTAAGTCCATTAATGGCTATTAGCGATGATGGGTAAGGAATGGTGTCCCTAGCCTCTGTTTGTCAGAGAGTGGAGATGGATGGCAGGAGAGAGATCACTTGATCATTACCTGTTAGGTTCACTCCCTCTGGGGCACCTGGCATTGGCCACTGTTGGCAGACAGGATACTGGGCTGGATGGACCTTTGGTCTGATCCAGTATGACCATTCTTTTGTTCTTATGAAATTGTACACATGGGTATTATGCAGTGCTGTCACAACAGCATCCTTTGGACTCCGGTGCCCTGAGATCAAATATCACCTTCAGTAAACTAGTCGAACTACTTTAAAAAAGGGAAAACACATTTCTGGAACTTTTCTATCAAAAATTGTTTCTTTCGTATCAAAAATTTCAAAACTATTTTTTCCATGAAAATTTCTGCAAAAAAGAAAAAAATCCTACTCCCCTACCAGCTCTGCTGATTCACTCACCATCATTCCCAACGGACATGACCTCCTTTGTAGAATGCTTTGAGATCTATAGATTAAAAGTGCTATAGAAGAGCTATGTATTATTATTATGATTATTATTATTACCCAGAACATAAACATCCCAGAATTGTATAAACTTGCCATTTCTGCTTGGAGGGACTCCCCGGAATGGACCAGCAGTAGTGCTGTGCATCACGGTGGAGATGTTCTGACAGAATTGTGTATGAATGCTATTCCTGGCTCCAGCAAGGGCTATCAGATCCTCAGTTTCATGAACATTACAATTTACCCTATAGTTTTAAAAATACTATAACTTTGGTAGCTGTAAACCTTGCTTTTTATCTCCAGATACACAGCACTGCTTGAGAGGATATTTTAAAAGTTTGCCTCAAAATATTTGATTAGTCTGATGATTTATACATTGTGGAGCAGTGTTCTTGGTTATATCACTGCTCTCTGCCTATATTGCCATTTTACTGCTGTTGCTATGGGTTTTATGCTCTGTGTGCAGTTCTACCAGAATCCTTTCTCTCTCTTTCTGAACATTTTTTTCCTAACAAGCCCAAACAATTACTCCTTACATAGGTAAGAGTCATTTGAAACACAATACGTCATTAGGCTCATCTTGTAAATTTGTAGCTGAGGTCTTTAAATGAAAACCAGGAAAAAAAATTTAATACTGCTTTTTTACAAACCATCCACCAGTTTACACAGAAGCACCTATTACTTTTTCAGCTTCCATGCATATCTCTAGGTTCCTCTGTAGCCTATATGTGAAACTCCTACATCAATTAAATCAATTGCAAACCCTGGTAATACTGCTATAAGTGGAACATGCATCTACACTTAATGGTCAGGAAAGTCAATCAATATTTTTAACATGTATTTTTACTGTATCTAAAGAAAAATACTCACCTGAAAAAAATCCAATCATCATCAACTAAAAAAATTCCCTCAACCCCCAATTCTTACTGGATAAATACCATAATTAATCTTTAAAATACTAATGAACAATTACCCACTACAAGGAAGAGATGGAAGGAAAAGGGAAACCCATATTTCCCACTGGAAGGATTACTAAATCATTACAGTAGTTGTTCAAAACTAGTTTAGCTTGAATAGCACCTCTACAAAGCTACTTTTGACCACTTGGCCTATTACTGAGACAATAAGGGTTATGCAACATTTATAAAGTGGCAGAACTAATCCAAGATTAGGATTGCCCCCGCTGTATGATCCGTTGGACTAGGAAAAATAGAACAGCCTGTATCTTTTGATTAACCCTTTGACTGCCCTGGACTTTATGCAAGGTGGTCACAGTAGGATCCTTGCTAATCAAGAAGTTATTAATTACCTGATAATGCACCTTTCAGAACAGCTAGGAAATGGTGACAGTTCACAACCCATATGGCTCTTCTTGCACTGTTTTTCTGGGCAAGCGATATGTCCAGCAAGGTACCACAGCAGTCAAAACCCTTGATAACTTCTGGCAAAGATTTTAAAAAATAGGGGCTCAAACTTAGGCTCCTAAATTCATGTCGGTGCCTGCAGAAGTGGCTCCATTTTCAAAATCACTGAGCCCCCAGTAGTACCCATGGAAATCAGTTCACTGAAATAAATGGAATTTGTTGAGTCCCCAGCACTTTTGAAAACCAGGTTGCTTCTGTAGTTGCCTCAAATGGACTATAGAGGCCTTGTTTTTGAAAATCTTGGTGTTAGTGTTTCAGAACAAATGTTTCTGTTGTTCTTAGTGTTACATTACTGCTGCACATGGAAGGGCTTTGATTTATGGCCCTCTGTGCATAGGATCCAAGAGTGTTGTACAAATCTTTAACTTCAGAGAAGGATTAAACGGGCAGGATGTGGGAGTTAAGCATTAATGGATGATGGAAAAGGGTTCATTTCCTTTGCTGATGTATTTCCCTTGCTGCTAAAACGGTAGCAGCCATTACCTTCAATGCTAGTACACACCTCTTCCCCACACTTCTAAGGCAGCATTTCCTAGACCAACATTTGAGTGTTGGGAAAAGCAGTTGGTTGCAGTTTCAGTGTCATTTCCAGAAGGACCTTTGTCTGTTCCTGCAGGTGACAAAAACACAGCAGCACTGGTACCTCAGCATAACTGACTGGTGTACATAAAGTCCTTAGAGATTCAACAGGGCCTAACTAAAGCTAGACAATTCTGTTCTGGCCCATCTGTAACACACACCTTGGGGAGCGTCATAAATATAAAGGGAAGGGTAAACACCTTTAAATCCCTCATGGCCAGAGGAAAAACCCTTTTACCTGTAAAGGCTTAAGAAGCTAGGATAACCTCGCTGGCACCTGACCACAATGACCAATGAGGAGACAAGATACTTTCAAACCTGGAGGGGGGGAAACAAAGGGTCTTCTCTGTCTCTGTGATGTTCTTGCTGGACCAGAGCAGGAATGCAGGTCAGAACTCCTGTAAAACGTCAGTAAGCAATCTAGCTAGATATGCATTAGATTCTGTTTTGTTTAAATGGCTGATAAAATAAGTTGTGCTGAATGGAATGTATATTCCTGCTTTTGTGTCTTTTTGTAACTTAAGGGTTTGCCTAGAGGGATTCTCTATGTTTTGAATCTGATTACTCTGTAAGGTATTTACCATCCTGATTTTACAGAGGTGATTCTTTTACTTCTATTAAAATTCTTCTTTTAAGAACCTGATTGCTTTTTCATTGTTCTTAAGATCCAAGGGTTTGGGTCTGTGTTCATCTATGCAAATTGGTGAGGATTTTTATCAAGCCTTCCCCAGGAAAGGAGGTGTAGGGCTTGGGTGGATATTTTGGGGGTGGGAGGAAGACGTTTCCAAGTGAGCACTTCCCGTTATTTTTGTTAGACACTTTGGTGCTGGCAACATATGGTTCAAGGACAAAAGGTAAAACAGTTTGTACCTTGGGGAAGTTTTAACCTAAGCTGGTAAAAATAAGCTTAGGGGGTCTTTCATGCAGGTCCCCACATCTGTACAGTAGAGTTCAGAGTGGGGAAGGAACCTTGACAGGGAGAATGATCAATACATTTTTATTTCTGTATTTATCAAAATGTGCTGTGTCTTGGAGGGCTTGCTTTCATTCTGCAACCCTTCACACATCAGATATTCCCAATGACTAATATACAGCTGCTAATATATCACAACTGACTCTTAAGTCTTTGGATTCAGGTAGACAACGTGAAACCAGAGAAGGAAGTGTTACACTGTGGACTATCGAGTAGTATATTTTGCTATTAATAGTGTAGCATGGGAACTACCAGGCACATATTTTGGCCAAATTACACTTTCAGATAATATTGATAAAATTCAAAGCACTTCCTGGATGAAGTACTTATGATCTTCAAAGTTCTGTACTGTATTAATTATTTAACATTCACCCAGCCCTTACATGGTGGGATAAGCTTTATCACCCACTTTTTAAAAAAGGGGACAACAAAGAGAAAAAGGATAAGTGATGTGTTGAAGGCCATATCATAAATCAGTGGCAGAGCAGAGATTAGAAATTAAGAATTCCTAGCCCTCAGTCCCATGCTCATTCGTTCTACAGCTCTCAAATTCAATTCCTCCGCAGGAGTGTTCATTGCAAGGACAGTCTGTGCTGGTGGGGGCCTGTACCCCTGCAGAGAGGATCTGCGTTGAAAATGCAAGGGGAAACAATTCTGAAAGACAATCATTAACTTTCCAGGCAACAGGGAAGGCAGAGAGAGAGAGAGAGAGAGCAAACAGTTTCTTGTGTCTGTCACTATGTACAAATTTTTAGCTGCATTGAAAATAATAGCCCCAATGTGTTCAGCCTACCCAAACAGGCTAATCAGAATCATTTGGTGTAATCATTTTCATTAGGAATAAACATATTCAGTCATTGATGAAACATAACTAAGCACCAGGCAGATAAAAACAGTTCCATCTTGAACACATACTGGACCGTGTGAGAATGTGCCATTGGCTCTGGAATAGGAAAAATAAAACAAAAGGAAAAACATAACATGCATGGAGAGTACTTACCAGATGCAATAAACAGCAGAACAGATGCAAAATGGCCACTTTAGGGCTGCTGCTGTCTGGCTCTGCCAAATTTAGAGGATCAGGCTTCAGAAAAGCATTCTGGGAAAAGAATTCCTACATGGGAGAAAGCTGAGTGGGTTTAGGCAAGGGGAGAATAGCTTCTGGGTTGTCCTTTCCTTGTACCAGTGCTATATCCCAAGCCTGATTCTGAGCATGCTTTTGTTATACTTGTACTTCTGCTTACTTCAATGGAGTTACTCCTGATTAATAGCTCAGAATCAGGCCTAGTGGATATTCTGATTAAGGTTTACCATTAACCAGACCAGCTTTACTGCACCTTCTAAATAAGTGTATAATTAATACAGTAGGTCGCACCTGAACTTAGGCATTGGCACTCTCAATGAGCCAAACAGCCATATTACTGTGGAGAGGGCAGTCACCTCCTACTCCACTAAACATTTGAAAGGATAGTTTGGAAGCCCCAATATTGACCTACTCAACTTAGTTAAATTTGTTAGCAGGTACCTTTCCCCTCTCTCCCACCTTCTGGCAATAATTTAAGACCTGATTTTTTCTACTTACGCTTCTCAGGGCGACTGTGCAATCTTACTTATAAAATTCCTATTAGTGGAGGAGGGAAATAATTTAGAAAAGCTTTGTTTTATTTTTACAACAGATTAGTATAGAATATAAATAATTTTGGGGGGGAGGGTGGTAAGGAGCAAAACATTAAGTCAAATTCTACTCTTAGTTACAGGGGTGTAAATCCAGGGTTACTATCTAAGGTTTTAAACCATGTAAGGTACTTCGATGGTCACCATTACTTTCATGTCCGAGTGCATCATAACACTCTGTGACATAGGAAATAATGATCATCATTTTACAGACGGGGATCTGGGGCACAGAGGCCTGGATCCACAAAGAGATTTAGATGACCTTGATAATCACTGGAATCCACAAAGACTGGATTAGATGCCTAAAATCCATATATAATGCATGGAGAAAGAGAGAGAGGTGCTTAAGAATGGTATCCAGCAAAAGCCTCCAAGCTGAGCAGGGAGCTGCCTAAGATAACTAATTGGAGATGCAAAAAGAAAAGGAGTACTTGTGGCACCTTAGAGACTAACAAATTTATTAGAGCATAAGCTTTCGTGAGCTACAGCTCCGATGAAGTGAGCTGTAGCTCACGAAAGCTTATGCTCTAATAAATTTGTTAGTCTCTAAGGTGCCACAAGTACTCCTTTTCTTTTTGCGAATACAGACTAACACGGCTGCTACTCTGAAACCTGTAATTGGAGATGCTAACACAAGGCGTATGTCCTAAGTCCCAGCTCTCACAGAATTAGGGTGCCTAAATCTGAGCCGCAGGAAGCTGCCTATCTTTGCCTGTGAGCCACACCTAAGAACCCATCTCCTGGAGTCCTGGCTCAGGTACCTAAGCTATTCGTGTAAGAAAGGATGCGGGTGAGTCAGTCATTCTTGTAACCTTTTGCCCAGTGGTTAGGGCACTCACCTAGGTTCAATTCCCTCCTCTGCCTGACAGAGAGAAATGATTTGAACAAGGGCCTCTCACTTCTCAGGAAAGTGCTCTGGGCTATGGAATATTTTGATGTAGGCCTTCATCAATCTCTCCTGTTGAAGTTGTTCCACTTTGGATAGATACTTAGTCCTGGGCAGAGTGAGAATGATTCTAATGCCTGGTGGTTAGGGCACTCACTTGGGAGGTGGATGGTCCAGGATCCAGTCCCCCTGCTCTAGTGACTCTTAATTATTTGCAGTGCCTAAATCTGGGACTTAAAAACTGAAACCCCTTTGGGGATCTGGGCCAGAGATACTAGGGCATAGATTCTCAAAGGTATTTAAGCACTTAACTCTCATTGATTTCAATGTTAGTTGCCTAGATATCTTTGAGGATCTGGACCTAAGTGACGGACCCAAGGCCACACAGAACAACTATGACAGAGCAAGGAACTAAAACCAGGTCCCCGGAGTCCCAAGGTAGTGGTCTAACAACTCAACTATCCTTCCTCCCTTAGTAGTTGGATCACTCCAGAATGACATTTGAAAGATATAAGACATGGTCCGATTGACTTTAGCTCAAAATCCAATGTAAATATTATTTTAGAGATGGTTGGACAAATCCATCAATCCATTGAGGACTTCAATAGTTCAGACATAGGTGAGAGGTTTTTCGTAGGAGTGGGTGGGTGAGAGTCTGTGGCCTGCGTTGTGCAGGAGGTCGAACTAGATGATCAGAATGGTCCCTTCTGACCTTAGTATCTATGAATCTATAAATCAACTTTTCCCCTATAGAAAATGTTTGATATTTTGATGAAAAACTGAAACCCAAAATGTTTTAGCCAGAATCCAAATTATTTTGATTCAGAAATGCTGCTGAGGTGCCTCATGGTCTCCTTTTTTTAGGCTGCGCTTCCTGGTAAGACAACATCTTTTACAATGCATCATGGTCTACCCTTAAGGCGAAGAGACGAAGTTTCATCATGAGAGCCCCTGATCATGATGCATCATAGGAGATTAAGTCTGACAGGGGAGCATGGCCCATGAGATGGGAATGGGAACGTGAGGAAACTGAATTACAACTCTCGTGAAGCATCAAGTCAGGTTATCCAAGTCTGAAATATTTTGGGTATTGGTTTAAATGTGCACGTGGTTGAATGGTTGATTTTATTGACAACTAAATTGAAATTTATGGCAGAAAGCAGCTGCTTTTTACGAAAAACTTTGTTTTGTTGAAAACCAGTTTTCCATCAACATGCAGTTTGTCAACAAGCTGTATTATTTCTAATTCTGAGGTAGAAAGGAAAGTTAAGTGAACAACTGTAGTGTCCTTCATGGAAGAGAAGAGATAGGACTCGGATGTAGTGAATACAAAGGGGATTATTTATTCAATGTCCTAAATGCACACACATGCACACATGGAGACAGGACTCCTGTACTGCTCTCTTGCTCCCAGGCTAACTAAATGTAGCCTCCCAAAGGCCTGGCCTGGACTCTCTGGTCTTGGAATGGATGGCTGATTACACTATAGTCATGCCAGCGAGATTTTCATTGAATTCATAGTGGTTTGTGTCACTCAGTTATATCTAATTACAGGAGTGATGAGAAGAAACACAGATATTACATAAAATAGTATAAAGAAAATAAAACCCAAACACCTGCGAGTGAAACCATGAGTTCAGGATCACAGCCGAAATCCAAATGCTGCAGCTTGACTAAAATAATAAAATATCAGTCAGTAATTGAGTAATTGAGGACTGACTTCTGTTTACGTTATCTGCCCATGACTTTACTATTTCTCAGCAAACCAACTGATTTATTTGTACAAAGTTCAATGTTTGTCTTACCTATGATCCTGTACAATTCCACATTTTAGAAACTTAAGTTACACAAGAAGAATGATCGATGAAAAGGCTATTTGTCATACAGTAGTGAAGACTATTAGATTTAAATATGGACTGTAGCCGTTTCCTGATTCCTACCCTTATGACAGGTAGATATATAGAAGCTGCAGTCCTAGAATTAAAGGGAAGAGACAATAACTACATACTTTTATATGTCTAAATTAGTGGACATCATAATTTGTTTCATTCTGGGGTTAGAAATGCTCTTGAACATAGATAAAATCTTACTTCTACAAATGTACATTTGTAGTAGGGTTTATTTAAATACGAAAGGTCTCACACAAAGTGCTTTTTACAACCAGTATATGAACAATTCTGGGGTCTGAAAATTGCAGAAGTTCCGAGTTGATCAGTGGACTTCACCCGAGAGCCCAAGTGCAGGCTGCAGGACTGTTCAGGGATCATTCACCCACCACTGAGTGCAGCCATCACTGGAGTGGAATACAGCTGTCTTCATCAATGACGCTAAGTAACATTTTTCAGAATCAGTGTGAAGAACAACTTTCCAAATGAAACTGAAGTGGGTGTTTTAGTGAACCATGAAGTAATCATGAGAAACAGTGTAAGAATTCAATAAACCTTTTAACTGTTATCCCAGCCAATTCCATTTTTCTATAGGATGAATGTGTTTTAAGATTCAACGTGACAAATGCAGAAGCCACCCCTGCTGCTTGAACATAATGGATCGGACCCTGGGGTCCAGTCAGGACAGCCTTTTATTGCTCCCTTGGTGCAAAGTGGCACTAAAGCTAGTGACAGCAGAATCTCCGCAGTGCAGAGTGATCCTGGGGTGTTGTGGCACCACCACAGGAGCTCTTAAACCAGCCTCCTTCCTTCTACCGCTGGTGGTGGTGTGGCTGGGAATTCCTATGCTATCCCCAGCTGTAATAATGGCCTCTACGGCCACTAAAAGCACGGGAGTACTTGTGGCACCGTAGAGACTGATAAATTTGCGGATACAGACTAACACGGCTGCTACTCTGAAACCTGTCTATGGCCACTGTCAGTCAGCACAAGTTGGAGCAAGCTTGAGGCTGCTCTAACTTGTATCTGGGAAGAGGCTCAGTGTAGGAATGGCCCCAGGATTGGGGGAGCATAAAGGTACTAGAATTGGAAAAGTTGCAGAGAAGGTTGCAACAAAAATGATTAGGGGTACAGAACAGCTGTCATATGAGGAGAGATTCAAAAGACGTGGACTGTTCAGTTTAGGGATGAATGGGGAGGATACAATAGTGATCTATACAATCATGATTGGTGTGGAGAAATTGAATAAAGTGTTATTTACCCCTTCACAAAACACAAAAAGCAGGGGTCACCAGATGAAAGGAATAGTCAGCAGGTTTCAAACAAAAAAAAAAAAACTAAGTACTTTGCACAATGCAGTCAGCCTTGCAAGGGGATATTGTGAGGGCCAAAAGTATAACTGGGTTCAGGAAAGAATTAGATAAGTTCATGGAGGATAGGTCCATCAATGGCTATTAGCCAAGATGGTCACGGATGCAACCCCATGCTCCGAGTGTCCCTAATGTTGTTCCTAGCCAGATGCTAGGAATGGGCAACAGAGGATGGATCACACAAAATTGCCCTATTCTCTTCATTCCCTCTGAAGCATCTGGCACTAGCCACTGTCAGAGGCAGGATATTGGGCTAGATGGACCATTGGTCGGCCCAGTGTGGCCGTTCTTATGTAGCTTAAGATCAAATTTGGATCCTCTTCCCAGCTGCACTGAGCACTTCCTGGAGGCAGTGGAGCATCTGTCCCAAAATTTTACACCTTTCCAAGCTGACCCTGAACCTACATGTTGAGACCCAGCTTAACACCTCCTTCAGCAGATTGCAGCAAGCCCATCATTAAACAGCTTTCCCGTTAATTAGGCCAGAAATCAGGGAACACAAAAAACAAAGGAGAATGACATTCAAAAAGAGAGAGGAGAACAAACAGGTGGTAGAAACATGACCTTTCTCCATGAGGTCAAATAGCTTTATTGTGATTAAACACTACAATACAGTATATGTCCATAAAAAAAACCTCTATAGTGTATATAAATTATTCCTTCCATTCAGCAATTCTTTTTTTGTTTTTTTAAATTTCCATTACAGCTTTGGTACAATGTGATTTTATTATATATTTTTAAATACTTTTAGCTTCACAAACTCAACACAAAGTACAAAACTAATCCGAATCAGGGATATTACAATCTACACAGTGGTGTTCAGTGGTAGGAAAAAATCTTACCTCAATGAATTCATGTCACTAGCTAAGCTATAAAGGCATACCTAGCAGACATGACAAAATATGCACCATTAACCAGCAAACATCTTTTTAATTTAATTTTATTTTTTACAGAATTCCAGCAGCAATCGCTTGAGCACTGTCAATACTTATGTCCCCAACTGATTATCCTGTTGTGCTCCTCTTCATTTGAAGGCCATGAGTTATTTGTCAAATAATGCACCTCTATCCTTTTATATCCACACTAAGCCGCAGTATCAGTACTTGACCTGCCACCCTGTATTGTTAATACTCGCACAGTTTGTCCTGCAGCTGGCAGTGATAACTGGAACGTTATTGGAGGGGCAGTGTGGGGCAATCAACCTTAAGTTGTTCTGTGGGGTGGGAGGTATGACATTACAGTAAACAGGCATTCCAGTGGCTGTAATTGTTCCTTGACCTGATTGATTAGGTAGCATGATTGGTTGTTGATATGATTGTTGTGGCAGTCCTTGAGAACCCTGCGTCATTGGCACCTAGAAGACAGTATATGAAAAACAAATTGGCAAATTAGATCCAAATGAATTCAAGTATCCCCAGTGTATTCCGAATTGCCCATTCCCTTTTATTTTGATTTGCATATCCAGTGTGTTTTACAGGGCGTATCACAGCCATGGGTTGAGGAAGAAGCACTGGTCCACCAAGTGCATTTTGTACTTCTTATATAGTATAAAATGAATGTAAAGCAGCTGGAAAATCTCTGCTGATGTAAAACAGGTGGTTCCCAGGAGTTTTACATCAGTGATGCAAGTTTGTAGCTTTAACTTATGCCAGGGCTGGCCAGCTGCAAATCACTTCTCCTTCTCTGTTCCTGAACAGAACAGGAGAGTAGTGGAGAATCAAGCCCACAAGCCATTTTGTTTCTATTGAGCCAAAATCTCATCTGTTGGGTTTTGTGTTTGCAAAACCAGGTGGGATTCTAAACGAACTTCATGTGCAAACAGAACAGAACAAAAGGTTTTGGTGACATGTCTCATCCTTATACTGGGAAAAACAAGGGTATTATGAATCCTCTTTCTATTTTATCTAAGTTCAGGTGGGAGGCTAAAAGGAGAAAGGTTTTGTTCAATGGGGTTTTCACCCTCACTTGCCCTGAATGGGTTAATGGAGACTAAAAAAGGGGCCAATTAACCAGACAGGCCATAACTGAAGGGGATCAGGTGACTTAAATCATCCCGACTGAATAATGAGGGCACCCAGCTGAGGAGGAATGAGCTGGGCTGGGCTTATAAAGGCAGGAAGTTGGCTACAGAGTAGTCTGCAGTCATTTTCTGGGTGAAGTGTTTGGGGGCTACAAGGTCAAAGTAGCCTACAGCTACTCCCTGGGAAGAGGGGGTTTGAGGGCTGGTAAACCTGGAGAAGTGGGGAAACCAGAAGGTTAAGAAAGGCTCTGGGGAAAGGTAATAAGGACCAGAATGGAACAGACCTTAGCTACTAATTAAAGGATCCCTGACCTGAAACCTGGAGTAGAGAGTGGGCCTGGGCCACTTCGCCTACCAGCCACTGAGGAAGTGAATGGGAAGACTGCCTGAGCCCCTTCGTAGAGATGAGACCGTAATGCCCCAGAACGAGAGGACACATGTGACCTAAGTTCCCTCTAACTGGCGCAGACGCTCAGGGCTGCAGTGGAGAAGAGATGCCTCTCCCATCCCTGGACCTGCCATGGTGCCCCTCCCCTGGCCACGACCCAACCCAGCCCTGTCGCAGCCAGGGGACAGGCACCCGTCCCCCAACCTAGCCTGGCCTGAACCTGCTGGGGCTGGGGGATGGGTACCCCTCCCCTGGCCCTTTCCTTGCCACGGCCAGGGGACAGGCACCTGGCCCCGACCCAGCCTGGCCCTGCCACAGCTGGCGGACAGGGGCCCCTCCCTTAGCTCCAACCCAGCCCAGCCCTGCAGTGGTCAGGGAAGAGGCACCTCTCCCCCACAGCCCAGGGGCTGCTACAGGGAGAGAGAGTTGGGGGGGTCCTCTCTCCCCACTGTAGCCCCAGGGGGCCCCACTGCACCCCAAACCCCTCATTCCTAGCCCCATCCCAGAGCCCGCACCCTCAGCCGGAGCCCTCAGCCCCCGCACCTCAACCCTCTACCCCAGCCCTGAGCCCCCTACCACACTCCAAACATCTCAGCCACACATGGGTGGGAAAAATTAGAGGGAACACTGCATGCAACTTGGGCGGAGGGCTAAGCCATGGACACTGATCATCTTGCCTCACTGTGAGCCAGGAAGAGAAGGCAGGGCATGCAGCGAGAGGCAGAAAGGAGGTGTCAGACCTGGAATCAGCTAATCCCTGGAGTGACCAGGAGGAAGAGTACTAACTGTGAGCAGACCCCATGACAGGTTGATAAAAGGTTCCCATGTTAGCCCATTTCTATTACCATTGTAATGTGTACTGTAATTTGAATGGGTTAAAGATACTGGCTGAAATTTTCAAAGCTGCCATACTATAACACTCAGGTTGATCAACCTACTAATATGCAGCATTGTCAGATCCTAGCTGGACCAGAATTTTCCAGGATCAGTGCATGCAAAGGATCCACATAGGCTACACTTATATTATCTCACACTTCTGTCTTTAACCCAAGCAAGGGGTCATTTACCCACAAACCCAGGGCTAAAGGACAGAAAAACAATTTCTACCAAACACCCAGCAGACTTATCTTTACACTTTAGGCAATAGGAACAGACTATGGAAAAGACCAGAGGCCTCGCAACCACCATATGCTTTTAAAATGAATTAATCTTCCTTTGGTTTTCTAGGAACTAGTGGAAAATAGAAGCATAGCCCTCTCGTCACCACACAGGCTCTCGTGGTACTTCAATCAATCTAGCTGAAGCTGGGAGTCAAGAAATCTGTTTAAAATCAAGTTACCTCCTTTCTTCTCAAAGTCTAACAAACATAATTCCGTATGGCTATTCTGTCTACCAGTACACATAGCGTAAAGTCTGTTTGATTCTGGGACACTGTCAGGAGCCTCCACAGACATAGGTGCTGGAATGAGGGGTGCTGCCGCAACCCCTAGCTTGAGGTGGATTCCATTATATACGGGTTTACAGTTTGGTTCAATGGTTCTCAGCACCCCTCCTATACAAAATGTTCCAGCATCGCTCTCCACAGATGAGTACTTTAAAACTGGATTAGACAAAGGACTCGTATGCTTGGTAGGGAACAATCTTGCATTGGCCTAGGGATGAACAAAACAATTTCTCTCAAATTCTCTCTCTCACTTTCAAATTCCAGCTCCTCAGGGAAGGAACCAAGTCTTTCCTTATATCCAGTGCAGTGCTGACCAGTTCGACCATAATTAATATAATGATCACATCAATGTAGTCTAATGTAGAATGAAAACGGAAGTACAAGGGAGGTTAAAGACAGCATGTAGAGTGCACTAGATTTGAGCCAGACATGTGCATAACGAGGCCTGAAGCCAGATAGAGGCAAAGAAATATTTTTAAAAGACTAAATAAAGACAGCTCACCCTCCATGACATGGCACTATTATTTACTGTAAGTATATATTTTCAAAGAGAGAAATTCAATACAGCTTGTAAGTACCTGATAAGACGACATGGCTGGATACTGAACCATCATGCCTTGCACCTGATTTCCCTGCTGATTATTCATCAGGTTCTGACTTTGGGGAGGTTGCTGCATTCCCATGAGTCCTTGGAACCCTTGTTGCTGACTAGTCAAGACAGGCTGATAACCTGGAAGAAACAATCAATCATTTTCACTTGGCTATGAATCATTGTTCATGGAAGCAAAACTAAAGCCCTGTTTAAAAAAACAGCTTATCCCATCACGTCCTGTGCAATCTCATCCCCTTTGAGAGAACCACTGCCAGACAAAGATCTAGGTGAATATAACACTCAGGAACAGAGGCAAATTGACAGTTCTGGAAGGTAAAGTACTGTATTTAGACACAGAACAGGGGCATCATGAGCAATGACAGTGTGAGTTTCCCTACACTGTCCAGCTAACGTTCTTCAATCCTGAGCCAGAGACATCCCTGAGGGACAGTTAGCTGAAACCACGGCATTTGACATAAGACCCTGAACAGACATAAGTTTTTAATGACTTTTGGCTACTTAAGAGTTAAATCCTAGACCCACTGAATTCAACGGCAAAAATCCCATTGACTTAAAGGGAGCCAGGATTTCATCTTTAGTATCTAATCACAAAGTCCTCGCTCAGGCAACATTTTCATTGAAGCTAATGTAAGTTTTTGCCTAAATAAGGACTGAGGTTTGTGCTCTTGTGCTGGTTCCTAAATAATGACTTACAGGTGAAAAGAAAAGGAGTACTTGTGGCACCTTAGAGACTAACCAATTTATTTGAGCATACGCCCACGAAAGCTTATGCTCAAATAAATTGGTTAGTCTCTAAGGTGCCACAAGTACTCCTTTTCTTTCTGCAGATACAGACTAACACGGCTGCAACTCTCAAACCTGTCATTAAAGGTGAAAGGCTCCTTGTAGTGTTATGTATTCCGTGAGCCATCAAGTCTCTAACAAAGTGTGAAGATACTAGCGGAAATGAGAATGGGAAAACAATTTTTATCACTACGCACACACACCTCTGCTTCCTTCCTTTTTCATTATAAGGTTGCCTCTAATTTATGGCTAGTGCATGCTGATTTTCATATTTTGCCCTAGTGACTTATTCAGTGGCTAGGAAAGAGAATTTTCTAATAATTTCAAGCCAGGCACTATCTGGGGTTCTTCACTTTGCTCCAGTGTAAATAAAGCCAAGGTACAACTGACCAAGAAAGGCAACAGAGAGAGGAAAAATGACTTCTGCTTTCAGTTACTATCAGCTTTGCATGCAAAGCTACCACAATGTGATAGGTTTGAAAATTTTGAATGGGACTGCTCCTTTTGTAATGTGCTGTCCTTTTACGATTAAGTGAGTGGGGCTGAGGGCACTGTAGTTAGTAGCAGCTTACAGACCAGGAAGGCATGGAAAGGAGAGAAGGAAGAGAACCAGCTGTGACCAGTGGCAGTCTTACGAGATAGCATGTGCCAGTGTCAGTGGTTTCACCGGTACCATTTAAATAAAGGGACTGGGGAGTTTTATTGAAGACGGGGGCCTGTCTGCAGTAAAGACAGCAATTGGAGGTGGGTGGACATGTTGCACAGAAACCAGGTGTGACGAACATAGAAGGATTCCAGCCCTACAATACATCTCCAGCAAAGGTAAGTTGTAAATCTGAGCTTATTTTTCCTTAACAATACTTCTTCCTCTCTAGTTTTGTTGTTTAACATTCAGTTATGCATAGCACAGCACTCTCTACTTTGTGGTGGTCGTCTCTGAATAAGCATACTTCAGGCAAATAAGAGTTATTTCCATGTGACAATAGAAGTGTCACATCTGCTCAATTTATATTCATGAATACAGTGCATTTTTCATTATACTCCACAAATTGGAAATCATCATCTGGGCATTTCTTGATTATATAAAGAAATATAAAGTAACCAATGGCACTGTATATGCCATATCATTGTGTGCTGATAGCTTTCCTCTGAAGGTTTTTATACAGGAGAAATGTATGGCACCTCTGACCAGAATTTTTGGCTTGCTGCCCAGGGAAAATGTTTTCCCAATAGATATGAGATCAGCATTTCCAGTAAATCTAACTTGATGAAAAAGAATTAATTCCCCTGGGTGACAAATTAATTTGGCTGGAATATAGCATCATATCTCTATCAAATGCACTGGGATTATTAGACTCTAATTTGCTGCTTTTCCACACAAAACTGATGTCAGCATATTGCCCAGTCCTGTAAATTATCAACATCATAAATGTGAAACACTGAAACTGAGTTTGCACAAGACATATGCTTGTGTGTGTTTCACATCCTCTTCTGCCCCTTCATATCCCTTATTTGGGGTGATGTCATCCATTAAAAAGCCTAGCATTACACATCTGGGATTTGAAGGACGGAGCTAAAACATGTGGAATCACTTAAAAGTGGGAGCAGAATTAATTCATTTTAATTCACCTGTTTTCCCCAAAGTATCACCATAATTCAAGTCTACTCTGCAGAGGCAGTCAACTGTGGATCATGATGACAGCCTATAGTAGGAGCAGGAAAGAGATTGCAGGAAGAGGACATCAGGTAGCAATACGACACACGTATATAGTAAGGCAACTGGTGCCTTAGATAACTGGGGTCAAACAAAGGAAAACTTTCTGTTATCTCGCAAAAATGCTATGGGATTACCACAGCTATATATGGCTGTAGTTACTCGTGAACTATTCGTATATGTTTTTACTTCTAGTTGTACAACTGATTTGGTCTATTTCTACTGACAATGAACTCAGTGGTAGGTAAAGACACTTAAATCTTGACTTCAGCTTACTGTGATGTGGAACCACTGTGTATCTATTCTTATGCAGAATATATGAGAATCATCCCACTGGAATTCTGTACCTCATAACCTCTGCCCTAGAAAAATCCATACATAAAATTCACCACTACATCAGCAGTAAAGTACTGATTAGCACTTAGTGATAAGCATGGATTACCACTGTTTATGATAGGTAAGGAAATGCACAGAGGACAGTGATGGGGGCGGCGGAGGAAGATGACGGACAGGGCAGAGATGAGATCTCCTGGATAGCACAGCTGCTTCCTAGTCTATACTCTGTAATTTTTACCATTATACCCACTCAATATTTAGATTAAGCAATTTCTCCTATAAGGGCACTTTTGCATCTTCCAGCTGCCACTTTGAGTGGGGGCAGAGCTAAGTCATACTACTCCACTGAGACACACAATGGACCTGATTCTCATTTACACTAAGGTCTCTTCACACTGCTCTCATAGTGCAAAGGAGTTTCAAAATGAGGAGGAATGTAATCTAGACACACTTTTTGGCCCCTTCTCATTGTTAGAATGGAGTACAGAGGACTTAATGTAAATGAGAATCAGGAACAGTGCCTCCTGGAGCTTGCAGTGTAGGTACCGACTCCTAGAATCCTTACAGAAGAAAAGCACCGTCTAGCCTGCCAGCTCCTGTAGGTTGTATGTAGGGTGGATGGGTCCATATCCCTAACCCCTTCAGGATGGTGATTGCTCTCTCTTGTGGACATGCAGAGAGGCTGGCCACAATCTAACTCTAAATTAATACTGAGCTTATTGGTTGTTTTTTTAAACAGTTCATATCCTCTTGACTATAAGATTATGGATGGTTTCAGAGTAGCAGCTCTGTTAGTCTGTATTCGCAAAAGAAAAGGAGTACTTGTGGCCCCTTAGAGACTAACAAATTGATTTGAGCATAAGCTTTCGTGAGCTACAGCTCACTTCATCGGATACATCTTGAGCTTATGCTCAAATAAATTTGTTAGTCTCTAAGGCGCCACAAGTACTCCTTTTCTTTTTGCGAATATTATGGATGTCACACAACACGCCATAATGCAGAACCCCAGTAGTTGGCACCATTCTTTACCAAAATCAAACTCCTTATTTAGGACTCCAACTAAAAGGCATGCAATGCAACTCAATGGAAGCCGCTTGCTTTTGTCCAAGGGCAGAATTTGGCCTTTTCACTTGTTAGATACATGCACAAACACAGGGAGCCCATACATACTCAAATGTAACAAGCATAATGAAACCAGCAAAGTGAAAAGTGATTGACAACTGCACAGATGGATAAGGGACGTTAAACAAAGTGAGTTCCTTAATTCATAGCCAGATTCATGAGCAAGATGCAAACATTGTAGAAAATTAGATTTACCGGGCTAGATGGTTTGCTGCTTCAGCAAAAGAACTGGGGTTGGGGGGAGAATTTTCACACCCTTTGGCTATATATATTTTTCTACAGTAACACATGTATTCAAATGACTTTTGTTTGAATGCTAGAATTTCACTGCATTATTGAATGTTTGACTAGGTACACAGAAAACATAGCATTTTAATGGGTCTTATTCCCAAAGGAGACAACTAGAAGTCCAAAAATACTAGTTTTGGGGCGGTACTGGTGATGAGAGGCAATGGAAAAAAGATGCTTGCTTCACCAAGACTTATTTTGTTGCTCCTGGGATATTCTACATGGGCTTGATTTAAATCTCATTGACTTTCTTGGGAGTTGGATCAGATCCTATACCCTGCTCCCAGAATAAATGTGTATGAATGATCTAGCCCATTAAAAAATTTATTTGAAAAAGCTAAAGTGTGCTCTTGATATGCACATACTTCCATTGATTCCAGCTGGAGCTGTTTGCATGGATTAAGGGAACAATATGGCATTTATGTGTTTTTGCTTTTGAAAACACATCTATTTTTCACTATCTCTTGGCAGACCTTTTCTGTGTCAAGACATCAGGAACTGCTGCACAGCACGTAACAAATGCAATACACTGTCATGGCAATTAGATACTCAACTACGGATTTCAAATTTGGCAGAGAGAGATTCTATTTTTTATTACCATGAAAAAGACAATACACAAAGTCTTCATCTTAACTGAAGATGTTCAACAGTAGAGATGCTTCTTCAGTATTTATACAAGCCTGGCATCAGGAAATAATTATTTTTATACTTGGGGTGAAGACTTTGGACTGGTACTCAGGAGATCTGGGTTCTGGTCTCAGCTCTGTCAAAGATATCCTGTGTGACCTTGGGTAAATTATTTAATCTCACAGTGCTACAGTTCCTCATCTGTAAAATGGGAATTAAACTCTTCCCTAAATCCTAGGGGCACCCTGAGGATCAATTTACTAGTGTATCTGTAGCACTCAGATACAGCATTGTGGTTATGAGCCTCACAGAAAAACTAACATATTGCAGGACAAACAAATTAATGTGGGAATCCTTAGCATCACACTCTGTCAAAATTATGGTGTTCGTGATTCTGAAATAGTGGTCCCTTATCTTCTTTTTTCTGTTTCCACTTCACTCTCCCAGGCAAGGTGTCAAGGTGGAAATGCTAGGTCACCACATCACAAAGAGACTCTGCATCAAGCTCGGAAGCAACACTGCTGCTATGAAAAAATCATTAAAACCTATCATTACTTCTGTGGCCTTGTTGCCTTAAAGGGCATTAAACTGTATGTTGTTTTTTGTAAGTGTGGAATATGATCCTGCATTACAAGCACCAAAGAGAAAACACAGAGGATTCAAACTTAAACTGAGAATCAGATTTTCATTCTAATGGCAATAAAAATATATTTGTTCCAGGAAAACAAGATAGAAATGAAATACCTGAATTCATATGCTGACAGACAGCTAGTCTCTGTCTGACACATAGAAGACATTCAGAAGTTCTGTGGAAAAGAGCCTAATGGTATATATTAGTGTAACTATGGGTCCATCAGAATGTACGTTACTCCAATTTGAACCCCCTTCTACCCATTTACTTACATGTAAATTATACCCCCTTGCACATCACCTATGAATCTTTCCCATGTTCATCTTCAAGGAAACCACATCCTTTGCAAAACTGACAAGGTAAGTTTCAGCTTGAATTCCCCCTCATGTATGTGTAAATGACACAAGTTGACCAGGTCAGTTTCTTCTCTAAGTTTTGCATTTGTGGATTGGCACAACTTGCACAGCTGGGATGGTTCCCTCTCTTGTTCAGTGTTCACTGCTGTGGGTTGGTGTCTGCATCCCCCTTACTGCATACTGGCCAGGTGGGCTATGGCATGGGGAAAGGATGAAAATGGGATATTTCAGACTCTGTATAACAGCTTTATTTTATCACCTTCTCAGTGAGATCATGCAACTACATTATCTAGCAAATCTTTTCTTTTGGGGGGGGGGAGAGGGAACAGAATACAACAGTACTATTTATTTTTGCATACAGCAGCAGTTTCAATCCTGCATTTCATGTTGCCACGCTTTGGCATGCTATTTATTTTTAGATGAAAATGAAAAAGACCACAGTGTTGTGAAAATGGAACCAGAAATTGACTGTACTGCACGAAAAGTATACATTACTGGGTAGAGGAGAGCATATTCAAACTGGATGGATTCCAAGAGATCAGTAAAGGACAAGAAGTGGAACCATGCCTTTTGCAGCAATAGTTTTTCTTCAGACTTGCTCTTTTGCTCATTAGCTTTCATACTACATAAAGTGTAATCCTTAAAAGCCTCTTTACTGTCCCCTGAGAACATACATACATGGGTTATTTTCTAATGGCAATACACATCAGATGAACCATCCTATTACAGCAAGCTCCAGGGCCTCTTTACTCCAATTATATCATCCTGCTCCATGTTATCTCGGCTACAAAGGAGGATTTTTAAAATCAGGGCAAACATAAGAGACATTGTTAAACAACCAGAGGAATGAATCGTGCACGGAATTTCAATGAATGCCTCAGAGGGAAAAGGAGCCTTGGATTCCAGCCTAAATGGAAGAGGCTGTCATACTGTTGAGGTAATTCTCTGAACCTTTATGGCCCTTATCACCATGCTGACAGTCAGATAAACATCCCAGAGGGAGACAGACAACATGAATGTTTTAATTTCTTAATGAGGCTACAGAGCTTAAAAGATAAAATGCAGTGGTCTCACGCCTCTGCCAGCAACGTAAGCAAGTTTGGTGCTCAACTGGTCTTTGCAGACATCCTTTATGAGTAGGATGACCCTGTTTGGAAGGACTCTTTTCTTACTCTTAGATTCAGAATTCAGGCAAAGATCAGCAGGGTAGTTTTATAAGTATATCAACACTCTGCTTAGGCCATGTCCACACTACTACTTATGTGGGAAAAACATATGTCACTCAGGGGTGTGAAAAAACACCCCACCCCCGAGCGACATAAGTTTCGCCAGTGGTAGTGTGGACAGCACCGTGTCGGTGGGACAGCTTCTCCTGCCGACATAGCTACTGCTGCTCACTGGGGATGGTTTAATTATGTTGATGGCAGAGCTTTCTCTCGTTAGCACATGGGGATCTTCATCCTTTTTTTTTTTTTTGTTTTGTTTATTTTTCCTACTGGGTTTGGGAAGGGATCTATTCATGGACGAATGATATTCAATATCTTTATCAATGATCTAGAAGAAAATATAAAATCATTGCTGGAAAAATTTGCAGATGATGCCAAAATTGTAGAGTAGTAAATAATGACAGGTCAGTAATAGAGGCCAAGCTGGATCACTTGGGCTCGTTTGAACAACATGCATTTTAATACAACTAAATGCAAAGTCGTACATCTAGGAACAAAGAATGTGAAGGTCACACTTATAAAAGACAGAGGACTGTATCCTGGAATACAAGGACACTGACAAGGACGTAGGCGTCATGATAGATAACGGACAGAACGTGGAGCTGCCAGTGCAATGCTGTAGCTAAGAGAGTGAATGTAACCCTCAGGTGCATAAGCAGGAAAATATCAAGCTGGAGGTGGCGTTACCTCTGTATATGGAATTAATAAGACCATCACTGGATTACTGTGTCCAGTTCTGGTGCTCACACTTCAAAAAGGTTGTTGAAAAGCTGGAAAGGGAAAGAGCAACAAAAATGTTTTGAGATCTGAAAAACATGCCTTATACGGAGAGAGACTTAAGGAGCGCAAGCTACTTAGTTTATCCAAGAGAAGACTCAGATGTAGCTTGTATTAAAATGCATGTTGTTCAAATAAGCCTATTTTACCAAACATTCCCAACTCGGCCCATATCACTCGCCTTTCTTTATCATTATGCAACTTGGTTAAAGTCCATAGGTACTACATGGGGAAGAGATTTCTGATAGTAGACAGCTCTTTAGTTTAGCAGACAAAGGTAAAACGAGATCATCAGACTAGATGATCAGTCTCTTCAGGCCGTAAAATCTATGAAAATTGGGGTTGGCCATTTAGCACTTATTACATCCCTAAACTTCCGATGACAAGGATCATTGAGATATGTGAGAGAGATTTCAGTGATAATAAACAACAATGCATCTACTTCCTAAATTGTCCTTCACTGGACACAGATGAGAGGGGGAGCCACCCCCCTCACACTCACACCCACACCCACACCGTTGCAGCTCCCTGATCCCACACCGCTAAGCCCCACTATAAGATGGAGCTCCTGAGGAGCACCCGATGGTGCTACAATCTTTCTTCCCTTGCTCCCTCCATTCACCTCCTGTCACCATCACCTTGAAAATTCCCAGGTTTTGTTAGGCTGTTTTAAAAATTAAATAAAAAACAAACACACACAAAAGCTGACATGGGTAGTATCTAAGGGTAAGTGCGGCTGCAAATCTGCCACCTAACAATGGATCCTCATAATTCTTATACTGAGTTTGTAGCTACAGAAGGCCAAGGCCATGGCAGCACTATGACTCAATACTGCAGTCGCCAACTTGAATAGAAATACAGTGTAAAGACCATCACGACACAAGACACATGACAAGACACAACAATGACTAATATACTTGTTACTATCTATCTACAGTAAACCATTATCCCTTCGACAGGACGAAAATGCGCAGACGCATACAGAAGGGTTTGTGTCCCCAAGAACTCTTCAATGCCACCTGGCAAAGGGGTCACTCTTCTGTAACGGTAGCCCTCTTTCCGTCCTGACATTACACACCACACACTGATGTCATAATTCTGATCTATAAAGAATGCTATGGGAGATCTTAAATGAAAGCCAAGATCATGCTGGTCATTATTATCGCTGTGGAATGTATGTATGATATGTATGATATTTAAAAAGTTATGTCTATATACTGATAATATGTCCTTATAGTTTGTATCAAGGTGTTACCACGCAGCAGAGGTGAAAAACTGGTTTTGCCAGACAAGGGGATGTATATTCACCTGTCTGCAGATTGAGTATTGTAAGGCAAAACAATGAAAGCCCTATTTACATACAAATCAGCAGGAAAGATGGGAAGTCTAAAAGAAGGGAAGAACAGCAGGGGGAAAAGAGCTTTACCTAGAGGAGTTCTTCGAAGGTTTATTGGACTATAACTGGAGGATAGGGACAGCATCTTTTACCTTTCGCTGAGGGAGCAAAAAGACGGTGCTTTTTGCATCCATAAATGATGGATCCCAGCCATGTGGGTTGACGATGCTAGGAGATTGCTTTAGGTGAGAAACTATTTTAGACAAGGATTTTAGCTGTTAAAGTTAAGTTTAGACTCTAAGATGCACATTCTACTTTTTGTTTTATCTGTAACCATTTCTGTTTCCACTTATTATCCTTATTCACTATCTCTTAAATCTTAATCTTTGATGATCAACTTATGATTGTTTCACTATAAATATATCACAGTACTGTGATGTTATAAAGGAGCTGATCCTGAGTTGTAGCAATCAAGCTGTGTGTATTCTCTTCCCTTGGTAATTTCTGTGAGTGTCCAGTGACTGGACACACTACAAGGGGGCACTTTCAGAGGGGCTCATGGATAGGGGATATGCCTATGGTTAACCTGCAATGCAAAGTAAGAGCTGGCAGAGGCTTGAGGAGCTTGGTTGGTTGGCTAACAAGCTGGTGATGTTAGGGAGCTGACAACCAATTAAGAACAAGCAAGTCTCTCTCTTGTTGAGGCAAGGGGTAACAGGATAATTGACAGTTCTGGGCACCCCAAGATAGCATCCCAAAGGGTAAATAAATCAGTGCACAGAAAATCCCTATTCATACTGTGTCTTCTAAGGAGATAACAGGTAGGAGAGTAAGACAGGAAGCCCTTTTCCTTCCCAGTTTTGGAGCATGGCAATTGTCAGCCTATAAAAGAGATTTCCTTGGTTCAGAGGTGTATTGCGTAGAGACCTGAAGAAAGAGGGAAGGTATCTAGTCCACACACAGTTCTAAAAAAAGACTGATACACATGCAATTCTCACAAAAAAAAGCAATTTTCTTGTACACTGCTCCCACATATGTTCAGAGTGGTTTCACTCTTTCAAGAATTATGTAATAGACTTTGATGGCTTTTTGGAAACCATTTTTTCCTTACGTAGTTGGTAATGAGCTTGGCAAATTTCACCAAAATCTGACTGTAAAATTAAGCTAATTCTGATTTTAGACTCACTCCAGAATGACTGTAGTTTGGAATGCTCCCACAGAAGCTCTACTAATTAATGTTTGCATGCTGATGTGGCATTTCCAGTATGTGTCTGAAGTCTTAAACTATAGCTTATAGATCTGAACAGGAATTCAATATGCCTTGTGAACAATTTTGTAGTTTAATCTTAGATTTAAAATCCAGGGATGCCTTTCGGATTTGCTGAAAACCAGACCTGCTGCAGATGTTCAATCTACTCCAAAAGTATCTGCCTTCTCTGCCATGTTAGACTGAATATTTGTATCCAACTGCATGGTGTCTCAGACAGTTTGTGGGTGTAAATTTTGACGCTTTGTGAACTGGAAGGATAATTGTATAGTGGTTTACTACCTTGATTTCACCACCATGATTTCAACAATTTCCATCCCACCATCAACCTCAGCCTGGACCAGTCCACACAAGAGATCCACTTCCTGGACACTACGGTGCTAATAAGCGATGGTCACATAAACACCACCCTATATCGGAAACCTACTGACCGCTATTCCTACCTACATGCCTCTAGCTTTCATCCAGATCATACCACACGATCCATTGTCTACAGCCAAGCTCTACGATATAACCGTATTTGCTCCAACCCCTCAGACAGAGACAAACACCTACAAGATCTCTATCATGCATTCCTACAACTACATTACCCACCTGCTGAAGTGAAGAAACAGATTGACAGAGCCAGAAGAGTACCCAGAAGTCACCTACTACAGGACAGGCCCAACAAAGAAAACAACAGAACGCCACTAGCCATCACCTTCAGCCCCCAACTAAAACCTCTCCAACGCATCATCAAGGATCTACAACCTATCCTGAAGGACGACCCATCACTCTCACAGATCTTGGGAGACAGGCCAGTCCTTGCTTACAGACAGCCCCCCAATCTGAAGCAAATACTCACCAGCAACCACACACCACACAACAGAACCACTAACCCAGGAACCTATCCTTGCAACAAAGCCCGTTGCCAACTCTGTCCACATATCTATTCAGGGGATACCATCATAGGGCCTAATCACATCAGCCACACTATCAGAGGCTCGTTCACCTGCGCATCTACCAATGTGATATATGCCATCATGTGCCAGCAATGCCCCTCTGCCATGTACATTGGCCAAACTGGACAGTCTCTACGTAAAAGAATGAATGGACACAAATCAGACGTCAAGAATTATAACATTCAAAAACCAGTTGGAGAACACTTCAATCTCTCTGGTCACTCGATCACAGACCTAAGAGTGGCTATCCTTCAACAAAAAAGCTTCAAAAACAGACTCCAACGAGAGACTGTTGAATTGGAATTAATTTGCAAACTGGATACAATTAATTTAGGCTTGAATAGAGACTGGGAATGGATGAGTCATTACACAAAGTAAAACTATTTCCCCATGGTATTTCTCCTCCCCACCCCACCCCCCACTGTTCCTCTGATATTCTTGTTAACTGCTGGAATTAGCCTACCTTGCTTGTCACCATGAAAGGTTTTCCTCCTTTCCCCCCCCTGCTGCTGGTGATGGCTTATCTTAAGTGATCACTCTCCTTACAGTGTGTATGATAAACCCATTGTTTCATGTTCTCTGTGTGTGTATATAAATCTCTCCTCTGTTTTTTCCACCAAATGCATCCGATGAAGTGAGCTGTAGCTCACGAAAGCTTATGCTCTAATAAATTTGTTAGTCTCTAAGGTGCCACAAGTACTCCTTTTCTTTTTGCAAATACAGACTAACACGGCTGCTACTCTGAAACCTATCTTTGAACTAGGACTCTCTGAAGATTATTATCAGTAGCATATTAGGATTCTGGTTCTTTTTAACTCCACTAAACATACCTACGTTTCCTGAGCATGGTGTTATCCAATCAGCAACAGATTTGTTAAAAGACCCACAGAAGAGGACAGCACTCAGTTGTATTTGAGGAGTTTAGCATGTGATTGTGTGTGTGCCAGTAAGAAATGTGGAAAGTAACATTTCGCATCACATGTGAAATTCATACCTTCCTTTCCACTTTCTGTGCAAAAAGAAAAGGAGTACTTGTGACACCTTGGAGACTAACGAATTTGAGCATAAGGTTGTATCCGATGAAGTGAGCTGTAGCTCACAAAAGCTTATGCTCAAATAAATTTGTTAGTTTCTAAGGTGTCACAAGTACTCCTTTTCTTTTTGCGAATACAGACTAACATGGCTGCTACTCTGAAACAAAAAGAAAGATTCACTTGATTGTCTTTGATAAATAATCCTTTTGTTCATTCTAAATTCCAGCTGCAATAGACAAGGACTAGAAATAACTTAGGAGTTAAAAAAATGGTCACTTTCCCAGGGGAGAAAGATGTACTCTCACTTTCTGAAGTGATAACACATTGTACCTTTAATAATGTACCAATCTTAAGATATTTCTCTTCACAAAGGGCACTAAACCAATATTTAAACCCTTCTATCTCATCTGTATGGCAAACATGCAACATCCTGGGTACTGAGGAAAAGCTCTATGATTCACTGAAAGCTGCAAACAGACACATGGATTTGTCTACACCTTTGCAGAGTTGCTTTAAAACTCAGTGTCACCACTTCTAAATTACAAAAGCCAGGACAAAGCAGAAACATGATTAAGTGCTTTCATTATTTACTTAATAAAAACACATATAGTAATATCTTTTGAGACCAAAGTTTTAATTAAGGTAGGTTGGTATTTCAGCTTCCCCCCCTCCCCAAGGAAACAGCAGGTAAGGTCAAACAAAAAAGCATATGCGATGAAATTGCATGAAATATAGCTCCTAGGAGACCTGGCATTATTAACAAGAACACGAAGAAGGGCACAGTTGAGCAGTTTAAAGATAAATGACTGCACTCAGTTACCTTTTGCCATCAGACTGGAGAACCTCACAGAGCTGTTATTTGAAAGAATGTAAATGAATAGGCATTTAAAGGGGCTTGAATGGATGCAAATGTAAGTATTCAAGGCTGGGGAAGCATTTTTCTTCAGTTTAAAAACCGCAAGCCTATTCTTTTATTTCTATACAGAAAGGATTTTCAAATTACAGGAACAGCTTTAAGAATAACTTGCTATTAGAAAGTGGCTTGCTGCTAAAAATAACCTTGTTCCTCCTGCTGTGTAGTACTCTAATCGCTAACTTTATCCTCCTTCAGAAAGTCTTTTATTTCATGTTTCACGATACTTTTTGTTTTTGAGGGTTTTTTAAATTTTTTTTTATTATTTTCTCTGAAATTAAATTCTTGCTTCTAGAGAAGCACCCTTTATAGACAGAACATGTAACTCAAAGTTTCTGCATGATTCAGAAAAGAAACTTCCATTTTTAAGAACAAAATTCTTTCATCTCATTTCAGTAAAAATATAGAGAGAACAGCCAGCTGCAAGCAAAAATAATTGCAACACAATAATGCAGGGTTTCATTACAGCAGTACCATTCTGGTAAAACAGCTGATCTAGGATCCTGGCACTTACCCAGAGCCCTGAGCCTGACATAAATGCATTAACCCAGATGAAGCATGTGCAGCTGTTTTCAGTAATCTGAAGTCCTTGAATTTTATTGGAGACACACTCGAGTCACCAAGCCAGTGAGTAACACCGGTGATACAGAGGGAAGAAAAGTATTTTATGCTGTTTAGCTAATTTACTCCACTGAGTCATATGGACAAGCCATGGCTTTGAGGAGTTGGACATGGGAAGAGTATGCCTTGGCTGGTGTAATGAGGTACAGGGTAAAAATTACAAAAGATTTTTGTTTACATCAGAGTGAGCACCCTGATCCTGCATGACATCCAGCCATGTAGCTCCCTACAGTCAAACTCACTCCATGTAGGCACAAGAGTCCACCTGTAGGGGAAGGCCCCATCTTGTCAGGCGCTGAGCACTCTGGTCCTAATAAAACTAATCCGTTAAACATGTGCTTAACTGTAACCATGTGCGGAGTCCTACTGGCATCAATGAGGGGCTGAAAATGTTCCAGAGAAGCAAAGTGTGGTCATTCTGCTCTTCATGTCCACAGGTCACTCACGGTGACAGTAATGAGAACAGCGCAGACTCATGGAGAGCACAACATGTCCCTCTCAATGAAATTTTAGTTTGCCATGGGAGTGCTTTAAACAGGGAAGCTCCTGCACACTGGAAGCAAAGCCTGGCAGCAGCCTCTCCTATAGCCCATAAATTAAAACAGTGGCTGCAGCTCTCCCTCTGGGCAGGGTCTTGATCAAGTGGATCTTTGTAATACAGCAGAAGCACATCATGGATGATGGCCCTGATGATCCAATGCCAATTGAAGTCAATGGGAAGATTCCCACCTGCTTCATTAGGCTTTGTCTCAAGTCCCAAATTAAATGATATTGAAAGGTATGTATATTAGCAAGATGTTATACCTGATCTTTTAAAACAGAAAAGTAACACAAAGTGCTGGAGGGTTCAGGGAAGATTTTGGATTTACAGAAAGGCAAAATATTTTTTGCAAAACCTAAGAGCTACAGTAATTGTTAGTTTCAGAGTAGCAGCCGTGTTAGTCTGTATTCGCAAAATGTTACTGTGGAAAACAATTTCACTGCTGTCATTTAATTCGTTGTGTCTCTCTCTCTCTCTCTCTCTCAAAAAAAAACCCCAAGCAAACCCACTTCAGTTGGCGATAAATTCATAATTTTGAGTTGGAGGGCTAAAAGAGGAGGAGAATTTCACTCTCTCTCCCCTCCCCTCCTTTGGAAAACTGTTATTCAGTTTTGAAAATGGTGAATTTTCACCAATCACTGTGTTTGCAAATGTATCCCTTTTAACATGTGAATACTTTTCAAGTGAAAAGGGTTTGCTGCCCTCAGTCCTGATCATCATCAGCACTAGCACCACATAACAATATAGCTACAAATAAAAAAACCTCTGCACCATTAGTGTGTGTATATAGAGATATATTCAATACAAGTATGTATTAAACTGCCTGATGCTGTGGTTCAGGGGATAGTTTCTCTGATATCCACGTGACAGAACTTGATTCCATGCATCAGTGTTCGGGGTCAATGGGATGCCAATGGGAATTTCACACAGGTAGGGAAAGTAGAATTGTGCCCTTAGTGTCTATATAGGATAGATAACGTAATGATAGGCTTGTTGCTTTGCCCTTTTAAGTCACCTTTGCGTATGAAAGTGAAACACCCCAAGAGGGAGGATATTCTTCTCTTTCTCCACACTATGTATAGGTCCTATATCCAGTTTTTTTCCAACCACAGTTCTGCACCCACAATTATTTGTTCAATTAACATCACTTAGATGCCTAATTACCTGATAACTGTGTGCAATGAGCCAGTTGGATATCTAAGTGACATTAATTATGCCACAAAATAATTGCAGCTGCAAAGCCTACAATACATACTGTATGCGCAAACAAGCTGTCAATGCGTTGTTTTTATTGTTACTTACTATTTCCATTACAGTAGGTGACTTCCCTCCCCTCCCCCATCCCCAAGAAAGAGCAGGAAAGCTCAGACAATCCATCATTTATTACATTATTTAACATTAGTATTATGATAGCATCTAGAAGCACCAAATGAGAATAGCGGCCCCACTGGGTTAGACACGGTGCAAATACACAGGAAGAGACAGTGCTTACCCAAAAGACCTTACAGTCTGAATGGACAAGACAGCCAGAGGCTGGAAGGGGGAACAGAGACTCAAGAGGTGAAGTAACTTGGACAAGGTCAGACAGCAAGTCAGTGACAGAGCTGGGGGTAGAATACAGGTCCCTTGGATACTGGTTCAGTACTCTAGCCACTAGACCAGAGAGCAATTTTGCCTAATATAGTCTTGCTTTAAAAAACAATTTTGTAGGCAGACTATCTCCTGTGGGGAGAATCACTTCAAGGCTGAGAGGGGGCATCAACTCAATATGTTGCTTCCATTCTAAAAACTATTCTATTTCCAGAATCCTTACTGAGCTCTCTGAATGAAGTTTTCAACATGTTGGTGGAGTACCAGTCAGGGAAGAACTGTGTAAATCACTACTAAGCAGTGTAAATTCTCTCCAAGGATACACACTTATAGGTTGAGCTTTGTTTTTCATCCCAACTCCGTGGAGTTCCAAGAGACAGTTTTGTAAATGGGACACCAACTGTGCAGTAAATACCATTTGCTGCAAAGACCATTGCTTCATGAAATTCTTTCTCCCCTATGCTTCTGAATATATAAAGTGTGCAAGTTAAAATCCAGAAGAACAGAATAAAAAAGTGCTTTTTGAAGAAAAAATAAGTGCATGGCAAATTATAGCTTCAACTGGAGCCACACAGACACAGGGATCAATTTAAAGTCAACAGAGGTCCAAATGAGCACAGGGGTTTCCCAATGTGGATCTAATTGCAGAGTCTGGCCCTTTACGTGCGTCTACACACACCCACATAAGATCTGACCCAAAGCATATTGAAGTCAGTGGGAGCCGTCCTATTCACCTGCATGGGCTTTGGATCACTCTCTGAGGGTTCAAACCTGTAACACCATGATTACTCTGGTCCTGATCCAGCAAAGCACTTAAGCACATGCTTAATCCTAAGTATGTGAGTAGTTTTCTTGACTCCAGTATGCTTAAATGCTCTGCATGCTTTGCTGGATCAGGGCCATAATACTCAAGACTTCACTGGATGAAGCTCTTCTAGTGCAAGATTCTGTTACTCTTAGGCATGCTAAGTAGTATCTTAGTCCATTAACCATCCCCAAGAAATCAACTGGACAACTTGCAGAGGAAGGCACTACTCAACAGAAATAAAGGTGGCCCATATCAAATAGAATTCAGTTCTATGAAATGTATTAATACAAATAATCTCAAGGCTTGTTTCTCACAAGTATGTTAAGCCACCTCTCATTTCCCCTTATGGAAAGTGGGTTGTGGGTAAGACAAAGAAAGGTGTCAGCCTATCACATTGAACTGTTAAAAACGTGAAATCTTCAAGACTTAGCATAAATCATTCATGAGAGGACTGTACAACTAATAAAACAAATATCCACCGCAGTAGAGTCTAATCCAGGGGTGGTCAACCTGAGGGGGAGAGAGAGGGCATGGCAGGCTCAGGGGAGGGGGCGGGATGGGCTGGAGTGGGGGCAGGGCCTGAGGCAGAGCAGTCAGCACCCCCTGGCCCATTGGAAAGTTGGCACCTGTAGCTCTAGCCCCAGAGTCGGTGCCTATACAAGAAGCCGCATATTAACTTCTGAAGAGCTGCATGTGGCTCCGGAGCCACAGGTTGGCCACTCCTGGTCTAATGTTTGGTCTTGGGGGGGGGGGGGAAAGAGAGCGGGGACAGAGGCTACACATGCTGCAAAGGAGCCATACGCTCATCCCTGGAGGCAAAGCTTCAATCCTCTTCCTTACTCAGCTCAGAAGAGCTGATGGGGCTGCCAAAGGAACCATATTTATTTTTCTCCTACAAAACCAATTGTCAGGACAGGACCCCTACCACCATATAGCCTTCAATCACAAGACAAAAGGCCTTGCAGATTTTTTTTTTGAAGCACAGAAAGTATATTCTGTACATGATGTCAGCTTGATATCATTGTGTATCTACAAACATATAGCCTGATGAGATTCTGCTATATTTATATTGAATAGTATATTAAGAACATAATGGGTCACACCAATGGTTCATCTAGTCCAGTATCCTGTCTTCTGACAGTGGCCAGTGCCAGGTGCCCCAGAGGGAATGAACAGAACAGGTAATCATCAAGTGATCCGTTCCATGTCGCTCATTCCCAGCTTCTGGCATTCTCAGCTTCTAGTATACACATATTCCCATTAACTTCAATGAGAGCTGCAGATATTTAGCACCTTTGAAAAACCAGGGATCTAAATAAAAATGGCCTAATTATGGATTCAGGTGCTTAACTTTAGGCATACAAATTTGAATATTTTGCCCACAGAAGACATTCCAACACCATATCGAAAACAGAACATTCTTATTTATACTTTGGCCAGACAGAATAAACATCAGCATAATAAAACACACGAAGGGAAAGCACAGCAATGTTCCCATTTAGTCTTTTATTTCTTCTTCCATTTTAAAATGAGTCTAGTGACGCTGGAAAAGTGACAGGATTAATACCTGGAAACTGAAGCCCCCTGTGTAGTCATAGAACCAAATAACAAATACAGCAGTGTCAGCAACATGCTGCAAGCTTCCCTCCAGAGCCACACAGATATGCTTGAGTCCTAAGCTAGCGAGAGACAGCCTTTCGAAGAGTGAGGATTCGGCAATCTCCGTGTCTGCTTATTGCTGAATCTCTCTGAGATTTTCAATGGGACTGATAATGAGGACATGGGCACCTGCTGTCTCAGGAACTGGTCAGAGATCACCAACTCTCTTCATACTGGGCCTGGTCCAAACCCCAATGTAAGTCTTTTCACTGACTTCAAAGGGCTTTGACTGAGGCCCATAGTCAGCGGATGTAAACATTTTCAGCCACTAACCTGGGCTGGATTTGAACTAGTCATCTCAAAGTGAAAAGCTCCCTTCTTCCAGTACCAATCCGCAAGTTTCCACTGCATAATATATTAGCCATTTCGAAACTTGGTATAACAGGATCAATCTTATGTTGCTAAAAGTAATCCTTATAATGACTTGTCCTGGTCTTTGTCCCATGTACTATCATGATATGGGCAAACTGTCAAATAAACTTCCTCTGACAAGCTCGTGTTGTAAAATACTTAAAATCCACGGGACCAATTCTGCCCTCTGTTGAATCTATGCAATCCCATTAAAGTCAATGGGAAATGCACAAGTGTAAATGAATACAGAAGTCATCCATATATGCAGAAACTAACATACAAAATAGCATTTTAAATTGTACATACATCTTCTGAATGCATGTGAATTTCAGTATTTGTTAAGGATTCACTTTTCTATTGTACACCTACTGTGCTTAATTGAAATCACTGGGTCTAAGTTGCCACTCTTGACCATTGGTTGCTACATACGTTTTGTAAAATCAGCTACATTAGCAATCAAGTAGCGGATTTTACAAGCCATGTGGCAGCTGGTATTTGCAGTATTTGGGAGCACGATCACATCCTAAATGTCTGTAGCTATGAGAAATAGACAATAAGGACTAGGGCTGTATGAAATGTTCAACTCAAACAGCATAATACTCAAAATCAGTTCAGGCTTGCATTTACACTACATTTCTAAACCAGCAGTGAATTTTTTTTTCCTTCTGTCCAACAAAAACTTTGGGTGATTTTTTTCTGTCTGGGCATCTGCTTCTCACTAGGGAATTTAGGCCTTGTCTACACCTGTGATGGAGGTGTGTTGGGTATTTATAGTTACACACTGCAGTGCAAGGCAGCCTGCATACACATTCTGGTGTGTAGCTACATGTGGCAGTGAAAGACACTGGCAGGGGGAAGGCAATGGGAAAAGGCTCCAGCAGTGGGGAGGAAGCAGGACACTACTCTGCTAAAAATAGCAATGTAGATGTGGAAGGCACTGCTTGGGTGTACAGATAGCCCTGTAGGGCATACACCCTAAGGTTCTTTACCCTTCTCTAAGCAGTGCATAACCATCTACATAGCTATTTATACCCATGTTAGCTGGACATGCAGCAGCTGTACTCTACACACCCTAAGTGTAAACCTACCCTCAGAGTCTAATGTCTGGAGGATAGACTGGAACTGGGACTCAGGATATATGGGTTGAATTCCCAGCTCTACTCCTGACCTGCTGTGTCACCTTGGGCATGTCACTTTAAACTCTCTGTGCCTCAGTTTCCACATCTGTAAAAGAGAGGTGATGATACTGTGCATCTTTGTACAGCACATTGAGATTGACACATGAAAAGCACTATATGGGCCTGATTCAGAGTCCTGTGAAGTCAATGAAAAAACTACCACTGACTTCAGCGGGCACTGGATCAGGAACTATAAGAGTTAGGCATTGACATACACTTACTGGGTAAAGAAATATGCAGCAAGTCACATGGAGTCCCCCAAGAGTGGTACAAATCCTCCTCTGGTTCTAGCAATACAGTGGATCCTATGAGAATAGGCACAGCTTGAACCTTGCCTTGCCTCTGGGTGCAAAATGAGATCCAATCATGGGACCATGGTTCTTCTGAACCCAATCTTTGCAAATTTCACAGCTTTCTAACAGTGTACGAATCCATTTTGAAATGAACTTGGAAGCCTATGTACCGGTTTAATAATGGTTATTGATTGTTTAAGATGTTTTCAAATAGAGATGGGCAAAATAGCCACACCAGAAATATCCACACCAACACCCAAGGTACTGCCAGATCTTGGAGAGAGGAATATCAAGGAAACAGGGCAAAGTATAAATCCTAGTTGTTTTTTCTAGCAATGCCACCAGAATGAATGATTACCAAAGTCACTTCTCTTCACTGACTTGGGCTCCAATCCAGCTAAAGGATCTACATGTGTGAAACCTCTCTACTCAAACTAAAACTGCCAAACACACCTGCCTAAGTGCCTCTATGTGAAATTTGCAACACACATTTCAAGAGCAAAACTGGATTTTGCTAGCCAACCTACTCAAAATGTTTATGCATTCAAAATTTGTGAAAAGAGAAATATAAAAACAAATATGTGGGAAAATATTAGCAAAATATTTTTTCAACAACTCGTGCCCATCCCTAGTTTAAACATTAAAAATAAAACAATCATACAGAACAATTGTAATGCATACCTGTAAATTACTCCTAATGGCAAGGGACTCAATCTCAGATGTAAATTCTTCTTGCAGTACAGCTATTATACAATGGTGACAATTAGTGTAACTTTTTAAAATTAAGGACAGAGCAATGTGATCCACACATCTTGAAAAATATATCTGCAGCAAACAAATTATTTTCTAATTACAAAAGCTGACATTTTTATAGGCCTTGTTTTCACATTCTGGAATGAGCTATTGTGTCAATTAAAAAGAAAAGGACTTTTTTTCATTATAGGAGAAGGGATGGCAACTTAAGTCACTGATATGTTAGGCAAGGCCATAAAATGGAGTCAATTTATTGGCTGCCCCATGCAGACCATATTTAATATTTGAACATTCTGGAGAAAGGAGAACTCTACTTTGGGATCCTAAATGGCTTGAGTAGAAGAATTAACATATAATATAAATTTGCTTCTGTCAAGGTTCCTTCCCCACTCTGAACTCTAGGGTACAGATGTGGGGAACTGCATGAAAACCTCCTAAGCTTACTTTTACCAGCTTAGGTTAAAACTTCCTCAAGGTACAAACTATTTTATCCTTTGCCCTTGGACTTCCACTGCCACCACCGAACGTCTGAGTTGATTTTTGAGAAACCGTTGTTTGGAAACATCTTTCCCCCCAAAATCCTCACCAAAACCTTGCACCCCCCTGCCTGGGGAAGGCTTGATAAAAATCCTCACCAATTTGCATAGGTGACCACAGACCCAAACCCTGGGATCTTAAGAACAATGAAAAAAGCATTCAATTTCTTCCAAGAAGAATTTTAATATAAGAAAAGGTAAAAAGAATCACCTCTGTAAAATCAGGATGGTAAATACCATACAGGGTAATTAGATTCAAAACATAGAGAATCCCTCTAGGCAGAACCTTAAGTTACAAGAAAGACACAAAGACGAGAATATTCATTCTATTCAGCACAGTCTAATTTCTCAGCCATTTAAAGAAATCATAATCTAACGCATATCTAGCTAGATTACTTACTAAGTTCTAAGATTCCATTCCGGTTCTGTCCCCGGCAAAAGCATCACCCAGACAGACAGACCCTCATCACAGAGACAGAGAAGACCCTTTGTTTCCCCCCCCTCCAGGTTTGAAAGTATCTTGTCTCCTCATTGGTCATTGTGGTCAGGTGCCAGCGAGGTTATCCTAGCTTCTTAACCCTTTACAGGTGAAAGGGTTTTTCCTCTGGCCAGGAGGGATTTTAAAGGTGTTTATCCTTCCCTTTATATTTATGACAGCTTCTATCCTCAGCTTAGAATGACAGGACCTGCTACTTTCCTCCATCATCTCCCTTTCTGAGAGCTTAATTCTGGTCCACGCATTCCTCTGCCGTGCAAACGTGCTCAGAGGGACACTAATGAAAGCACAGACTGTGGCAGCTCTGCAGCCAAGGAATTCAGTCACATCCATGGTCCACAGAACAGGGAGGGGTGTAGAGTGGGCAAGGAGCAGGTTTTAGAAGAATACTTGTTCCCCAACCTGTAGAGTGTGTCCACCTATACAGAGGGACACATCTCAATGGCTCTCCTCTCCCCACCTCTTTGCACCCTTACAGCAGGACCATTCTGCCACCGGCTCACCGCCCTAGCTTTGCGTTGCAATTCTGTGGAGAAGAGTCGCAACATACACAGTCTTTAACAATTCTCTCCTTGCAGCTTCCCCTGTAGATTGTGCTAAAGTTTTGAGTGGGGGAGCACTTCACTTAGTACAGCTGCTCCCCAGCACCTGCCCCTATTTCATTTTGTCCATGCCATCAATCAGGCTGTACGTCTATTTTTTCAAAATGGACAAATTATCTATGTGGAGTAGGGTGCATCCTGCATTATTCCTTTGTTCTACCCTTGCACCTTTGCTTTTCTCCTGACTGTACAGCAAAGGCCGAAAGGAAATACACACACACACACACACACCTCAGACTCTAAAGGAAAGTGTTCCCAGCTGCATAAACTATTTAAGAGAATGAAAATGAACAAATTAAACCAAATTGCATGTATTTTCATAGCCAAATAATAATTTAAAAGAAAAATTAATTACTGCTATAAAGCAACCACCATAAAAGCACCTTCTTTTCAGGACAAGGCAAAAGTTTCCACCTTAAAATTAAAATAAAAATATTATGGTCTGCCTAATTTCATTTGATAAACTAAGTTATGATGCATTACAGTTTACACAAATAAACGTCCAGAAGAACGTCAAGAATATGAAACATGAAGATAATATATTGTTCTGGTAAATGATAAAAATGCTCACAGTGACAACTGTGATTTATTGAAGCAATTCAAATACACTTTGAAAGTATATTAGCTTCGCCTCTGCCCACAAAGGGCGCATTTTATCAGGGTAGGCCACTCCACTTGGTTTTGGTATGTAATTTATCATTGAAGGCAATTGGCACATCAGATATCCAAAGGCTCCAAATTACCGCAATAATGTGATAATACCTCACATGCAATGGCATCCACAGCATGCAGACAAACACATCAGTACTGTATTTTTGTTACTTTTTGGAAGATAATATTGTAATAGCAAGAGTGGCTGAGTCTCTGTACTTAAATTTGAAACTTACAAGGGTTTACAAATTGGTTGCAGAATTAAACTTGGCACAAAGTCACAGCCTAGAAGCTACATTTTTAAACCAAAGTGGGAAAAACAAGCCTGCTTGTTTTTAGATAATAAGAAGAGTAATACAGGCTATCAACTCTAGGCCAGCAGGCTTGAGTTCTCAGTTACTGTAATGGCTCGTCTCCACATAAAAGTTTCAGTTCTTTAACAATATGGGTATAATAATACCATTATAGCCCTCCCTAGTGTGGATGCTGTCATATCGGCATAAAGGTATTTATAATGCTATAGCTTATTTCTTTATAGGAAGGGGAATAAGATATGCCAATATAACTACATCCACGCAAGGGGCTGTACTGGTGTAACTACATCAGTTAAAAAAAAGTCACACCCCTAACCAAAATAGTTATACAAAATCTGAGTGTACACTTCTTTACACAGCTCTGGGAATAGAAAGTGGCCTTAAAATGGCCTTAGGGCTGATTTTACTCTGCCAGAGCAGCACAAGAGGGGCTTTGTGTAACTGAGAATCTAATCTGACTCACAGTTATACTGAGATTATACACAGGTACAAATATAAACATTCACTTGGCCAAATTCTACTCCCCATTTCACTGGTATAAATCTAGAGTAATTCCACTGACCTCAGCAAAGTTAAACAGGATTTACACAGGCATAACTAAGGCCTGGTCTACATTTAAAACTTTTACTGGTATAACTATAGGTCAGTTAGAGGTGGCCTTTTTACTGAAATAATTATACAGGTAAAAGGCCTAGTGTGAATGCAATTATACCAGCATAAAGGTGACTTATATCGACAAAATTATTCATCTTCTCATATGGAAATATCAGTATGGTATAAAATACTTTATACTGATATAGACGCATCTACACTGGGGGTGGGGTGGAGGTTGTACTGCTTTAACTATATTGGCATAGCAGTGCAACATTCTAATGCCGGAACAGAATGTGTTTCTCCATCCTTAGGCCCTGATCCTACAACTGACAGCACATGGGCAGAGTGCCTGTGGGGAGCCCACATTGGCTTCACCACCTGCCTGCAGCAGCCTGCCTGTGTGCTAAATATTGCCAGATTGGATCTTTAACTTACCATTCCATCTCTAGCTATTAGAAAGCCCTCCTTTCAGTGCCTTAGGAAACAGATCTGTGTTATTAGGATACTGAAATTAAACACAGGTGGAAGAATCAATGACTCAGTCAAAGTAGTTATCTCTAGTTACAGACTGAGAGAAGTTTAGTACCCAGCACACTGTAATCTTGTCCTCACCAAAAGATAAATCACATTTAGCAAGGAGTTCTAATATGGCAGGAATTCCCGGGCATTTGCTTATTTGTGATTTTTAATTATCGCCTTACTGCAAATAGTATACTGGGAAACAGCAACTGATATCTGTCTACTTGTTTTTTACCTGATGTTCATACAATATCTGAGGCCCTCATACCTGTGAAGAGATTTATTGAATTTGGTATTACAACTTCTAAATAAAATGATACTCTGTGAAAGCTGGCGGTTTCTAGACTGCATACCAGAGGAGGACCTGTACAGTATATACAGCCTCCTGAGGGTCCAAGTGAAAATAAACTGATAACTGGACTACTGAATTTGGGTAAAAAAAATCCATCAATATAAGAAATATTTAAAGTGAAACAGGGTGAAATACGTTCCCTAAAAGTGGCTGTTTAGAAAAGTTGGAAAAGTAGCAACACTTGAACTGAAGATATGTTGAACTCAAACTCCCAGGGACAGATTCTCAGCTGGCAACAAATGGGGACAGAAAACAATCAGATCTTCTCAGCTGGTTGTTCTCCCAACAGGATGGGAGTTGCCAGTGGGTGTAGAATTGGGATAGTCATCATCCCCTGCAGCCCCTGATGTAGGGAACAGGGACAACAGGGGGTCATTGCCAACTGGTGTAGAAATAGCCCTAACATCAGTGATTTGCAACTGGCTATCATCTGGCAGCTAGGCTAAGCTGGCAATCTAGCCCTTTATTTCTGGTGGTATATTTTCTGATTCATGTACCTGCATTTAGTACCAGATAGCACCTTTAGTCCACCACTCCTACTGGTGTCAATGACAGTCTTGCATCTGAGTTACGCGGCAATATGAGTCTGACTCCGCAATCCTAAAACTGAGAAGGTGGGTGAGGTAATACATCTTTTATTGGACCAACTTCTGCTGGTGAGAGAGATAAGCTTTCAAGCTTACACAAAGTTCTGAAACATGAACTATTTCATAGCTTTAATCTAGCCATTAGGGAAAAATACACCTTGCTTGAATAAAAATTCATACTTATTCAGGTATTACAGCACAGTGCTAACTATCAATTGCATTTCTTCCCTGTGCCAAAGCACCATTTAGTCTTCAAAAGCACTTGCAGGAATTTAATTGATTATATGTTAAGTGTCATTCATAATAGTTTTTTCATGGTTAGCTAATGAAAATTATACAGATTCAACATTATTTTAAGCCCAATGTAGTGTAAAAGAATTAGTTTAACATACTGTAATTATAATTTTTACAACATTTTATAGAACAGAGATACAGGAGTACAAGATGTGAATGAAATTCTTCCAGCAGAGAGAAGGGACCATTTGGAGTCCCTAAATGCAGGAAAATGCAGATTTCTCCTGGAGTCCAGCTGCTTGTTCCTTTCAGCCTTAGTACATGGCTTACACTGGTTTAGGATTACAATGTTACCTTTGCAAGGAAAGTAGTAGAATGTGTGACAGATATGGCAAGATCCTTGAAAGACCTTATGGTATTCAGTTTATTGTGGTATTATTGTGGTCTGGGATTGTATGTAACTTCTTTATGGGGAAGATGTGACAAATATTGCAACCCGATGCAGTATTTTTGGGGTCCATTATTTTAAATGAATGGTTTATGTCTAACTGTGTTCAACTCCAGCAAGGAGGGTTACCACAACTTCTTCAGGAACTAAAAGCAGTGGGTAGTGATTAAGGCAAATCAACCAGGTTGTAAATCCCCCTCCCCCGATCTCCACAGAGGTACAACTTCCTGGAGATACAAATCCAGGTATATAAATTCAAACTAGATTCTCCACAGACCAACAGACAAAGAAAGGCCTTTTGGATAAATAGCCTGAGTTTAATCTGACTCAGGGCCTTCATTAGGATCCAGCAAACACAGAGGGCCTTCTCTCCAAGGTGGGGGCCCCAATCCTTGAGAAAGTTTTAGGGGGTCCTTGCAACCCTGATGGCTGGGTTAGCACCCATATAGGAACTTTTATGATTTTAATATGTTCTCTTGTAATACTTTCACCTTAAGCATGTGCATGTTTGGTTAGAAAGAGTTCTATGGTAGCTTATAATGGTGAGTCATGACACTATTCACAGCCTTTCAAGAGAAAGCAAAGTGCAAATATGAGCCCGTTCAGGTGGTTTGGCTTGCTGGGAACATCACAGTGCACGCAGGGGGCTGTGCTGCCTGGAGAAACCCTAGTCAGGAGGGAGAGCGAGCTGGGTCTCCACCCAAGATAGGTGATGGCTGAAGAGTCGGGAGCTGACAGCGGGTGCCCTCGAGGACCACTGAGAGGGAACACAGATGCAGTTACCTTGAACTGTGACAGTGTGCTCTAGAGGATAGGACACTGGAGCAGAAGCCAGGAGAATCATAGAACCATAGAATATCAGGGTTGGAAGGGACCTCAGGAGGTCATCTAGTCCAATCCCCTGCTCAAAACAGGACCAATTCCCAACTAAATCAGGACCAATCCCCAACTAAATCCTGAGTTCTATTCATATCTGTGCAAAGGCCACCTGCTGTGTGATTTAAGCACCGTGAGAAGAAGCGACTTGCCCACTGTTTCCCCTCCCACTCTGACTTTTGTGTAATCTCCTCCAGACAGGGATTGTTTTTTGCCACACATTTGCACAGTGCTTAACACAGTGATTCCCTAATCTTGGTTGAGGCCTCTAGACACTATGCAATACAGATAATAAATAAAACAATAAAAATGGACAGGTACATTAAAAAAAAAAAGAAAGCCTAAGAAGAAGGCCTTTACAGGTTCAGTTCCCAAGGCCCAAGTGGGATGTGTAGCTACAGGCTTCCCGGAGCCTGAAGAGCAACTCTGGAAATAAAATCGACTCTCAAATTCCTGGACTGTTACACCACTTCTCCATAGTACACAATAATACCTCTTGCTTTCATATCTGTAATGCTCCTTAAATGAAAGCAAAATTCTTCCCATATTATATTATACTGACATGGCAAAAAATTGAAAATGTAACTACTGTTTACAACTAGGAAACAAAAGCCTTTCCACCATCTCAGGATCAATCTCTCTGCACAAAGAAGGGTAATTTTGTTATCTGTTTTTTTTTTTTTTTTTTTAAAGATTTTATAATCCCATGTACTGACAAAAGCAAACTATCTGGGCAGGCATAACAGGGTGCAATTTTCCTCAGCTGTGCACTT
The DNA here is from genome assembly GCF_009764565.3 of Dermochelys coriacea. Taxonomy (NCBI): domain Eukaryota; kingdom Metazoa; phylum Chordata; order Testudines; family Dermochelyidae; genus Dermochelys; species Dermochelys coriacea. Next base: position 185,330,027 of record NC_050069.1, read on the forward strand.
TGCGAAAAATCTCAGCCAAAGTGCGCTATGCATGCAAATCCAAATAAGTTTTCACTGGTGCACTCAACAGGCTACTTCTCAGGGAAGACTATATCCTTATCACAGATTCTGCCTTATACCTCCCAGCTGTCTCGGCACTAAAGCTGTACTTCAACAAGTTGCAAGAATTATTTGTTTAATACATTTGGAACTGTATCTCCCCTCCCCTTCTCCTTGTACTTGAAAATGGTTTATTTGTTTTCATTCATATATTCATCTTTGGGAAGAGACAGCTCGATCCAAAGCCCATTGAAAAAAAATCAATGGAAGCATACCCATTAGCTTTGGATCAGGTCTAAAGTACTCATGAAAAATTTCAATCTAGAAGGTGAACATTTCAGAAAAGGGATGAGCAACTGATGAAATGAGACTAGAATGGAAGTGTCCTGCCACTTTACCTGCAGCAATGCTTAATGCTACTCCTGTTATCCTGTCATCCCTGTTCAGGAAAGCATTCAGGCCTGGATACAAATCCTACTGAGGATGGGCTCAATTACATACAATAATTCACATGCTTTCCTAAATAGGAATTGGCTTAAGCATGTGCTTATGTGCTTTTCTGGATGGGGGCATAATGCACAAGACAGATGGACAGAAACTTTTTCTTGCCAAATGAAAACACCTGAATTGAAATAATTATTTCAATAGCACTTGCCTATTTATTATCTCAGAGACTCTCTCATTGACCACCATTCACAATCATACATCCTCCCTATGGCAACTGCAACAATTGTTTCCATGGAAAAGACAAATTAGGGATGCCTGTAATGTGACTTCAACCATGGAAATAAGGTGTTTTTAAAAGGGCACGATTCAGTGACCTATCACAGTTTTGTTCTGCTTTATCCATAAAGAACGTGTCAAGTAACATTAACACGATCCATTCTATGTAGCAAATTTGAAGTTGAGGCTTACACTCTTTCCTTAACTTACGCTTTTGTGCCTAGACAGTGCAATACATACAGTACAGTTATCTTCTGAAGCAATTCACGTGTACCCTCATAGTGAATGTGAAATCATCCACAATTCCAGAACCACAGTCATATCAAAGCAAATCATCCGAACCTAGGGAATCAAACCATTATTCAGAATTTTATGGCTTGATTTATATCACAACCCAAATATTAAATGTTGAATTCTCCCTTCCTGTGTGGCTTGGTGAATTTGTGAATCAAAACCTGCAGGCTGGGGTTCCTGGGATTGGAAGTACAGCAACTCCTACAAATTAACATGGATCTTCACATTTAAAGGAGCTGAACATGGGTCCACCCTGCAAGTCAGAGCCTTTCTTATTTCTCCCAAATGTTTCTCAATCCTCAAAGCAGCCTTTTTCAACCCCAGCAAGTCCTGCAATCTCCTCCCATTCTCCTCCTTCAAGAAATCCAAGGTAAGAAAGTAGGATCCTAACACTTATTCTTTTCACAGCCCAATCTCACCCAGGACTACCAAGCATTCATGAGAATGGGACAAAATTCCTGGGCAGTTCAAACCCAAGACTAAAGCCCAGTGTGGCAGGATGGCTTGCATAGTGGGCTGGAGAGCCTGGGATAAGCCAACCTGATTACAGATTGGAGACCCACCTGAGGGGACTCAGGCAAATTCCCCATAAAGAGCAGAAGATGGCTACAGTAATGGGAATGAGAGTCAGACTTAAGAGGTGACAAAGCCCGGCTGGGTGAGACCCTGATGAAAGCAGGGAAAGGTCAGAGTAAGGAAAGCACTCCAGGCAGGGAGGACTGGGAAAGACCCTGATTAAGCAGGGAAGAGGCAAAGAGACCCTGAGGAGAACTTAAAAGGCTGTGTAGGACATGGCCAAGGTAAAGGAGCAGAACTAGCTGCTCAGTACAGAGCCTGGAGCCAGAATCTAGAGTAAAAGTTGGAACTGGGTTCCCCTACCAGTCCCAAGGAAGGGGGAATATGAGCTCAAGAAAAGGGTTATTGAGCCCAACCAGGGGTCTAAAGGCTGAGCCAAAGACAGGTTGAAGAACCACCCCAGAGAGGGGGAAATACGTTTGTTTGTGTTAAAGACATTTTGGGGACTTTCAGATTGGACAACTGTGAACCAGGAAGGGGTGGAGGGCTGAGTCACACTAGAAGGGGAACCACTGCAACACACTAGCCCAGTGAGAGAGCTGCTACACCGTGCCTAGCCACAAGGAAGTGCTTAAGAGATGAATGATTCAGTTACACCAAGCTACACACCACAAATAAACTGTGTGTATAGTGGAAAGGCAAGCTCTCACTGCTGCAAACCTGTCACTGCTCTAATAAAGAGCAAGGTCAAGTTAAAGAAAGATCTCTTTATTTTCATTGAAAATTAAGTTGCACAAATTGCAAATATGCAAAGGTTTTGAGTTACTATGTTATATGCTATAAAACAACTGAATTATCCCTTGCTTTACCTTAGCACCTAATGATATCATTTTAGGAACAGTGTAATAGACAAGTTAATGCTGCTGTAAAGTGGATATCTGATAGAAGTTTTTATGACATCCACATGAATGCCAAGAGAGTTCAGTGCCATTAGTGTTATTACAATGAATACCAAAGCACTCAGATAACACAATGAACCTGAATAGATGAGAGTTAGAATATAATGAGTACGACCATTATTTTAAAGCATTAGCAGAGATTTGTTTTTCTCTGCCAGCCCCTTTCTGTGCCATTATCTGTCTCTCTCTTTAAACACGCCCAGTAGCTGCTCCCAAACTATCAAGATTTTAAAATCCTATGGGAAACACAAAAAGCAGAGCTTCTGCTAGATTCAGTGCAACAGCAACTCAGTGCAGCCTGCTGGGAATGCTGCAGAGAAATGCAACCAGTTTGCACACTTGAGACAAAGTGCTTGTACTGCTGCAATTTACTTAGTCTCCATCAAATGGATAGTGAATTTGTTCCTGAACATGTACAGAGTTCTGGCTGATTAACTACAACCTGTCTGGAAATAGCAGCATATGGCCACTTGGTTAGTTAATTACAAGCAACTGTCTGAGGCAAACCATTAAACATATATATGTGTGCACACACGCACACACACACACAATTTCCCCAATAAATCATCCTAGTCTATATTTACACAGTGGTCCATACTAAGGCATACGTGAACTGCCTGCTGCATTTTAAATACCAAAGCACCCTTACATTATGTATTAATCAGGACTGAGTAGAAGGAGCAGGCATGGACGATCAAACTAATTTTGCTTTCCTCAAGAGTTTAGACTGGTCAGACAACATGAGGAATAGAAAGGCTCAATCCCAGTATAGACTACTAACCTGACTGCAAATCTGAACGAGGAATGAATGGACAAACAGAGAAGCTCTTGAGAGTCATTTGATAAGTAAATATATTAAGTTCTATAAATAACTGAGTGCTTCTCTTAACTATATTTTCTTTTTTAAAAGAAGCAGTTAGAAACATCAAGACTAAAAGAAAAAAACAGCATGTACACATTGTGCTTCCTTTATTTACTACTGTAAAGCAACTTGAATCACCTTTTGTAGCCATCTATTCCTGCAGTGGCTATTTCTAAATTAGCGAAGACGACTTTGTGTGAGTGAGAGACATTTACACTGCATGGGGACATTGCTACAAATTTAGTCCGTGACCCTGCAATCAGATCCACTATAGTAGATCACTGCACTCAAAGATCCCCATGGAAGTCAATGGAGGCTACATTGCTATTTGTATTTTACAGTGCTTCATGAAGAAATTGAGTTCATAGTGTATTAAGGCTATATTTCTATACGGTACAGTGAGTGGTTCAAACAAAAACAAAACAACATTTATTGTATTTTACTGAAGAACTTAATGTGACCTTGACATGGAACACTCCACGAATAGTAGCTGTGCAGTTTATAGCACTTTACTGATATTCTTACTCAATAAATTTTTCCTAGAGACCGGCAGGCAGAGACACACATATCATACTTCTATTAAAGAAGCATGATGTTGTGGTTAATATATAGGACTGGGACTGAGAAAGTCTTGATTCTTCTCCTGACTCTGACAGAGACTCTCTTTGTGATCCCGGGCAACTCACTTAATTTTCTGTGCCTCAGTTTCCCCCATCTGTGAACGAGGGATGATAATATGTATCCTACATTACCTCTAATAGTTTCAGAACTTTAGATGGAAAGTGCTACAGAAATGCAAAATACTATTTGTTGTTAAATCAGTGAGGATGATAGTTATTTGCATACAGAACATGTTTTATCTAAGAGGCAGTTCATAACATCAATTCAGAAATCATATTTGGTACCCAGAAGTGAGGCTCACAGAGCATCAATGTAATGGATACAACGGATACACTCCCAACAGCGTTCTCAACTGTTGCTCCATTGGGGTCTTATTGTCTGTTAGTTCAGAGTTCCCGGGAGTGTGTCAGTAGGAATGAATATTTACTGAGAATTACAGTACTTAGCACTTTGTATCTCCAAATTTCTCTACAATTACTACCTAATTCAACACAAATTAATATAAGAATGAATGCTAAAGGGGTTATATTTCTAAGGACAAACACAGCAGTCCCTACCTCAGGCAAAACGCTCTGCAATAAGAGTATTTCCTCAGTAAGGATTGAAGCTAGGTTTTGCCTGGTCAAGAGTTGCATGGTTCAGGACTAGAGATGATAAACTTTGTAAGAGCGTCTTATGCATCAATGATGAAGGGCAGAGACTGATAGGAGGTGGCTTGCCCCTCCACTATTCAGGGAGGGCCAGGAGCCATTCTGGCCCTTAGCACCATGGCTCCAATGAGCCACTGCAGTGACGCAAAATGATGGGATATAAGAACTCCTAACTCTCGCTTCCTCAGTCATCTCATGTGCACTTTCACCCCACTTGTCTACCCCTACCTTAGAACATCCTGTACCCTAGAACATCCCGTATACAAGGGGTTCCTGCACAGGTGGCACATAGGCCCTCTATGCTGGGAGTGTTTTTGGGAGATAATTAAAATACCTGACTGTTTTAGCCAGTTAGGTTAAATTAGGCTGTGGTGCAAAAGGGTCACAGGGCAACTGTGAATCTGCATCTTACTAGGTAGCTCCCTCACCTGGGGACCACATGGACACTCCCACAGATGACACAGCAGTACAGCACTAGGAGAGCGGCGCTGTGCTGAAAGCAGTGGGGGGCCTCTGGATGAGGGGGCCTGATCTGAAAGGAGTGGGAGATAGCTCAAGTGTCCTGGCCAGCATTTCCTCTATCAATAAAACAGGTTTCTTTCCTCAGAGGCTGTACATGAGTTATACCTGAGGAAGCACAACGGCATATGCCTATGCAGTCATTGCAGTACAAGGGCAGAGCTCATTATTTTGTGACATACGAAAGGCACCTTCTAAAACCCACTCGCACTCTTCACACACAACTCATATCCAAGTTCATACTTTTCCGTAACAAAGTATATCAGGCCAACTTAATTCAGCTTTCCAGTTCCCATATTATATCCTATGATTCAGCAGCACCAAATCACTCTAGTGTGCAAGGTAGCAGCATTCATAATTATTTATGGCCCAACACAAGGTTAAGTGAGGGAATAGTGTCACTGACATACTGTTAGACTCACATTTTTCACACTGCCTTGCGGATGAGGCTAAAGATTAATTGTTTTCAGGGTTTTTGTTTTGTTTTGTTTTTTAAATGAGGGATGGCATTGTACTTGATCCCTCATGGAACTATTAAAGCAGCAGCCATTTTGGAGAGGCACATGGATTCTCACAATGTTTAACGTCTCTCTCCACTTCTGCTCATATTATGAGATGGCACCTGGCAACTTTTTCCAACTTGTTTTTGTGCAGGTTCTTGTACAGGAAATTCAACAAATGTTTCCAACCTCCCAAATGCCTACAGTCCCAGTACCTAACAAAAGATAGCATTTTAACAGCAAGGAAACCAAAGGTTCAGCACTGTTCAGTGGATGCAGTTCTATTTTATCAGTGTGCCATTAACAAGAGCCCAGGGGACAGTGACGAACCGTATAATCAATGGCTTTGGTAACACAGGCTGACAAAAAGAACCAAGATATATACTAAGTCTAAATATTAGCTTGTTCAGGATTGTTGGCTTTAAGTGAGGCCTCAGGCTCAGATATTTCCGAGAAATACTTTATTTTTAGGCAATTTGTGTCATTTAAAACTGGACTGGATACAGCACATATGAATGGAATATTCCTACACTGGAAGCACAAGGTGGATTTATCTAATAGGTCCTTTTTGTTACAGATCTACATGACTCAACTTTTAAAAAGGATTGTCCATACATGTGTACTGGTTGGGCTCAACCTCCTCAGCACTTTGTATGACTGAGGCTTTAGTTTACACTAAAAATTGCAACAAAATTCCAGCAATCATAGTCCATTACCCCAATTAAAGTACATTCTTCATTATGGCTGCGGCTCACATTTATGGTTGTTATAGAAAACAAATCTAACAAATGCCAAGCAGCATGCGGTTCAAACTATTGCAAACACAGTAATCTTTCCAAAGGAGATTTTTAGGAGGGCCTGCGTGGTAAGACCACAGACATGAATAATTCTGCAGGGCTCTGAAGCCAATGGGAGATGAGGGTGCCCATTATCTTGCAGAAGGGGGCTCTAAATGGCCAAATGTAGAGACGGGAAAGGGGCAGCATGGACATTAAATGCAGATAAAAGAAACCTAAGGGAAGATGAAGGATGGACTGAGGGAAATAATATCCATGGAGGAAAAACACTCTCCTTCTACCTTAAATAATTGAATATTTCGTAGTATGTTTATTCACATAAGCCATAAATAACTAAGTAACACTTTTATGTGCTTCATTATTTTCTCCAATAACTTTAAAAAGTGAGGGTTACCAGATTTAAAGGGCTCCATGCCAGCTACAGTATTTACACTATGAAATGTTAAATACATGGGAATTTGTAAATGGTCTATTAATCCTTTGATTTTCATTACCTTGGTATTACCTAGATACCAGTAACAAATAAAAGCAGCTGGGAGTTGGTTTCCCCTAGCCATCCTCCTCTCCTCCAGATTAAAAGCAGCAAACCAAAGTGAAGTCTCCAGAAACAGACCCTGATATTATAACTTGTACCACAAGCAGACCTCTCTGCCTGTATGGAAGCCCATTAAACTCACTCAGTGAAGCTGTACAGGGGTGCAGGTTTCCACCTACAGGATGAGGAACAAGCTGCAGGATGAGGAACTTGCTCCCCAAGGTTAGCAGACAGGGCTCCAAGACTTTCCCTGAGAAGTTATATTTAGACCAAGAGGTTGTTCAGGCACAGTCTTGCCTCGCATTATGGGTGAGAGCCTCACTCCCATTCTTTTATGTGGGTAAAAAGGTCAGGTTGGTGTAAAGGGTCTCTAGAAGCCTCAGTTCTAGCTGGGGGAGGACTCTCCGGTATAGGCACCGTGGAAGACAATTGCAGGTCTCTTTCAGAGGAGCCCATCGTAAGCCCTGGAGAAAGGAGTGTGTAGGGAATGGGGCTTAGGGTTAGGGATTGGAGGGGCATGTTGGGAGCGGGATGGCCACACTGTGACCAACTGCAACCCCAGAGGGCTGTGGTAACTCACACCATGCCCCGAAGAGTTGTCTAAGTTGATACAGGGGCCTCTCAAGCCCCCAGAGCAGCCAAAATTTGGGAGGGCATAAAGGGGCCTTAAAAGCAACCTTAGCCCCTTCTCCTACTGAGTTACAAATTCTGTGCTGTGCCTTTTAACGGTGCATTACAAAAATCTCACCCTATATATACTTACCAAGCAGAGTACAATAAGGACTTGATCTTGGTTGGGGCTTCTAGTCCTACTGTAATGCAAATTAATAAATAATTGACTGACTTCTTCTTTCCCTTATTGTTATTATTAAATGTTTATGTTCTGGTAGCACCCAAAGGCTCCAGTCAGAATTAGGACGCCATTGTGCTGGGCACTGCACAAAAATAGAAATGAGACATAGAAAAGAAAACCTCTGTCCTGAAAGGTTTCCAGTCTAAATCTACTCCCACATAGATCAGTTTGGGGCAGGTCATTTGGTTAGTGCGGTACCATACTAAAGATCCATTAGCCTTGGTTAATGCCAGGCAGTGGTTCTGAACTTATTTACCATTGTGGACTGCATCTGCAGCTCTGTGTGTGTTATGTGAGCCACATCCACTACACACACACACACACACACACACACACACACACACACACACACACACACACACACACACACACACACTACCTGTATGGTCCTGAGGGTGTCACATGGGCCACAGCTGTGCGCTGATTGGGCCACAAGTGGCCCACAGACTGAGAACCACTAGTTTAGGAGATCCTCACCAGAGTCCCCAGCCTGAAAATCCATTTTCCATAATTATAAATGCCACTGAAAATCCACCCGGGCTCCTACTAAATTCATACATCAGGACAGTACTTGTACAGGAAAAAAGGCCACTTACATTCCTTTCTTAAAATCAGACAGTACTTCTTCTAAACCATAAATATGAATTCACAGGAACTCTGTAGTAATAATAGAAACAATCAAGCCATTGTTAAAGATGGGCACTCAGACAGAAAATTCAACATTTACTTTTGTGGCCAATAACAGTTGCTGCTACTAACCACTGTGAATTTCATCTAGCTCTTTCTCCAGGAATGGTATCTGCTTTAGCAAATGATGAGCAAACTGCAGAATGGAACAGATCCTGTAGAAGAGGTGAGGAACTATTTGGAGAGGTTTTCCTTCTGTTGCTAGGGAAACCATCTCCTTTGTTTGGGAATAAGTCAGAAAAGCTGCTTCATTCAGATATAACACATTCTCAGAATGTGTTATGTCACTTGAAAACAAAGGGAAATTAAGACAATACTAAACAATATAACAGCATAATTTTAAGAAATGGCAGGTTAGCACTATGAAGATTCCCATCTCTCTCTTTTTTAGAGGAAGGCATAGTAAAAATGAAAAGATTGTTATTAGGAAATATTTCAATTGGATTTGCGATATGAAACATAGAATTCAAATTCATTTTTTAATCATTGCTACTCACAGATGGCAAATCAAAATGAAAATATCCTGGAATTTGTACAAGCAAGCACTGTTATTCTTGCATTCTGTGTAGGCAAAACTCCCACTGACTTCACTTGAACACCATTTTCTTCTGTTGAAGTAAATGGGAGTTTTGCTTGCATCAGGACTGTGGGATTGGCCCCGAGATATTGGCTCAATTACATAGGAGACCTCTCATGTGTCTGTGCTAAAATACTGCATACACGGAGGACTCTTTGGTTCAGTCACAGAGGACCCTTTGGTCCAGTCACCAGTGCACACTCTTCCACTCAGTACCCAAATCAAAACAATTCTTCTATTTCACAATTTGTATTGATCAACGTTTTAGGAGTTTAAGCAAATATCACACATGTAAGGCAAAAGTCTCCTCTCCTTTCTGCTTTGCTGATCTCTATTGTATACTTAAACACAAACTCGTTAAATGTGAACAATGTGATTAGTACTGCACCAGACACAAAAACCTTGACTAAACTGGCTGTTGCCCCCCCTGAAATTTCCCACCATTGGGAATGCTAATGTAGGCAAGTTGTTGGCATTTCAACACAAGCATTGTCTAGACCTGCTGTGAGCAGGATTAGAGGATGTGGTGACTGAGATGCCAACAGCCACTCTGTACTGGCACTCCCACCATTGCTACAACCATTGGAGTTACACTGGGGATAGCAATGGTGGGAAGTTTTAGGGGGGAAGGCTAGTGTAGAAAAAAAATATGTTAACAGTCCTTGCCTTAAAGAGCTTCATATATAAACCTTTCAGTTGCTCAGTGCTTAAAAATTCCATTGGCAGCAATGGGAGCATTATGCACTGAGGGAGTGATGAATTTGCAATAGGGATTATGTAGTGTCCCTCATGGCAGAGAGGAGACAGGATTCAGATGGAATGAATACAAACAAGACTCTTCATGCCAGCTGTTGAATGCCATCAGGTGTCTCTCCATATCCAGTACTCATGGAGTGGACAACACTAAAGAGCCTATCTACATAGCACGTTATTCTTAACTGGCTGTTCCTCCCTAGATTTGTTCATGCACAGTAATTGATACGGGATTAACACATGCATATTGATTAGAGAATCAATATATTACTGTGAAATTCCTGACATTTCATCAGAAACTTTCAAAATGACTGCCATTTTAACTACTGCTGATAGGACTTGAAAATCCCATACAAACTGCACTTGACCTGCCTATGGCTCTTTCAGCATTCAGAGTGTAGGTGTATTCTTCCCTCATTCCTAGCTTCTTCTTTGTGTATAAAATGAATAATTAAGCTAGTCTGTTGAATGAGAAGCAATCATCTTTCAATAAAAGTGTGGCTCTTACCCCTGAATTTTCCAAGTGAAATGTGCAGCAGTGAGTTTGGTTAAGATTGAAGTTCTGCTGCTAAAATCACATGACTAAGTCTCAATATTATTTAACATTGAATGTGCTGAGTGCTTGTGCGGTATGACTGCGTTCTTAAACTTAGAAGGATGACATGATTTCATGACTGATACTGGAAGCTAAAAGAAAAGGAGTACTTGTGGTATCTTAGAGACTAACAAATTTATTTGAGCATAAGCTTTCATGAGCTACAGCTCACTTCATCGGATGCATGAGCTGTAGCTCACGAAAGCTTATGCTCAAATAAATTTGCTAATCTCTAAGGTGCCACAAGTACTCCTTTTCTTTTTGCGAATACACACTAACACGGCTGCTACTCTGAAACTGAAAGCTAAGAACATCTAAATTCTAGTCCTCGCTTTCCCATTGACTTGATAAGAGGTCTTGAGAGTTCATTATTGTACTCTCTCCGTTAGTGTCTCCACCTGTATAACAGGAATAACACTTACCTACTGTTCCTCACCAGAGCATTGTGAGCATTAGTAAGTAGATGTTTATAAAGTGCTCCGAAGTGGTAGAGTGCTATACCAGTGCTAGTGTAATACAGTCTTACGGCACCATATTTTAGTATCATATAATGATGCAATTCTGATGTCCATCTTCCTTCTTTCAAGCCTTCATGAAAATAAGAAATGTACCTCACAAGGCTCTCTAAGGGCTAAATTTATCAAACCCTGTTTCCCACTGACTGTTTTGATTATCAAACATAAATGGATACCAGAAGTACAATTCTGTTTCATTAGTGCAATGAATAACCACCACTAAGGAATTAGTTTTTCTCTGGATGAGCTATTTAAAAATAAATAAAAGCTGTTTACTGCTTGTATAAGTACAAAGAATGTCCTGTAAAATACAGATGGAATAATGTAAACAAATCTGTCATGGACCATGAAATCTTGCTCGTCAGGCTGCTAATGAAGGTAGAAAGCTGCAATACTTCCTTGGAAGGTTCTGTAATGACCCTGATGGCAAACCAAACTATTTTATTTTTTAAGCCTGACACTTTACAAAAAAAAGAAAAAGAAAAGTTTATAGTGGAAGATGCTTTAAGTAGACAATGAGGAGAAAGGAAATCTGAAGATAAAAACCCTTCAATTATGCTGACACCTGACTGAATTTTAGCTTAGATTAAGCATTATTTCATTGTCAGTTTGACTCAATTATTCTGGTTAAACACATTTATAGCTCCATTAAGGTACATCTTATCTTGCTTAAAACCGGTTTCAGAGGAACATTAAAGAGGCAAAACCCTTTTTTTCTTACTGGAGACTGTAAATGTTAACAGAAATATTACCTCTCCTTTGAGACAAACATTTGCTGTTGACAGACTACTCCATGCATACCTATCATAAAAGGAACCACTGCATCCATGTCGTTTTCAAATATATATCTGCCTCCCATAATTACATTCTTTTGACAGAGGTGCTATTGTATTCAGTCAATTGTTCTGCTTTTCAGGAAAAAGCAGTGATGATTAAAAAAAGAGAAAGATAACATGTTGGAGCAATGCAGGCAGATTTGAATAGGAATTGGCGACTTTATGCAAATTGAAAGGAATTATAATGGCAATGTTTACTGGGTCTCAAATGCCTATGAAATTCTAAAATCTGTATATTCAAACAGAATTACAGAACAAAAATCCAATTACATCCACCCCATGTTAATCTCTGTGGGCTTGCTGAGTTTCTGAAAAGTTTTGGCAGCAAGGTATTCCAACCAAACACAATAGGCTTAGGCTTTGATTTGATCAATAGACAGTCTTCGTTACTGAGCTCAAGAAGGTACTGTAGGATTTAGTTACTGTCAGTGCTTAATTTGTAATGAAAGAGGTACTGGGGATCAAGCAATTAGGTGTCAGGGCTCAAGCAAGTTTTTTACATTATAACTGATGCAGCAAGCCTAGAAGTGCTGGGGCTATGAACTGCCAAGCAAAGAGGTGCTGGGGCTCAGCCCTGGCAAGTCCTGGCACAAATTAAGCCCTGGTTGCTGTTTATATCAGAACTTGCCAGTGAGGAGGGCACATGATCAGTCAGACTAACTGCCATGGTTAAAACTATAGCCAAGACAAAGTGATGTATATAAAGTGATCCGACAAAGCTCCATCACACATTGGTAATGTCTGGAGCAGATATATTACACGTATAGCATACAGTGAGGCAGAGAAAGTAAATGCCTTGTTCACCTCAGATTCTTCTTCATCTGTGAATGGGCATAATAATACTTGCCTACCCCAAAGTGGTGTTTCTGAGGCTTCATCAGCTCATATTTGTGAAGCACTTTAAAAATGAAATATACTCTCAGTGCTAAGCATTATTATTTTGAAAATAAATACACCGACACACTGATATAAATCATTCCATTGCTGATTTCATCAACTGTGGTAAAAAACAAAATGTTCATCACTGAATACATCTCCATTTTATCATTCAAGGACAAGAACGAGGCTCAAATGCTTTCAAACTACTACTACCGAGATACCGATGTTAACGAATAAAATTCTTGCTGATAGTGGCTGAGACAATGCAATAGTACTGCTGTATGAGACTACAGAAATATCATTTCACTCAGTCAAGAAACTAGGTGTTCCATGGTACAAAAAGAGATCTATTTGCTTGAAATGGCCAGTATTTTTTATATTGAAATATTAGCGAGATGAGACAAAATCAAAGAGTGGTAAATGTCCATTGACCAGAGAGAAACTAAACTCCACAGTTCAAGGAATACAGAGATATATTTGGGAAGGTCTAAAAATTAAAGAAATTCCTTGTCACAACACAGACCCTTACAATGTTCACGAGCCCAGATCTGTACAGATTTTATATCCTGATTTTCAAAGAAAATGAAGGCAATGTTCTTTACTATAAAACTCAAAGATGAACATATCAAGAGAGTACTTCTACATATAATATTTATTTTTTGAGTAAAGTCATTTGAAAATATTCTAATGATCTATTTAAAAATGTACTGTGCATGTACTGTGTACTAGCCAATGGCTTGACCCTGCTCTCATTAAGTTAATGGCAACACTTTCATTGACTTCTAGGATCTTTGCATTTTGCAGGACTGGGCCCAAGCGCTGGTGCGGCGGGAATGCAATGAAGAAGAAGAACAAATTATTTATTTACATGAAGTAAAACTAAGCATTTCAAAGCTACCTCACTGCTCTGTAGTAAGCAACACTGTTAAGGCTGTGTCTTTGTGGTTTCATTCTGAATTTAAATTAATATACTGTAAACGACAAAAGGTTTCTATGGGAAACCTTCTGTGAAGCTGCCTCTTGCAAGAAATGAGTCACTTATCTTCTCATACTAGGCAGCACTCTAAAATCTATCTATCTATCTATCCATCCATCAAGAGTTCTCACCCCTCTCGCCAAATGATTTACTGCTGTTAGATCCTAATCTAATTTCAGGTGAGCTCATCTTTTTTTCTGCCCTGGAGCCATTTTAACTTCATATTGCTCTCTTTTCACACAACCATCAGTGAATACAGAGTCCCTTAGCCATTAAGGATGCTGTACTGACATTTTACTTTAGCCGTTTGCTGTAAAAGTCATTATTATTGCTCCACTCATAAAGACACCTTTTCTAAGAAAAACAAAAACAAATTGCTGGCATTAGATCAAACCTTACCCTCTGCAGCCCAAAGTGGGAAAAAGACAGACCTCAACACTTTGCCGGAGCTATGAAAGCTTCCAAAACCCTCCTCGGCAGGAAAAGTTTCTTATTTTAATAAATATTCTTTGAGCTCGAGGCTCCCAACATATCCCTGGTCACATTCGTTATTCTACTGGTAGGCACACAACTTGGACTCCCATATGCCTTTCTATACTGCAGCAGTTTTCTCTCACCAGCAGCAAATAGTGCTAAATCTTCAGGGAAGATGTTTCAGGAGTAATCTTTTCAGCTGCCTCATTCATGTCTGCCTCCTTTGTTCACCCTCACACAGTCTTCTTCTGCACTCTCTGCAGCCATCATTACTATCTGTATGCCTCTTTTAAATTTCCATACTTAGCCACGGCTGCCTCACATTCTGCTCAAATGCTAACCTTAGTCTTGGTCCTTAATTCTATATTTGAAGGTAATTTCCTGCATAAAGCTTGAAATATTTGCCTTTTGATTGGAACACGTACTTAGCTAACCCAAAGTATCATAGCTCAGAAAAGTACTTGGTGTTAAGTGGTCGTGTGTATGTTCCTGCAGTAGCTGAATGGATATTCAAAGGAGTTTTTTCCCCTGAGAGTTTGAATGTCTAGTGAATAACCTGCAGTAAATTTGTAACATAAGCATTGTGCTTTATTATATTTCATGAAACATAATTTATATCCATCAATCAAACTCCGGAAGATTAGTGACTTTCCAGATGCTATGTGAAGTGAAAGAACATGAAAAAATAGAATAATCAATCCTTACCCATTTATTCACTAGCTGTAAGTATAAAGAAAATATCATCTAAATATATAGCTAATGCCCAAGAAAAGTTTCTGTCACGCCATACTTACTTTCTCAGAGGCATTTTCAGACATTTCAAAGCATAAGTCGATAGCAAGATGGATATCCATATTGCTTCAGATAATGAAAGAAAATGCATCACTGTAGATAATTAGATTTACCTTTATAAATACGAGTGAAAATTTGAGCGCTTGAGTCAGTTCAGTTACAAAAATCAAGGGAAAAAACGATAGGACCCAAGTGTCCTCCCTACTTCTTCAAGCAGAGAGGAAGCAGGTAAGATCACCCTGGAGTTCTGGAAAGTGGTGGAAAGAGAGCACTGACTTCACAGCATCCTCCTCTCTACCTCACCCCACTGAAGTCCCTCTGTGAGCTCAGTCTCCTTAGGTTCTGGTTGCATAAGGGGCTATAAGAGGCGCTCTCTGTGGAACTCTCTCCCACAAAGGCAGAGGAAAACCAGTTGTTGTGATGGCCCAGGATTCATTCCCAATAGAGCACAACTCCAACAGAAGCGATGGTGTCTCAGCAGCAGTCTATAGGGGCTGACCCTGTTCATGGGACTTTGGGTTCTCCTCCCTGTGAATCTGAAGGGTCAGCAAGATTGGGAGGTTGGCACCCCATGCCTTGTTCCCTAATCTCTCTCACTTAAAGAGAAGGTCTGTAGGAAACTGCAAGATTTTCTTTGTGGCGTTTCCTGGCACCCCTATTCCCTCATGCAAATATCTCTATGAGAGGGTTCAATCTGGCCCATAGTTAGGACCCATTCAAAAGAGTTGATCATGAAGCAACTCTTAGGACCTGGGCAATGGGTAAAAATTTAAAACAATCAAAGAAATACTAAACTCTCATTACAGAATGTGGACATGATGTAATAATTATTTTTCCAATGAAGCTGTCAATAATTGAAAGGAGGAATTTTAAAAATATTGACAATTTTCCCAACTCAAGAGATTTTTCTTATAGTAACCAAATTCCTTGGCAGACACATAGGTGAAAAACAATATGGAAAACACATGAGCAAAAATACAACTGATGTCCCTAAGTAGCCCGTACCCAAACACAATGGTTACTACACTATGGTATATAATTAAACCTGGTATATATGGTATATAATTAAACCTTCAGATAGTTGAATTTTCTGTGAAAAATTTTCTGAAGCATTTCAGAATGTGTCCCATGTGTATTTTAATTACCATAATTTTCACATTACTGATCTACCATTTAACTGATAGAGTAAATATGGTTTTATAACAACACAGTCAACCAAAATAGTACCATACAATGCAATCTGCATTTAGGTTCAAAGATCCACTATATATGGATAATAAATACGATACCATACTGTAAGACAAGATATATTAGAAGAGATAGACGGCCTTTATGGAATATTACATCTCTCTGAGAATTGTAGTCTCCCAAAGCTATGAAATCTGAAAGTAAGCACCCCACTAGTCATACTGACCAAAACCAGCACCTGTTTTATTAGAACACAGGACAGCTTTAAAAGACGAACCATTGATCATTCAAATCAATTATAACTGTGTATTGCTATGGCTTTTTTTCTCTGAACACCTAATCAAGTGTGACAAACCTGTCAGCGGTCACCTTAAAGAGATTGGGAATGGGCTGGATGTCCCCATAGATCTTTCCCATCTCTCATCTCTATGCTATTGACTTTTATCTTAAAGGATTTGTGGATCAAAGCCTTGGCAGAGAAGCTGATTTTCCATTAAAAAAAAAAAACCAAAAAAACCACAAAATTCACAGGAATTTCTATCAAACCATTTGCATTTCTGGAGCTAGACAGTAATGGACAGACTGCGAGCTTTATCCTACATGACACAATTATGATTGTGTACCCTGTGGTGAAACAATCCCTCCGACCAAAGTTAATACTTGTCTGAGACACAGCATGGGGGAGGTTTGCACTGGAAAAACAGAAAATCAATGATTTTTACAGAAGCTCTGTTTATTCATTAGGAACACAAAGAACCTCGCACCAGCACAAACAAAATCAACCAACATCAGTCTCACTCTGTCTCCCCCATCCTTAATATGGTTTAATTAGGAGTGGCATGACACAGTAGGAAAAGAGACCGGTTCACTGTGAGACCTGCTACTCACTCTCTTACAGTGTAACGGCCCCCCTTCCAACTGCCCATCGCTGCAGGGAGCCAACATCCAAGTAGGTGCCACACAGACTCTAGAATACCTCATTGCCTGCTATTTTCATGAACACTAACCTCGAATGGAGGAAAATAGTGGACTATTACCAAGCTTTAAAGACTGCCTTTTACCTGGCTCGCTCCATATCACAGACACAGTTTCAGCTTTGCAGAGCAGAATGCCCCCTAAATGTTTCCATTACTGGTTTCTTGTTTTAAAAATGTTTAGGGGCCACATATGATGAAGGAAATAAAATGTAACTCTTGGCTTTCAAATGAAGTATGAATGATCACAGTAATTTGCTACTTGTCTTACTTCTTATCCAAAATGGAACATATTAATGCAGTAAGAACCACACTGTGTGACGCATGCTTTCCTTTCTTGTACGGTATGGCTTTCCAAGCAAAATCATTTTTTGACTGTTTCAACTTACTGAAATGGCCAATTTTCAATGCTAGCTTTTCAAGCCCAAAATTAAAGTACGATCAATAGGTTCATCAGTAAATGCAACACGAACTGCTGAAGAAATGAGTAACAGATGCAAATACCTGCTTGCTGTGCAGTCTGGGGTATTTGTTGACTCCGCTGTGCATTGTACTGAACTGAGGCAATGGGTCTATACTGCTGAGTTGCTGAGGTAGGGTATTGACCAGATGGGTAGTAATACACTGGCATCTGTGGAAAGCAAGAACACTGACTAAGTACTTATGACAGAAACTGAAGACATACAGAAAAAAGTCAGGTGAAGTAGTTTAGTTTTACAGTCATCAAAAGAAAAGATTTGCATAGTACTTTTTCAAGCACTGTCACTTAGTTCTAATTTTCTCTTGCGATGTGATTATAGATTCATAGATACTAAGGTCAGAAGGGACCATTCTGATCATCTAGTCCGACCTCCTGCACAGCGCAGGCCACAGAATCTCACCCACCCACTCCTATGAAAAACCTCACCCATGATCAATGTCTTAAGGATTAAACAATGTTACTGTGTAAGTTGAGAAACCCTAAATGAAGCAGGAACATGAATAAAATTGTTCAAATACTGAATTACTTTGTTCTCAACTAATTTAATGTCACAGAGAGAAACAGAGAGAAATAGCTGCTATTTTTTAAAACTGTGTAAGCAATGTTACATATAAACAAGAAAAAAAATCACAAAAGTACCATATTGCACAAAATTATTAATGCTAATATGAATGTATTATAGACCATATGGAAAACAATTAAATACACTTTGGGGAAAAGATTAAATGGACAATTGAGAGCAGAAATGGCCTGGAGTCAAAATGTGCATGTTGTATAAAAGTGAAATATTTATATGTATGAAAGAGAATCTCCATTGTTAGCTTATCCCTCTTTAATGGATAAATGCTTACCTGCATGAATCTCTCCCTTTAAAGCTTCTAGCACATTTGGCAGGAATATATTATGGATTAAAAATTATTGCATCCCTCCTCTTGCAAAAGCTTTTGGTAGGTATTGAGTTAGCTAGTGTTGCTTGCTATTTTATGTTACAGAACAGAGTATACTAAACTGCCACACCACACATTTGAAAATGCAAGTTGAGGGCAACTGAACACAGTGACTTTTCTTGCACACTCTTCATCATCATTACAGAGACATCTGAGCTAAATAGTTTTGCGCTGGCCCTTAGTGAGTTCAATAGCACTCCATATTTCTCATTTTCATTTGGAACAATTCTATGATAAAATAGAATAAAATATAAAGTATACGGGGCACCTCTACAAGATCTTCATGAGAACTTTTGTTGTTGTTCTTAGACTATTGGAAATGTATGTCTGCTTCTTTATAAACCAATGGAATTATATTTGTTTCCACATATAGTATTTGGCCTCTTTCAAAAGAGAGACACAAAATGCTTTTTGTTTTTCAATACAATAGGAATTAGTAAATGTGGGTCAGATTCTGCCACCTTTATTCATGCTGAGCAATACCTCAGCTCAGGAGTAGTTCCACTGGAGATAACTGGACTACTCATGGAGTAAGTATTGCTCAGGGAGAGTAACTGTAAACAGAATAAGGCCATGACAGGTATTTAAAGAGCCAACAGAATCCCTTTAAAAATAGGCTAAAAATCTCAGAGATACAAGGTTCTTTATCACCAGAGAAAAACTACCAAATGCAATAGAACTAAGTTACAGAAATATACAGTGCCATGCTGGCACTTGGAAGTGTACTTGAAATGGGTCTAATTAAGTTTTTTATCCACTACATAATCACCTCAAGATGAGCCATTTTGGCTAATGTTTCTATAGCTCTGTACGAAAACTCTCATAGAAGTTTCCCAGTGGACACTATTTTACAAAATGGTGATAACTACAGGAAAAAAGAGAACAGGAACAACAACAAGGAAGAAAGTGAGGGGAGGACACAGTTTATGAGGGTGAACCACAGACGGGAAGTGGGGAGAGGACAGAAGGAATTATAAGGAGAAGGGATACTGAGAATCAGGGAACCTGAACTTGAGGTGGCTGAAGGGAAGAGAACTCCAGGCAAATTGGCAGACTTTAGAGGACAAGATATCAAATCTTTGCCCATGTTTTTCTTTTGAACCCATGTAAATACTGTTGCTTTGTTTTGTCAGGTACAACCAGCCAGAGTGAAACCATGAATGCTTTAATTTGAACACATTTAATTTGAACACTATTCTAGCTCTGAATAACACAGAGTAATTCTGAATTGTAACCTGCCTTTGAACTGTGCTTTATCTTTGAATACTGCAATACAAGCGATGGGCATAGTGTAGGAACATTTGTCCCCAGATCTAATGAAAGCTCTCTAACTGTCTGGAGTGGAAAAATCCCAGTTTTAAATGAATGATCTAATTTTACCCCAGCAGGACAAGGTTAGTGAGGCAAACTTACCATAGATAAAAGTGGCTACACTCTTAAAACTTTTAAAAATAAATGGCCATCTGAGAACAATACGAGTTACCTCTTGCCATTAATCATTGCATGGAAAGTTACTCGGTATTAAATTAAAAATGTAGTCCAAACAGTTTAGTTCTGGAACTGAAGTTTTAGTTGAACCTGCTTAGCCCATTCTAATAACTGCTATAACACTCA
Organism: Dermochelys coriacea; assembly: GCF_009764565.3. Classification (NCBI taxonomy): domain Eukaryota; kingdom Metazoa; phylum Chordata; order Testudines; family Dermochelyidae; genus Dermochelys; species Dermochelys coriacea. The sequence continues at coordinate 185,350,183 of NC_050069.1, forward strand.
GTAGCACTTAACATTTTTAGAAGTACTGTACAGCCATGAACTCACTCATCTCTGTAGCTACAAGGATTTTTTTTTTAATTCACTGGAAACTGAATGAATTTGTTATATATTCCATTTAGTAGCTTATCAGTACAACAATGTATCACTTTGAAAAATGTTGTTAGTGGCATGGAGCATTAGATGGAAAATCATTTAATTTGGGGTGACTAATGGTTGAATTTGATAGTAATCATGCATGGATGACTTTTTAAGAATAGACGTTTTTGTTAAAAGACTAGACATGAAAAAAAAGGCTTGACACAGAACATAGACATAGGTTAAAGTGGATTTTAGGCTGACTATCAATGATTTATTAATCTTGTCGGATATACTTTAATCTGTCTTCTGTACAGCTCTTCTTCAGCCTACAGACAGTTTCCCCCCAAAAGTATTCCAAGACTGATATTTGCCCACTGTCATATTACTTTAACGAACAGTAGAATTCATAGAATCATTGATACCAAGGAGACCATTTAGATCATCTAGCCTGAACCTCCTGCACTTTGCAGAATTACTTGCTACTTCAATCCCACAAACATCCTCTTTTACTTGTGCTTGACTACAAATCATTACCATCTCCCGGCTAGTCTACTGAAATGCCCAGCTGTACTTGCTGCTAACAGCTTTTCCACTAATCTAAGGCTAGGTTTCCATTATAAACTTTTGCTGGCACAGTTTATTTCAGTCAGAGAATTGGTATAAACTAGGAGGGTATCCCAGTATAGCTATAGCTCTATAGATTTATAGCTATACAGATATAACTGTATCATAAACCCTTTCTAGTGTACACTGGACCTAAATGTTTCCTTCTTCAGCTTCAACTCATTGCCTCCTAACATTGTGAAAAATCCCTTTTCTTCATTTATGTTGTTATTCTGAAGCCATGTATAGGCTACCATTTCCTTCTTGAGTTTACTTATTGAATTATTTAATAATAAATCATTATTTATAAACTACAATATTTAAGCTTAACTCGGTCTCTGTGTGTTTGTCCTCCAAGTAGGGTGACCAGATGTCCTGATTTTATAGGGACGGTCCAGCTATTTGGGACTTTTTTTTATATGGGCTCCTATTACCACCCACCCGATCCCCATTTTTCACACTTGCTACCTGGTCATCTTACCTCCAACCCTTATATAATTTTTGTTCTCCAACATATTTTCTTCCTATCTATCCTGAACTGTGCCAGACTCTGCCTAATATTCCAAGGACACTCAGACCAGTGCTATGTAGAATGGCATTATCACTTTGACATATTTCATGTCATCCCCTATATAACGTATAGAGATCTATGAACAGCAATGGCTTTTTCTTGTTGTTCCTATTTAATTTGCTATCTATCATCACCCTAGGGTCCCTCTAAGATAGGTTTTCTCTAGTTTGTTGGCGTGCTGTTTACTTTCTCACTCTAGGGGCAGGACTTTACATTTATTTGAAAATCATTTTGTTCAGCGTACTGCACTCTCCTAACCTCTCCTGGTCAATTTACAGTTTGATTCTGTCTGCATGTAGGTTTTCTATTCTAAAGGTTATCAACAAATGTGGTTAGAGTTGAATTTACATCTTCCTCAAGAGATTGTTAATGAAACCAGTTGTAATGCTGTTATCATATTTAATAGTTCTGCTGGGGGGTGGAAAATATAAATTCTCTCAATAGAAATGCGTAACTCCCATCAGCACTAATAGCAACTGCACTTACATAAGAGAATTTACAGAGTCTATATTGACCGATGGAGATTTTGGATACAAAAATGCCTTCCAGTCACCTGGCTGGCTTGCCTTTGTCTTAATTTAGGGATTTATTGTCCTCTTCACTGGCTATCCACATGCTGAGGGCAGGAAAATAGCTTTAATGATCTGTGAGTTGTTCTCTCAGGGGGACGGAGTCCCTTGTGTGGCATAATAAGGGGGTAAGTCCCCCAGAACTAGTAAACATTCCCAAGCATGAGAGTCAAGGACCACGTGCATGGAGGCATTTCTTGACTGCTAGTCCCCCACCCTTTGATAAGCTTCCACAACAGAGGCAAAGAGCCAAGTGAAGTTAACACAGACTGACCACCATCAGAGAACCATGGTGTACGGTTTCAGAGTAGCAGCCGTGTTAGTCTGTATTCGCAAAAAGAAAAGGAGTACTTGTGGCACCTTAGAGACTAACAAATTTATTTGAGCATAAGCTTTCGTGAGCTACGATGAAATGAGTTGTAACTCACGAAAGCTTATGCTCAAATAAATTTGTTAGTCTCCAAGGTGCCACAAGTACTCCTTTTCTTTTTGCGAATACAGACTAACACGGCTGCTACTCTGAAACCTGTCATTATGCAAGGCACTGATTTAGCCCTATGGAATGGGTGTTCGGTGTCTAAAGCATTACTATCCTCCAAGCCCTATGTCCTTCTCATCTGTGATCCCATTGTCCGAAGGGTGGTTTGTTCCTGTGAGGGATGCTGCTTCTGTTACTATCTCTCTGCTCAGCGCTATTTTTTTATCCCCTCAAGCATGCAGGCACAAGAGACAATTTGCCCTTTAGTCAGTGCTGGTGATGTTTTCACGGAGCATGGCGATCTGGTCCTTTATTGGAGTGCTTGGACCATGAGCATGTCCGAATGGCTGTCAGCATCAGAGAAAAACAGGATGAACGAGGTGTATTATTGTGACAGGGCTGTAACCAGGGTGGGCGAGCGGGGCAGCTGCCCAGGATGCAAAGCCGGAGGGGCGGGGTGGAGTGGAAGGGGGCAAAAAATGGGGAGGAAAAATGATGAAAAAACGGTATGGGACGCAAATATGCTTGCTCGTCCCAGGCACAGAAATGCCTAGTTACGGTTATGGAAAGCAAAATAAAAGTAGGAATTTGCCAGTGAAATGGAGAAAAGCAAAGCCAGATCACTGTTAGTTTCCACTAGTGAACTTGTTTCTCACAGGATGATGCCAAAGCCAACAGAGGAGAGGCTAGACAACATTATGCTTATGCTACTGAATACTGAATCTGTTAACCAGATTTAGAATATGCAGTGGGGGAGGAGGAAGCAGAAAATGACAAAGGGCTTCCTCCCCTCCCTTAGATGCATGACTGTTGGTTCCTCTTTTGATGAAGAATGGAAAAGGGAGCATTGGAACTAGTAATAGAGCCAGCATTAATTAAACTTTAATATATTAATGTAGGATCTCTTTAGGCTTGTAGGCTTGGACAACTTACTTTCTTCTTCTTTCTAGCTGGACCTGCTCCCAAATTTTCAATGCTCTGCTGTATTCAAGTGGCATGATACCAGAGGCAAAACTACTAGAAACCTCACTGCCACTACATTTACAGGAACTAATTAGCCATTTAGACTGAAGCCTCTGTTGTATTGGTATAAATTCGACAGCAACTTCTATGACACAGAAGTGCTTTTACATTGATTACATTACATTATAACATTTTGCAAACATAAGTATCTTAACTGGTTTTTTTAGTCTCTCTGCTTCTCCTCCTACAGAGAGCCACAAAAGCTTTCACCCTGGATCAGTTATTCAGATTTCAAGGTCTACTGTAAGAAACAGATACACAGCAATGACAACAGTAGCTAGGAAGATGCTGATTTTATAGGGTAGGTCTTTGACAGAGCATATGGGTCACAGTTTGTCCCATTTTGCTTCCCTACTCTATCAAAGCAACATCTTCCGAGCAGTTATTGCCACTGCTAAATAGCTATATTTCAGAACAATCCACTACATCTGCAGCCTACGGACAACTCAGTCCATTCCACATCTCCAGTTTGTTACTCATCCTGGGATGCACAATGAGGGGAATCTCGAGTGGGAGCTGAGTGGGTTATTTTACCTCTGTATTTGACACTGCTGGAATACTATGTCCAGTGCTGGTGCCCACAATTGAAGGAGGAGGTTGATAAATTGGAGAAGGTTCAGAGAAGAGCCATAAGAATGATTAAAGAATTAGAAAACATGCCTTATAGTGATGAGCTAAACAGATGGAACTCTTTAAGTCTAATAGACAGAAGCTTAAAGGGTGACTTGATCACAGTCTGTAAGTACCTTCATGGGGAACAAATATTTAACAACAGGCTCTTCAATGTAGCAGAGAAAGATACGATACAATCTGGCTAGAAGTTGAAGCTAGATAAATTCACACAGGTAATAAGGTGTAAATTTTTAATGGTAAGAGTAATTAATCATTGGAACAATTTAGCAAGGGTTATCGTGAATTCTCCATCACTAGCAATTTTTAAATCAGGATTGGATGTTTTCCTAAAAGGTCTGTTCTACGAATTGTTTTGGGGAAGTTCTGTGGCCTGGGTTATTTCCAGTGGGGGTCTGCCTAGATGATTACAGTGGTCCCTTCTGACCTTGGAATCTATGAATCCAGGGGAATCCCATCCCCGCACTCTAACGCAACTATCTCCATGTATATTAAGTTTAATTACAGTAGAAGAGGGCCTTTCCATAAGAGTTCCACACCCCACCAGCAGCTCTGTGGGTTCCAGCTAAGGAACCTGCTCTATGTCCCCATCCTTGAAGGTCTACCCATCCTCCGAATCAGTTGGACCAGTACAAAGCTTTCATACATAATGCTTAGATACCAAAGTGACAAAGTGATTAAAAATGCCATGGATATAACAGTGGGGCAGAGCTGTGAAGTGCACTGAAAACAAGGACAAGTTTGAAGTTCATGCAGAGGAAAGGGAAGTCAGTAGAAGGATTCAAAGAGGCATGACATAATCAGAACAGGTGAGGAACACACATCCATTCATTGGTTAACTTTTGGTTCATACTTCAAAAGTTATCTTCAAAACGACCGCTTAGCTACACGAACACAATTAAGCAGCAACTTCAGAGCAGATGATTGAGTGGCTGCATAATATGAGAGGCCTCACATGGATATTTATATAAATTAATTGTGACACTATTTAAAATGCATTTTATGGTACATATATTTTAAATTAAAACCTGGTCAGTTAGGTATAAAGATACATATTGATGACCATGTACACACCATACTGTATAACAGATGGTATGAAACATGCAATGCAATTGATATATGGAATATGTTTTCCATCTGGGTACACAGAACACTTTTTTGTTTTATTCTAATCACTAATTATAGTGTATAATAATACAGAAGAACTGTACCTCTCTAAGGCTACGTTGGATCCAGATCCTATCCAACCAAGGGCCCCCCCCCCCCTGCAAAATTACCCCGTTATCTACAATATCCTTTCAAAAGACAAACATGTTCAGTCTGATAATGAACATCTACTTTTGATTTGAGAATTTTCCTTACAATGAAGGAATCATGAAAAAGGACAGTACAGAAACATACGGAGTTACATTGTCCTTTGTACCTGCAGTTCAGTGCTACCAAAACCTCATTTTTTGAGAAAACTTTTTCAAGAAGTCTTTAATTAAATATTAGAGCTGAGCAAAAGTGGCATAATTTATTTTTGTAAAAATGAACACCAATTTGTCATTTATTATTTTCTCCACAAAATTAGTTTTTTTGTATATCAGACAAATGAAAAGTCTTCACAATTAACCATGTGCAGACTCTAAAAGCCACTGTCCCACAAAAAGTTGCTGCTGGTGGCTGGTATCGGTCCTCTCTCCTACCCAAATCCCATGGATTAGAGAAATTAACATAGTTCCCCCCCTTTTAATTCCATCTTCACCACTTAACAATTCTTTGAAAATATGAATTAAAGGAGGATTCATCGTTCTGGGCCCCAGGCTGGGAGGGGGCTCACAGACCCACAATATTTGGACCCAAATGTCCAATGTCTAAAGTCCACCATGGTGACTGGAGAGCCAGATGTGACAGGCAAGAAAGACACAGCTGAATAGGTAATTTTGCAGCAGAGTCCCTTGGTTGGATTGGATCCGGATCCAAGGTAGTCTTAATCCATTATTGATGCTTTGCACCAATATAACATTCTACTAACATTATTTCATTGTTTCACAATGCTCCTCTGAAATAAGCAGCAGTACCCCCTGCTTATAGACATGCAAACTGAGGCTCAGAAGTTAAGTGATATGTACAACATCACATAGTAAGCCAGTGTCAGAAGCATAATTAGAACTCTGGTTTCTTGACACAAAATCCTATGGCTAATCTATTAGAACACAGTGCCTCTGACCTCATTTCCCTACCAGCCCTAGAAATGTTGGTAATGTTTTCCATACATGAAATCCAAAAATATACAGGATTATAATATCCCAGCCACAGGTAGGCAGGTACCTGTAGGTAAGTATTATTATCCCCATTTTCCAGATTTGGAAATTTAAGATCAGAAAGGTTAAGTGACTTGACAAGACACAGTCAGTGGTACAGCAGAATCAACATGGCCCATTGAGACAGAGGACCTTTGCTCTAATCCTGATTCTAATACTGACTCCCTGCAATAACCATGAAACATATCTCTTAGCTTCTCTAAACCTCAGTCTGTAAAACAGAGCTGGCTCTTATTTATCTAGTTCACTAGGAGGAGTGTTCTGAAGTTTGATTAAATAATATTTGAAAATGTTATAGAACACACAGTATTAAGAAAAGCTAGTGACAGATGTGGGAACAGAACCCAGAGCAGCTTGTAAGATTTTTAGCTTTCTGCTTATTCATGTAGATAATACAGTTTGGCTGGGGGAAAAGGGGATATTACGACCTCTTCTGTCCCCCGCTCCTCCAAATTCACACATGTAAATTTTGGACATTTGGTAAATCGATACACAGTGAAAAATATTTCTTGTAATATTTTATATAACAAAAATGAATTCATAACACTGCCCTTTTGCAGAATTTTTGCAATTTGAAAAATAGGCAAATTCCACATGTAAAACCAACCTTTTCTGATAAATATTTTAGCTCTATTAAATATTTTGCAAGCTCTTTACTCAGGAAATTACATATATAGGGCAAATAGCTGCACCATATTTAGACTTAGAAATATCATGTGCCACTGTATCTTCTGTGGCATGAACAGCCCTTACTCTTCTAATTTTCTGTACTAATAATTAGTAAAATAAGGAGACAGTAACTCCCAAGTCTATTAAAAGTAGCTTAGTAGTCCACATTCTTTTTTATTACAACAGTGCGGAGACATACCAACAACTGCAGTTGTATCATCAATAAGGAATAACGAACAGAAATAACACCACAGGTTAAAATCATTTTATACTAGAGTGTTTGGTGGGATTTTTTTTAAACAAATATTTTTCGAGAAGATAAAACAACTTCCCCACCTCCCCCCACCCCGACTAATGACATTTTAGCATTTTAAGCTGCACGTCAAATGCAGTTTTATATAATTAAGTTGGAAATTTGACTTTTTAAAATGTATACCTTGAAAATGGGCCAGAAAATCATCCGTGCATTTTACTTCTTGACAGTAATCACTTTCTGTGTTCTGCAAGGATACCCAGGAGACATCCATGGATGTTTGGTGGCGAACAGTAAAACATAATCAGTCTTCAGGAAGACAGTAAAAATTACTGATCTGTGGTGTCTTACATGTTCAAGTCAATTAAATATGATGAATGGCTACCTCTGCTAGCATGCATGTGGCTCACAAGAGAAAAGGCACTCTGAATGTTTGTTCACCCTCCTCCTTCATATTCATGTACAGATATAGCCTGGAACACAGATGAATGCTCAGAAAATGATGGTGGGGGAAGGGAGGAGTTGTCGGAATCAATGAAACAACAGAAATGATGGAAACTTCCCACTGCCAAAAAAAAAAAAATCTGCTCCACAGTAGCTGTGAATTCCTTGAAAAGATATTCTCCAGTTACCACCTCCCCCCCGACCAGCCTATGCTGTATGTTCCATTTATGATGCTATACAGAGGTCCCAGAGTTTGGAGCTATGTGCTAAACTCACAATAAGGAGGTAAAAATTCTACTTACCTGAGTAGGTGGTGGTTGCTGTACGTAGCCCTGGGGTGGTGGGGGAGGCTGCAGTACTTGTTGGGATACTGGTGGACCTGAACCTGTAAAACTTCCTGGGGGAAGCTGCTGACTTGGGGATGCCATGACATAACCAGTCTGCTGGCCAGATGGCTGTATAATAGGTGATGGGTAGACAGGACCAGAAGGCGACTCGGGGTTCTCTCCTGATGACTGACGACTTAAGCTCATCTGGCTAAATTGTGTTGTCATGTCATCTCGCTGTGGGGCAAAAGTCAGTTGAAAATGATCAACATGATTTTTGCAGTAGACATTTGAAAAACAAAGAGCCAGGTTCTAAGAACAGATTGAGAAGCAGGTGAAAATAAATTCACGCACCACCATACAACTCAGAGCAACCGACAAAAATAAATAGAAAATAAAAATAAAACACTGAAAACTGCTTGAAAAATGCTTCCAGACTGTAAGGTAAATTACACCACATGGAGAAACAGCAGCTTCTTATTGGTTGGAATTCTTTGATCCAACCCATATTCTAAAGACTAGTGAACTCTAAAGCTTTCAAAGGGACACATTTTGAACGGAAAGGACATAAGCACTACTTTGTAAGTAGGGGCTCCCCTCACAAACCCAGAATTCCTTAACCAAGGATATTCTAATAACTAGAGTTGGGATTTTATAAGTATCCCAAGGGAAAGTCAATATGATTGAGGAACTCTCGCTTCCTTTGAATATCCCAACCCATACATTTTAATATAATATTAGGCAAAAATATGTAATCTGGAGACTGAGCAGTTTGCAGCTCTCAACAGCTAGTTAGAGACTTTTTATGCAGTTGGTGTTAATAAACATGTAATATAGTAGTAGTCTTAGGGCCACCATCTAGCTAGGGCAGGGACCAAGATACCAAGCAGGCATCGAAGACGAAATCCTGGCCCCTAATTAAGTCAATGGCAATGCTTCCTTTGTGTTCAGTGGAGCCAGATTATACCCTTAGTGTGTATAATGGTGTAAAAACAGCTTATAAAATGATCCATGCGAGTGGAGCGCTGTGCCTGAGCAGACTCCTATTGCCTTCAACAGGGCTCTGTGAGTCAGACGAAGGTTTTTAACCATCAGAGGAGTGAAGTTTTGGAATAACCTTCCAAGGGAAGCAGTGGGGGCAAAAGATCTATCTGGTTTTAAGATTCTACTCGATAAGTTTATGGAGGAGATGGTATGATGGGATAATGGGATTTTGGTAAGTAATTGATCTTTAAATATTCAGGGTAAATAGGTTTTTTTGCCTTCCTCTGTAGCATGGGGCATGGTTGACTGCAGGGAGGCTTCTCTGCTCCTTGAAGTCTTTAAACCATGATTTAAGGACTTCAATAGCTCAGACATGGGTGAGGTTTTTCATAGGAGTGGCTGGGGGACGTTCTGTGGCCTGCGCTGTGCAGGAGGTCGGACTAGATGATCAGAATGGTCCCTTCTGACCTTACTATCTATGAATCTAGGGTTTAGAGTGAAATTCGAAAAGGGTATTTTAATGCCTAAGCCCCAGTGAAATCAATGGGACTTTGGAGCCTAAATACCTTTAAAAATCTGGCCCTAAGGGTCCATTTGTCTTAATATTTGCCTGCATTCTGGAGATAAACAGCCTGAAGAAAGCTTCGTTCCATTGAGAAATAAGAAAATATCATCACTGCATTGCGCATAAACATGCGGACAAATGCTTGCTCATACCCCACTACTGAAGGGGGTGAACACCGCAAAGAATTTTTTTCCTCAAATAGTCCTATGAATTTTTAAATGAATTTGTTTGGATTGTGTTCATACACTCATTATGTTCACTCTCCAAAAATATTCTTGCATAATGCATTCACTGGCAGGGCTTTTGAAAAAGAAGTGTGGATTTTTAAATAAATACACCAGAATATTTGTTGTAAGCCAATTTTCAAATTCACAGTCACATGAAAGGTCATTTTTTAAGGTTTGCACTAATTCCATCTGGGAACAGGTATCATGGGCCATCATTCTCAAAACTGTAGGCCAGGATCTGGTTCTGTGTGCTTAAATCCAGGCTCCTGCATCCATTCTTAGATAACTGAATTAGTTGCCAGAACATCAGAAACGTGGCGCATCCACAGCTTCCATTGAATTGATGGCAAATAGTTTTAAACAAGTGAATTTGTAAAAACAATTATGACAATTCACAAAGAGAAAAATGAGGAATTCAGCTAATAAATTAACAATTATTAATCTACCTCTACCCATTTCTATGAATGAGACGCTATGAAACAGTCACATATTTGTCATGGGAGCTAGCTGGGACACACATCTGCTATGCGTGACAACAATTTTTCCACAGGGTTTCCAGTGTGTGTGGATGGGTAGAATAAGCCACTACTGAGTCTTTAAACATAGTGCTTTTCTCTTATGTGTTAGTAGTACTATTTGGTCCCAAAGGCATTATTCCATTTAGTTTCTATCTTTTCACATGACCAGGTGACATCAGCCACAAATAAAAATGAGAGAGAAAGACAGTGGACAAAAGAATCCTGTACCACCTACTAAAACGTCAGTTTCATTCTACAGTAGTATAATTTTAACCTTGTAAGCATCAGGCCAGATTCAGACTCCAGAGATGTACTGTTTTTATTCTCCATGTCCATTAGTGCTTTGTCAAGATGCACAGTACATCACATGCCTTTAGAGCTGCAGCTCTTTCACAAATATTCTAAGTGCTCCAGTATGATCATGGAATAAGTTCAGCCAGTGGATTTAGAGTACAATGGTTTCTACAGATTCTGAATCAAGCATGTCACACAAGTATTTTACCACATCCATAAGCGGTTTTCTTCCAGACTTTGTGGACATAAAATGCTAAAGTATTCCAGAAGTGTTGGATAAGAGAGAGATTTACAAAGACCTTAACACGAGTTGCCCTGCATTCCTACACATTGCTGTAAAACATACACATGCTCACCTCAGCCACCCCACATCAACTATCACCACAAAAATAAATAAAAAAAAATCTGTAGTACCACAGGAAACTGCTGCGTTGGAGACACTGGCAGGAGATGCTGAGGTGGATAAGAAACAGCTGGATATTGGACTGACTGGGAAGATGGCTGCAAAGCCTGAACAGGCTACAAAATAAAATGAGACAATAAATACAATACTCCAAGACTTAGATAATAGCAAAACACTTATTTGGAACTACAGCTCTGGTAATGCAGGTGACCTACCTTCAGGTAAAGACAATAGATCAGTGATTGACTTTAAGCTTGCATTTTGGTCCCTCAATCTTGTGATTCTTTGTTATTGTTTTCTGCTGACTAACAGACGTTTAAGTTCATGAGATACACAAATAAAACCGTGGTTACTTTCTTATTATTAGTGTGCTGCTGTGCTAAAGCAAGATGCTATATATAACTCACAGAGATCACAGGGGGAAAAGCACAGCACGTGCATAGATATGAATTTTTCTGTTAATGGCTGATTTAAACTCAGAGTGTTTCATAGGTAGAAAACTAATGATTATAAAGCTGAAAAATAACAACAAAATTGAGATTATCAAGTTACTTTGGAGGAGATGTTTAGGTAAATGAAAGAAAGTGTTTATACAGAACCATACGGAGGGTGTTTTACCTAGGAATAGCTTTTGCATTACTCTCATTTTAGTCTCTCATTTACATGAATCCTACACAAGCTTGGTACTATTCTGCCTTTTCTGTTATAAATTATTGGGAAGAGCTGAATCTTGAAATTGAGGTTATAGATATTAAGCCATATTCTGTACTCAGTAAAACCAGATTAATTTAACTGACTTCAGTGGCGTTTCTCTGGATTTACACCTGGGTGATCTGGGACCAGAAAGAGAGTCTCCTTAGATCTAAATATGGAATTCTCCATGTGCAAATCTGGACTGCTCTCTATTCATAAATAGGGCACTGAAATACTGTCTATCTATCCCCTACCCTTGCCCTAAAGAGAGCTCCCCATGTAGTTCTGGGTCCATGCTAAGGGAGTAGGTTGATATTCAGCTGGACCAGTCAGGGCCCCCTCTCTGGTCTGGTGTACTATACAATGATAAGTTCATAGAGCCTTTGGCTGCATTTACTGTTTTATGGATTCAACCTCTCACCTCTGTAAAAGCTGAGCCCTGAAAGTTCTCTGGCAACATGACTCCATTCACACACTACTGCGACAAATCTGGGGAACATCCAGAGGCTAGATCCATTGGACTCTAGATAGATGTTTGTGGATGGCTTTTCTGTAGAGATTTGGGGGTAAAAATCTCTCAGACCCATTAACTGATGTGTAGGAATCTCCATGAAGAAACATTCAGTTTCTCTCATAAAAAGTCCCCATTTATTATGAGAGGGACTGATTTGGGACCTAGAGCTCAAATGGTGCCAATATATTATTTACACTGACTACACTGATTAAGGCTTCCAGCACTATTATTATTAGGTTCCAATGTTGCCCTCAGTGAGACAGAAATTATACCAAACTAACTGGGTCCATTATTGAGGATTCAGACCTTTTCTTTTGTCCCACATTTGGACCTCAGCAGATTGAGAAGTAGAGAATAAAAATGTGACAACTAAACACTCAGCTGTGCTATCTGCTTATAAGTATGTTCATGAACCTCCTATTAAAGTCAACGGGACATATCCATACACTATACGGGGAAAGGTGCTCAGCTGCTACATCAAAGGTGGTCATATAATATTTTTGACAATTAGAAGGATAGGGCCCCTGATGCTAATTTAGATTTAGGGGACCAAATTTACCAATAGTATTATTATTACGTCATTTTAATTGAGAACATATAATGATCTCAAAGAAACTTGGAGAAACCAACAATCTGAAGTTAGAAACAGTTAACAATATAATTGATTTCAGAAGCTGTGAGTATTACAAGATGTTCAGCAACAGATCAACAGAGCTATGTACACATATCCCAGCCCTTTACAAAATTACATATTGCACCTCTCTATGAAAGAATAATTAGGGCTTTTAGTCATATTTCAATTTTTTTCAAGTGGAATCTAGAGACTTTCCACATATATACCACCTGGTTTAATAATCATTTTCAGAATGAAAATCTTTCTACCTCTTCCATCCACCCAGAAAATATTTGATATAAATCTCAAAAGAAAAGCTTTCAAAAGAAAAAAAAACCCACCCTGACATTTTGTCTAGTTGCTTTTTTGAGATTATAGTGCTGGCTCTGTGGGTAAACACAGGTAAACACACCTAATCATCCCAGCCTTGATGAAAGCTTGTTCTCCCCTTTCAACAGTTGCCATACCTGTGTGACAAGGTGACTTGCCATTTGTTGCTGTGGTTGTTGCACTTGCTGCTGCTGTTGGGATGAAGGCTGCTGCTGAGACTGTCCCACAAGCTGGCTCCTAATTGGCTGCTGGCCGCTGGGAGGGTTGTATATTGCAGGTGTACCATCAGGATTTACAAACGGTTGGCCTGAAACAAAATACACTTGATTTGCTGAATACTTTTAAGAACTTAACATCCACTAAAAGAAACTAGACAGGCACATATTTAGAGGCAGCTCTCTCTTTGTACTAATTGATCTTCAACAGTAAAGTGCTCATGGTTCACAATACCTCCAGTTAAGGCGGCAGCTATTTATTTTTGCTGCGGAGGCTGGTAGCATCTGTTAATAACAGCACTTTAAGATGTAACTGATCATTTTTCTTCCACCAGAGAGATGTAATGCATCTCTGTACATGGGATCCCTGAGTGATACTTCTGACTACATGTTTGTGCCTCAGTCAATACCCACAGCCTTTTGCATGCAGCAAGAGAATGACAACCCCAGTGGAAAGATTACGGAGGGCTCCTACTGATCTGATCACAAACACAGTTCAGGTTTGTTCTCTCTAACTTCTTAAGCCACTACTGAAGATCCTTAAAATGCAGGGGAATAGACAGGCATTATGCGTGAGATCAAAAACATTCCATCATCAGTTTACACCAGAGTAAAGCACAAAATGGGACTAGGCTGATAAATTATAGAGCTGCCGTGTCACACGCAATTACATGAGTGACTGAAAGTAGAGGTGTGCATGCACTCTACTGTACAGCTCTGCATGACATAAATGAAACTTAAATTCATAATTCCTTCACGTATGCCAGAATGCGCTTTTGTTACAGCAGCCTTTTTTGTCCAGTGCATAAACGAGTGGAAGGTTACAATGACTGTGCCAAAGATGTTCAGATGCTATGGTTAGAAGCTGAAAGAATGAACTTTAAGGATGTACTTTAACGGCTTCATTGCTGAATTAAACAATGCTGAAACTGCATCCTGGAACAAATTTTGGGGATAGAAGATATTCATGTCCATTTCATCCCTATGTAAATGGAATGCAAACCATAAGACTTTGCTTAATGCATTGTAGTTCAAATAGGGGGAAAAAAACTCCTGCTAATTGAACGTAGTTTCACATCTCAGAAACAAGGCTCTATACTTTTGAGGACAATGTCCTATGAGACTAAAGGAGACCATTCTGGAAATTCACAAGCAGAAGCCCTAGAAGTCTGTTTGAATGTATGGGGCAAATTCTTCCCTCTGTCATATTGAAGGTAGAACTTAATCCACAGTATTCATTTTGTTTCCATTTCAGATGGAGAGGGAAATACAGGGGAACCAGATGGCTTAGAAAGCTGATCGTGAAATAAAGAGTTTCTCATCTTAACATCACAAGACTGCCACAATTCCTGACTGAAGCAAGGCTGTCTTGCATTAGGTACATTTCTCTCACTCCCCAGACAATCTCTCCTAATCAGCCACTAGCTCCCAATTCCTCCCACCGCCTGCTCAAGCTGTTCAATACCCATCAATTTTTCTCACTTCTGATACACAGGACCAGATTTAGGAGCTAACCACCTTTCAGAGGAGTGTAGCCTGATCTACTTTAAAATGTGAATGCTCCAGGCTGCATGCTCACCATGTGTTTCACTCAGAATGAAGAGGGACACTGACTAAACCACTTGAAAGAGAAGAGGGGCTCAGCTCTATGGAGGACAACTATGGCATGGAGAGCAGCAACAGCATGCACTCGACCCCAACCGTGCAGTCTGTTCCCCACAAAAGAACTTCAGCAGGGTCTGTGGAAGGCAGAGATGATGCCACAGAGGGGCACTTCATGCCTCCTCACCCCAAGTTTGGGTTTACCTCATAGAATTCATAGATTCATAGATACTAAGGTCAGAAGGGACCATTCTGATCATCTAGTCTGACCTCCTGCACAGTGCAGGCCACAGAATCTCACCCACCCACTCCTATGAAAAACCTCACCCATGTCTGAGCTATTGAAGTCCTTAAATCATGGTTTAAAGACTTCAAGGAGCAGACAAGCCTCCCTCAAGTCAACCATGCCCCATGCTACAGAGGAAGGCGAAAAACCTCCAGGGCCTCTCCAGTCTGCCCTGGAGGAAAATTCCTTCCCGACCCCAAATATGGCGATCAGCTAAACCCTGAGCATATGGGCAAGATTCACCAGCCAGATACTACAGAAAATTCCTTCCTGGGTAACTCAGATCCCATCCATCTAATATCCCATCTCAGGGGATTTGGCCTATTTACCCTGAATATTTAAAGATCAATTACTTACCAAAATCCCATTATCCCATCATACCATCTCCTCCATAAACTTATTAAGTAGAATCTTAAAACCAGATAGATCTTTTGCCCCCACTGCTTCCCTTGGAAGGCTATTCCAAAACTTCACTCCTCTGATGGTTAAAAACCTTCATCTGATTTCAAGTCTAAACTTCCTGGTGGCCAGTTTATACCCATTTGTTCTTGTGTCCACATTGGTGCTGAGCTGAAATAATTCCTCTCCCTCTCCTGTATTTATCCCTCTGATATATTTATAGAGAGCAATCATATCTCCCCTCAACCTTCTTTTAGTTAGGCTAAACAAGCCAAGCTCCTTAAGTCTCCTTTCATAAGACAAGTTTTCCATTCCTCGGATCATCCTAGTAGCCCTTCTCTGTACCTGCTCCAGTTTGAATTCATCCTTTTTAAACATGGGAGACCAGAACTGCACACAGTATTCTAGGTGAGGTCTCACCAGTGCCTTGTATAACGGTACTAAAACCTCCTAATCCCTACTGGAAATGCCTCTCCTGATGCATCCCAAAACCGCATTAGCTTTTTTCACAGCCATATCACATTGGCAGCTCATAGTCATCCTATGATCAACCAATACTCCAAGGTCCTTCTCCTCTTCCGTTACTTCTAATTGATGCGTCCCCAGCTTATAACTAAAATTCTTGTTATTAATCCCTAAATGCATAACCTTACACTTCTCACTATTAAATTTCATCCTATTACTATTACTCCAGTTTACAAGGTCATCCAGATCCTCCTGTATAATATCCCGATCCTTCTCCGAATTGGCAATACCTCCCAGCTTTGTATCATCTGCAAACTTTATTAGCACACTCCCACTTTTTGTGCCAAGGTCAGTAATAAAAAGATTAAATAAGATTGGTCCCAAAACCGATCCCTGAGCAACTCCACTGGTAACCTCCCTCCAACCTCACAGTTCGCCTTTCAGTAGGACCCGTTGCAGTCTCCCCTTTAACCAATTCCTTATCCACCTTTTGATGTTCATACTGATCCCCATCTTCTCCAATTTAACTAATAATTCCCCATGTGGCACGGTATCAAATGCCTTACTGAAATCTAGGTAAATTAGATCCACTGCATTTCCTTTATCTAAAAAATCTGTTACCTTTTCAAAAAAGGAGATTAGGTTGGTTTGGCACGATCTACCTTTTGTAAAACCATGTTGTATTTTGTCCCATTTACTATTGACTTCAATGTCCTTAACTAATTTCTCCTTCAAAATTTTTTCCAGGACCTTGCATACTACAGATGTCAAACTAACTGGCCTGTAGTTACCCCGATCACTTTTTTTTCCTTTCTTAAAAAAGGAACTATATTAGCAATTCTCCAATCATTCGGTACTACTCCTGAGTTTACAGATTCATTAAAAATTCTTGCTAATGGGCTTGCAATTTCAGGTGCCAATTCCTTTAATATTCTTGGATGAAGATTATCTGGGCCCCCCGATTTAATCCCTTTAAGCTGTTTCAGTTTCGCTTCTACCTCAGATATGGTAATATCTACCTCTATATCCTCCTTCCCATTTGTCATGCTACCATTATCCCTAAGATCCTCTTTAGCCTTATTAAAGACTGAGGCAAAGTATTTGTTTAGATATTGGGCCATGCCTAGATTATCTTTAACCTCCACTCCATCCTCAGTGTTAAGCGGCCCCACTTCTTCTTTCTTAGTTTTCTTCTTATTTATATGGCTATAGAACCTTTTACTATTGGTTTTAATTCCCTTTGCAAGGTATTGGAGGGCATGCTCTGATTCAAAGTGCTTAAAAGGAGATGGGAGACTGCGGGAGGTTGGTTAAGGATCTTCCTTTGAAACAAAAAGGTCAACATCTATGAGAATCCCAGGAACCAATGAGACAGAAAATAAAGCAAGCACTGGAACAATGAAGGAGGTAAATTGAATTAGTATCTGCACAGAAGGGACTTGCTAAGTTAAATTCAGAGATGGTCACCAGGGATAGATAGAGAAGTTCACTAAGGATAACACCACAGTGGAGAAGTCTAGAGGGAAAGGGGTTCCAAAAAGGAACAACTGGACAGCTAGGAGTGAAACTATGTGACCAAGATGATAGACTCCAGAAGGCAATGCTAGGTTCTCAAGAAGAATATCAAAGAAGACTGTTTCAAATACAACACTTCATTCAAGAAAGATGACTGGACAGAAAGAAGTAAACTTAAATATGAGACTGGAGCATTAGCTAATGGAGTGCAAAATTTTAAAACAGGAAATGAAAAGGAGTGTCTAGTGCTTGACAGTTGCAAACATTGAGGAATTAATTATTTCTCTGACGTAGGGAGCAAGGGATGACGGAGAAGCCAAAATTATAAGAAATAAGAATGAAACACAAAATGTTTTTAAATTGTTGAAGGGATGATGTCAAAGAGGGTTTCAGGAGAGACCAGAAGTAAGATGAAAATGGATGGATGGAATGGGTGGACTGAAGTGTAGAGAAAGCAGAGATGATATTGCTGGACATGAAAACCTTTCACAAAAATTAATCAGCAAACTTCTTGCAGGTGGAGTGAAGAAGAAAGAGCTGGAGGAAAGAGGGAATACTTAAAAGAGAAAATGAGGATTGCCAACATCAGAGAGGGTGTTGAGGGTTATCTGGTAAGATTTACAGATCTCATGGAGAATAATCAGACTAGAGATACCATGGTGTCGCTCTCATTATTGTGTCTCTGGATGCTTTAAGAGGATCATGTAGTCAGAGTGACTTGCAGTGTGAAAGGACGGACAAATCTTTAAAGGCCAAGCAGTGAGAATCAAAAAAGAGGATAGAATTGGAGGTAACCAAACTAATAGAAGAAGAAAAAGAAGACAGAGCTAAAAAGCAATGTTGCACTGTGAAAGAAAATCTACTCATTATGAGAAACAAAGCTTCCTTTTTCATTTATCTTCTATCTGTTCATAATATTTGATAATCTCTTATAGTATCAGTGCCTCCTTCTCATGGAAACTCTTTTCTATTTTATTTTAAGAAGATGTAGAGATTTAGGTTCAAATTATAACGAAGAATTTATAGCATGTATTTTTTAAAAAATTATCAGGCATCACAGCAGGGTTTATTTCCAACAAAGTGACAATGTGATATATGCTATAAATCTGAGATTAGGACCTGATTGTTTAAATTGAATTGCTTCTTCTACTTTTTAAAAATTATATTGTAATTAAAAATCAGCCACAGCAACCAACAGAGCAGTTTGTCTAGTGTTAAAGAAGCGCAGATATGTGCTAATAAACAAATATAAAATCACATAAATACTATTTGAACAATATTTTTACAGATACAGACTATCCACCCCCTCATCCCTCCCTGCCCACACACACACAGTATGTCAACATGGCAGCTGGGGGCATGCTTCCCAGCATAAGTAGACCGACAAGCACTAGCTCAAGTGAGCTAGCATGCTAAAAATAGCAGGGTAGCACAGGCAGCAGCTAGGGTGTGTCACCCACATATGTGCCCAGGAGGTCTGGGTGTGTTTGTACTCAGGTGGCTAGCCAAGCTGCTGCTCGTGCTACCACTGGCTACACTGCTGTTTTTAGTGTGCTAGCTCGAGCAGAGCTCCCATGTGTCTGTCTACTCATGCTGGGCAGCATGTTCCCAACTGCAGTGTGGACATATCCACAGAGTGCTCAGTTATGCCTCTGAAGAGGACGAGGCATGCTAGGGAGGGAGGAGCAGACACTCTATTCATATGGTGTTATCAAGAGCTACTATGCCTGTGAGTGACATAATGCTCCCTGGATGCTGGGGGGCATATGGTAGGCAGTGAGACTTGCTACCCCTGTACAGCAGGGGTAATGAGTGCTCTCCCAGAAGAACTCTACTGGCATGCAAGTGTGGTGCAGCTATGGCCCCATTCTTGCCTTGCCCAGAAACATGCACACACCCTCTCAGCCATTACTGTTCCTAGAAGCAGCAGTGGCTGCTCTCACTTGCTCTCCCCAGTCCAGGTGTGCTGAGATACGTACGAAAGGGCTTCTTGAAAGTGGCCTGCAAAGTATATTCAAATGGCTTCTTTCCTATTGCTCAAGAGATTCCAGCACAGTGGATGGAACTGTTAACTAGAAAAGTGTGAGTGAATGACTGGTTTGTTTCCTTTTTTCCTCCATTTATTGCAAGGAACACTTATTTAAAATCCTCCGATTCCCATCTCCAATACCAGGCTCTCAAATCAAGACTGTAACAGCTTAGCTTGAAAAAAAACCAAACATCTATGTTCAACAATAAGTTGTTAAGTTAATCCTACTATATAAATATAAACAAAATATTTTTCTGCCTTTACAAATACTGAAGTATCTTGAAGAGCCTCAAATGCGATTATCTTGTAAAGTGATTATGGGAAGCTTGGTTTAATATGGTTTTTCAAGCCGATGTTTTTATTAAACTCATCTCTCTGTTTCTTGTCCTTATATTGATTATAAAGGTATTTCCAATGCTGATAAAAGGTTTGTGTCTTGGCACTGAACTATTTTTATTAAACATAAAGAGAGAGATAAACATAAAATGGTGGCCCTCACTACAAACAACATTTCTGAATTAGAAGCTCCATCATGCCAAGACCTTTGAAAACAGGCTTCAGCTCCCAGCTCTGGGTATAGTGGGAAAAAGTTATGCACTGCTTGGTTTTTATTACCTCCTCAAACCAACATAACTCCACTGAAGACAGAACATATGCAGACCCAGAGCCAGATAATATTTCAATCATTATCACTGAAATGGACCCAAATCACCAAAGCGACCCTACAGCCCCCATCTCCCAAGCCTTCTTTATAACGTCTGCACAATACTGTGGGGGAATGAAAGCAAGAAGTTGCTTAGACTTCATCTGAACTAAGGACAAGATCAACAACTCAAATCTGAACTCAAATGTTTTTGAGGTTAACAAATGTTTAAATGAACTTTTATGCCCATTACTTCATATTTCCTTGTGTGCCTCTGCACTGCTTTGTTCCAGTTAGAAGGAGAAGTGGAGATGCCACGATATGAAAGTGCCTGTTTGCACACAACTTCCAGTTTAATTTTACAGACCCAAACTGACCAAATAGCTTAGGTAAGAATACAAACTCCTGGGTGCTAATTCAAACTGAGCCTCCCAAATGTTTTGCTTCTCCTGTCATCAAGCTAAAACTCTAAGGTTTGGATATTGTAGGTTGGTCCTCTCCAAAGTGCTGATATTCTGAGTTCCTGATCCTGGAAGATGCTGAATGCTCTCCATTGCAGCCCCAATAGGAAGCCA
Organism: Dermochelys coriacea; assembly: GCF_009764565.3. NCBI lineage: Eukaryota > Metazoa > Chordata > Testudines > Dermochelyidae > Dermochelys > Dermochelys coriacea. The sequence continues at coordinate 185,371,003 of NC_050069.1, forward strand.
ATGGGAACTGACAGCGTTCAGCACCCTGCAAGACTGGGGCCTTATTTTATAGTAGAATCCAATGCGATAACATTAAAATTGTGTTCTTATTGTCTCCTATTAGCTATGCTGCAGCGTCTTTGCAAAGCCATCACACATTTTCTCACCATTGTAAAAACATCCAAACAAATCTGATTTCCAAACCAAAGTAGATATTTCCCCACTAATAAATCAGTGCTAGCAGCTGCTGCGTTTCCAGGTACTGGTAACATTCTATTTTTAACATGTGATGCTGTTGGCAGCATTCCCTAAAAAGCAATGCAAGATGGAAGAATATCAGACTGACCTGTGTGTGGATTGAGGAGGATACTGCCAGGTGGTATCCCTGCAGCTTCAAGTGGAAGTATGATATAGCTGGTGTTGCTTGGTGCTACCTGGCCATTCATCCCATTCTCTGTATAGGAAACATTGCTTGAAGGGCTGGCTGTCACTCCAGGGACAATGGATGCACTTTGGAGAGGCTGATGTGTTCGTGACAGTGATCCTGAGGAGCCAGCGCTGCTGGAAGACTCTGAACCTGAAAGAGATACAGACTCTCAGTTATGAAGGAAGTCAGACCCTCCATTCAAGCTGTTACTTACATTGAATAAAACATTTTAAAGATGGAAAGCATTTAGTACATAATCAGCCCTCTAACCCCTCAGACCATGATGGTTCCTTATGATAATACACTCTCCAGCAAGCTCAGTTTTAAGCAGGACTATTGTGATTCAACCCAACCTACAAAAACCCTTTTTTCCTCCTGAAAAGTCTACCCCTCCATAAAAAATATAATGAACCAGAACACAGAATACATGCTATGCGATTTCCTTTACAGTCATATTTAATCATTCATAAAAGACACACACACTCTGCCCAAAAGGATAAAGTTTACAATTCTATAAGCAAAACCACAAGACACCACCAATTGAATACTCAGCTTACTAACTAGTTAGGTGTACCAGTCTTCCATATTCACTGCTAGATACTGTTACAATTTTAGCAACTTATTTGCTTTTTCAGTACCTAGCCTATTAAAAAGCTTCAAGCCAATACAAATATGGTAAAACACAGTCCAGTGAAGCTCGGATGGCTAGAGTGCAGGTGGTTTAAAAATTTACAATGTTTTGAATACAACTGTCCAATCTTTTATGATTTTACTTAGACAATTTTTCAACATTTTGACACCACAAACATACACAACCTCCTTCCCAAACAAATTTGGATCTGCAATTTCAACTCTAAAAAGGGAAGGAAGGAAAGAACTCAGGATTATGTTCCATCAGCATTTTCCTCCTATATAGCTTTTACATTTGGGATCAATTATGTGGGCTTAGCAATAGGTTCCATAGCTTCCCTGAATCATTTTTCAGTTTTGTTCTTGTCTGGATCCATTTCTTTGTTGGAAATTAGACCAGGCCAGATTTTCACTGAAACTGCAGCAGAGGTAGCAACAGCATGTAATCGGTCAAATCTTCTTGCAGTAGCTTTTGTAAATATAGGGCATCTCTGTGGAGTCCCTGTTGTGTAAAATCTGAGTTACGTTTTCATCAAGGTCATCTTCATGCTCACAGCAAGTTTCAACATGCATAACTGAATGCAAACAAAAACAATCTTTCTGAAGATTCCAGTGACTTTCATTGGACTGCAGGGGTACAAAACCCCCTCTTTTCAAATCAGTCGATCAATCAACCAACTAACCAAGAGGCTAATGGAAGGTGCAGAAGAATTTCCACTATGTATTCTGAGACTGTGCCAGCTATTCTTTTTTCTTTCCCAACAAAGGTTTATACAGTTTGTTGAGAAACTCTACATCAGAAATTTAGGATGTTTACTCCTGAGAAGTTCTTTCGTTTTAGCATTTTGCTTGTACAAATGGCAGATCTCTCCTTGGATGGGAGAATTCTTGGATGGCACATTGAGCAGCTTGAAGACAATATTCTGCTCATTTAGGTTTTTTCAGATGTAGCATCAATAGCATTAAGCAGGAATGTATTTTTCTTTTAATAGAATATGTAGCAATTATCAGATCTTTCCCCATATATAGCCACCTTGCATTCATTTCAGTGTTGAATCTTTCTTCTAGTTCTTGCTTTACTTTTTTCTTCTCCCCCCTCTCCCCCCCAATTGCAATATCTCATAATGGATCTGTAATGTGAAAACTATTGGGAGGCTTCTATCAAAGAAAGTGAATCAAGAGATTTCTTTATTACTACTAACAAACATTTAAGTGATGCCCACAGGCCCCAATCAGGATTCTTTAAATTACTCGTTTTGTGCTACATTGAAGGCAATATGGCTCACGTAAAAAGACAAACTTTTTTTTATGAAGTTCAGGTCTTTGTTTTTCACAAGTTTTTATGGCATAATCACAGATTGAGCTTTACCATTTTGGGAGTGTAGAAGAATAGAGAGTTCTCCTTTATTAAGTTGATATTGAAGAACTGCTGGAACAGGCTTGGAACAAGACTTAAGTTATTGTGACTGCTACATTTCAATTAAGATGATGGTATTTAAATTGGCTCCCTTGCAGGATCATCAGTGATCTGCTCTTCTACCTTAATAGTTTCATTCAGTGGCACAACCGATCTTGAACAAACAAACAAAATTTCTGAACCTTTGGAAAAACAGCATTAATCCATTCCAATATTTTTACTTACCAACTCTTGAGCATAGTTACATAACACTCTCTAAGCCTTATCTATTTTCATTATTTCTTCATTACAATGAATTATTTCCTATCATTTCATTCAACTCTAGCCATCCTGGGTCAGTTAAATTCAAACACTGATGTTTGGTAATAAATAAAAATTATTTCCCTTTTGCTGTATTGGTCAATAGCTTTAACATTTGCTACAGTTAGAATGAAAAACAACCATCTAATAAATTGAACATTCTGAAGACTGAAAAATAAGACTAACTCGTCAACCTTAGATGGACTCATGTTATCAGATGACCTGACCACCATCCAGAAGTTTTGAGATTCTAGCAAACCAGACTTACTGATCCACAAGTTCACCCCTCTCTTCAGTAACTAATGGCTGTTGATTCTATCCATTAGCCATGTACCTCTTGCCAATCATCAATGACCTCAACGTTATACAATTCCCTTTTATGCTTTTTGATAGTTCTATAAACATTTTTAAGATTTCATAATGGGCATAAAAAGAAGCTAGATGTTCCCATCACTTCCTTATTAACATATATTTGGCTGACTTATGTTCTTAAAAGTACCTCACAATGATATTGAAATTCAAAAAGTGATGGTGATGGGGAAGAAACAGGAAAAAAACCTAGTAGTTTCTTTTTTTTTTGGGGGGGGGGGGGGAGAAGAGGTCTGAAGAGAAAACCTGGTAGCTTTCTCCATACACCTGGTTTTAAATGACCCACACAACGAGGCTCCCCTTCACTTTCCTTGAGTGACTATTTCACAGTCCATTTGATCTTACCATTTGAACTCCTCCCCCACCACCCCCTGCCAATGTTCAACTTAAATTTTGCTTTGCTTGGTTTCATCTCTGCGTTCCTAAATTCACCTCTTGGACAAGCCTAATTAATTCTTCTACCTCCTTGTTGTTTACATCCTTCAAACATATCTCTATAAACAGTGAAAAATACTCCCTTCCTTACCAGCTGGCCCATATAATTATCCACTCATAACTTGTCTTAAGGGGCCAATTTCTCAGCAGTGACACATTGTTCATCATTTTTGTAAGTACCATCGTCTTAGGTATAGTTTCACAGTACCAGAAAAATTGATCTGTTAGTTTTAAAAATTTGTTCCACCTAACCATCATTCGTTTTTATATCACTTTTATCACTTTGGTATTTAAGTGCTGCTTGCTGTAAAAGCGATACCTGTCTGCAGCTTGCATTTCTGGAAAGAGGAATGATGCTTCAGCATGGTAGGCTTGCAAGTGCCCACACAACTATACTCCCAAGTTTATTAGGGGAAACATTTACCACATCACCTTGACTCGAGCAAATCATAAAGAAGCAGAAATCTGGTTCCAAAACCAGACCGCTAAATCATAATACACAGGATTCTTTATCAAAATGGTTAATGTTTTTAAATGCCTGCAGCATAGATTGTATTTGCCCCGCAGGACCTATAAAGAGCACTCAACAACCTGGATTTGATTTTTGATCCCAGTTATAATAGTAGAAGTCTGGAGTACCTCCAATGAAGTTAATTGGCACTACAAATTTACTCAAATGTGACTGATTGGAATACAGCCAATTGTCTGTAAATGGGGGAGGGGGAAGAAATAGGTTTCAACCAGTGTTTATCCTGTACTAGTGTAAAATGGAAACTGTGCACCATAAAGAAGGAAGCTAAAGATATATTGTTTGTGTCTTCCTATTAATAGCCAATTCTTAATTAATATGCTCTCTCTCTCTCTCTCTCTCTCTCTCTCTATATATATATATATATATAGATATAGATATAGATATAGATAAAATGCATGCTTGGTTTTCTTTTATTATGACTTAAATAAAAATGATTGTAAACAGTAAAGGAAAAGATTATCATACTAAGAATCACATTTTGCCATCAGAAGCGTGGATGGGAGCTGAATTTCTAGGACAGACACATCCACATGCAAGGACATCCATTTCACCACAAATATGCATGCTTAGACAATCTTGAAAAGAAGTCATTTACAGTATGGAAGTCTAAACCAACTGAAGATATGGATGATATCATAAGTTGCAGGAATGTGGCGTGAATAATTTGTTGAATTACTAACTTCTCCTCCCTGCCCCCACAGTATTGATGAATAGCTCGAATAATTCATCTCTCAATATACATTACGCTTCATAATATATAAGCAAGAGATAACATGGTATTTGCAACATACAAATTGTGCTTTTAAATTAAAATGGATTTTTTTTAAGCAAGTGTCACAAGCACAGTATGCAATAAACAGTAAAAAGGAAAGTCAGCCATGTCATGGATTTCATTTCGTTCTGAAAGTACAACACCATCATTTCTCTGCTGACTTTTTTTGGGAGTTTTGGGCAATGGAGCACAGAGAAGGGCATGTTCTGGGTCCTATGTAAGGTGGGACCAGATGTCTGAAGCGATACAGAAGAAACAGAGCAAAAGGAAGGCCAGAAGGGACCATCAGATCTTCTAGCTTGACCCTCCTGTATATTACTAAATGCCATTCAGCCAACCCCACACCAAGCCAATAACCAGAAATTAGACCAATCAGGACACTAAACTATTGTTGGCTGCTATTGTACTATTGCATATTTTCTCAAATTATCTCTGAGCACACACTAGATTTAATTAAAATCTTGATATTTTTCCAATTGAAGTTATTTGGTTGATAACATTGCTATGGCATCAGAATGACTGTCATGCAGTCTTACTTAATGCTCACCAGTCCTTTGACCTTTTATCTTCTTTTAGTTGATGATGAACTGTGTGACCTATCATTGAATGCAAGCTGGCTTCTTGTATATTGTACATAAATGAAAATGTTCTACCTGCATCAATAGAAACACAGAATAAAGCCTTAAATGTTTGCTGAACAACAGCATTTAGCGATTACTCCTGGGGGATTTCTGTGCCACTCCGCAATGCAGAATTTCATAGAATTTCCTGTTTCCCCTGCAGAATTTCTGACCGCCATTATGAGCTTCTGGACTCTGCAGAGCCCATTCTCCCAGGGACCAGAGAGGGCATGGGAAACCCAGCTCTGACAAAGGGGGAGGAAAGGCAGGGACGCACCACACCATGTCCCCTGACGGGACAGTAAAGAAGTTGGGGGGAGTAAAGACTCTGGGGGTGCTGGTGTCTGGATCAGGGGCTGTCCTATGGCTGGGCTCTGTGGGGAAGGGCAGGCTGTTGTCTGGGGGCCCCCATCCAGCCCCCTACAGCACCCTGCAACTGGAACTGGATTGTTGTAGGGGTTTCTTTAACTCTCTACTCCTGGAGGAATCTTTTTTGCTGTTGTCTGTATTGACGACATACTTGTTGACAGGTATTATGAAATAAATTACCAACATTGAAACTGGAGCGATTATATTATGTTATTTTGACAAATAAAATATGCAGAATTTTAAAATATTGTGAGGAGAATTTTTTAATTTTTTTGGTGCAGAATTCCCCCAGGAGTAAACTGTACTGCAATATTAGTAGTACTCCCAAAGATAAGATTAGATTACAGAATACTGAAAATGCCATGGCGAATATCACTATATCAAGTGGTAAAAATAAAGGTTTAACCAGCTAGTCAATAGGCCAGTAGTGTATGGAGGCTCTGACAGTTGCATGAATTCACATAGTGGTGTTTGGGGGTGAGACAGCAATATACTAAGGTGAACTTTTCCATTTTTTGGAATGGTCATTCTCAGCTGCCATATTGCTGTAAAATAACACTTCAGCGATAACATCTGAATCTTTTTTCCCCCCGGAGCCTTATTTCCCCTGACTTTCCCAGGATGACTGACACTTTATATCGTGGTTTTGAAAGTGAGAGTTTGTTTTGACATCCAGTATTGCTCTTTCCCCCCACTTTTTTATGTAGTTTCTTTTTCCTTTCCTGTGGCTTGACAAGCTTTCAAATTGAAACACTTAGAAATTTTTTTTTAAAAACCCAAAACCTCCAAAGCACTTACAAAACCTAATCACTCTGCAAAGAACATGGTATTTTAATACTACTGATGTGTTTTAAATGTGTTATAAGAGCTGTCATTTGAAAGTGAGGGTTTAGTGAATATATGGTGCAGATATATTTAAAATTATTAGAGCTCCTCTGGGATTTTGTTTTTGTAAGTGCATCATTTGATAGGAATGATTTCACCACTATAAAGGCTATTTAAACTATTAAATCTTTTGCAGTTAGCATGGGTCCAAATCCACCAAACTGGATTTCCCTGACTCTGTTCAAGTGCTGTGTGTCTCTGCAGTGTACTGCTGCAGAGAAATGCAGTCAACACAGAACTGTACTACAGATTACACTGAGCTACTGTGCCTCTCCATTAACTTATGCAGATTGGGCTCGATTCTAAAGATGCAAAAATCTATTGAAGTCCTTGGATCTGAGGATCAGGCTCACAATATAGTGTGTGCAGCACTGTACAATGCATTTATCATTCACACAGGCTGAGAATGTGGCAAGTATTTTCAAAGTCATTAAAGCAATACTGAAGCAATGTAGCTCCCACAGATACTAACTACATATGCATGACTATACAGGGCCAGATACTATCTAGATATGTATGACTATATTGGGCCAGATTCTGAGGTCTTTATATAGGTTATATTCAATTCTTAATTCAGTGGGATTTTACCTAGAGATAAGAACCGAGAAAAACTGAACAAGAATCTCAGGATCTGGCCCATAAAAAGCACAACCTTCAACTGCCACAGGTTTTAAGAGACACCTGAAACCAGGGGCTTATAAAAATGTATTTCAGGTTCCCAGCCAGCTTTGTGACCAGCAAGTTTTAAAGGGGCTGCATTCAAATTAGTGTTGCTCCGTTAAAACTGGCAGATATGCAGACATGGCCAAAACTCTTCACTGCACTTTGGACATGGAGATGCTAAAATGCAGACTCCTTCCACCAGTCAGATGGGCGTCCTGACAGATCTCCACTGTGCTCCTGAAGTGCAGAAAAGAATATAGTACAACCTCTGGGGAGATAAGTGATATTTGGCTAACCGAGGTCTGATGAATTGGGGTTAATTAACTAAAGGTCTGTAAAGCACTTTGAAGCTGAAAAGCCCTAAGTGCTAAGTATTGATTGCCACTGGGGTTGTACTGTGTTTATCACACGACCCAAACTGAGGAAGGAATCTGATGGGCTGATTATTTATATTACACATTTATACATAAATATAAAACATATAAAAAAAGAGCTAAGTGGCATGGTTTGGAGTTATGTGGACCAATGCACCATGACTCACTTTTAAGTTATATAACCATGAAAGGTAAACACAAAAGCAGGAGAACATGTTTCTCAAATTGTCATTTCATTGAATTGGAGCTACAATATAAAATGAAAAGACTTCAGAATCCAAAATTTGCATTAGCTTCCATTATACTATGTGATTCAACATGAACAAGGCAGACTGGCAGCAGACTATCTGCAGAGGCTCCACTCTGAGAAACAGATGGCCACTTCAGAGGTCTGCGTTTCAGAAAAAGGGCTTTGGATTTTTGAGTGAGGCCAAGTTTTATAACATTTAATTCTCTGTGCAATACAAGAGGGGAAAAAAAAAGGGTTTCTTTGCCAGAAAGGACTATCATCTTCTAATCCACAGCAACAGCATACAGTATGTGAAAAGAATAAACACAAGTATTGTACCATGAAGAACAATGAATACACAAATCCACTTTGCATAGGCTTCTCACCCCAAGATATCAGGATTTGTGATTCATGTCTAAAAATTAAACACTCTAGACCCACCTACAATATACAAACATGCACACATATGCAGTACTTGCAGTGAGTACATACTCCATTTGTAATTCTTAATACAGAATGGCTGCAGACAAACAGAATCATACTTATTTTTCATGGCAGACACACAAGCAGTATGAACCCAATACAGTAGTAGCTACCTGTTTTACACAGTTTGCCGGTACTCCTGTTACTTGATGAGCTATCTCCTCTTGTCAGAACAGTTATTCCACCAAAACTTGCTGTCTTTGTTATGGCTGGCTTTAAATTGCGATTGGAGCTGTCTGAATCTGTGCTGCTCCATGGCCTCTGGTGGTCTGTCCATTTCATTTCGTTCTCTGTACTGCTTTGCCGGCTGCCAGATGCCTTCCCTGTGCTATCTCTGTTACCCCTAGAGCACCATCGGAAAAACAAAGATGCATAAAAATGACAAACATATTGGCCAAATTCTGCTTTTGGTCACAATGGTGTAACACCGGAGTAAATCCACTGAAGTCAATGGGGTGATTCTGGATTTACGGAAAATGGAACCTGGCTCAACATATAAACACTGCCATATTTTTCTTTGTATATAAGACTTATTACTGTTAGTATTCAGAGTAGCAGTCGTGTTAGTCTGTATTCGCAAAAAGAAAAGGAGTACTTGTGGCACCTTACAGACTAACAAATTTATTAGAGCATAAGCTTTCGTGAGCTACAGCTCACTTCATCGGATGCATTTGGTGGAAGATACAGAGGGGAGATTGATATACACACACACAGAACATGAAACAATGGGTTTTATCATACACACTGTAAGGAGAGTGATCACTTAAGATAAGCCATCACCAGCAGTGGGCGGGGGGGGGGGGGAAGAAGGAAAACCTTTCATGGTGACAAGCAAGGTAGGCTATTTCCAGCAGTTAACAAGAATATCTGCGGAACCGTGGGGGGTGGGGTGGGGGGGAGAAATAACATGGGGAAATAGTTTTGTGTAATGACTCATCCATTCAAGCCTAAGTTAATTGTATCCAGTTTGCAAATTAATTCCAATTCAGCAGTCTCTAGGTGGAGTCTATTTTTGAAGTTTTTTTGTTGAAGGATAGCCACCCTCAGGTCTGTAATTGAGTGACCAGAGAGATTGAAGTGTTCTCCAACTGGTTTTTGAATATTATAATTCTTGATGTCTGATTTGTGTCCATTCATTCTTTTACGCAGAGACTGTCCAGTTTGACCAATGTACATGGCAGAGGGGCATTGCTGGCACATGATGGTATATATCACATTGGTAGATGCGCAGGTGAACGAGCCTCTGATAGTGTGGTTGATGTGATTAGGCCCTATGATGGTGTTCCCTGAATAGATATGTGGACAGAGTTGGTAACGGGCTTTGTTGCAAGGATAGGTTCCTGGGTTAGTGGTTCTGTTGTGTGGTGTGTGGTTGCTGGTGAGTATTGGCTTCAGATTGGGGGGCTGTCTGTAAGCAAGGACTGGTCTGTCTCCCAAGATCTGTGAGAGTGATGGGTCGTCCTTCAGGATAGGTTGTAGATCCTTGATGATGCGTTGGAGAGGTTTTAGTTGGGGGCTGAAGGTGATGGCTAGTGGCGTTCTGTTGTTTTCTTTGTTGGGCCTGTCGTGTAGTAGGTGACTTCTGGGTACTCTTCTGGCTCTGTCAATCTGTTTCTTCACTTCAGCAGGTGGGTATTGTAGTTGTAGGAATGCATGATAGAGATCTTGTAGGTGTTTGTCTCTGTCTGAGGGGTTGGAGCAAATGCGGTTATATCGTAGAGCTTGGCTGTAGACAATGGATCGTGTGGTATGATCTGGATGAAAGCTAGAGGCATGTAGGTAGAATAGCAGTCAGTAGGTTTCCGATATAGGGTGGTGTTTATATGACCATCGCTTATTAGCACCGTAGTGTCCAGGAAGTGGATCTCTTGTGTGGACTGGTCCAGGCTGAGGTTGATGGTCTATCTTCGAGACACCACTGACTTCCTGAGGAAACTACAATCCACTGGTGATCTTCCTAAAAACACCATCCTAGCCACTATGGATGTAGAATCCCTCTACACCAACATTCCACACAAAGATGGACTACAAGCCGTCAGGAACAGTATCCCCGATAATGTCACGGCTAACCTGATGGCTGAACTTTGTGACTTTGTCCTCACCCATATCTATTTCACATTTGGGGACAATGTTTACCTTCAAATCAGCGGCACTGCGATGGGTACCCGCATGGCCCCACAGTATGCCAACATTTTTATGGCTGACTTAGAACAACGCTTCCTCAGCTCTCGTCCCCTAATGCCCCTACTCTACTTGCGCTACATTGATGACATCTTCATCATCTGGACCCCTGGAAAAGAAGCCCTTGAGGAATTCCACCATGATTTCAACAATTTCCATCCCACCATCAACCTCAGCCTGGACCAGTCCACACAAGAGATCCACTTCCTGGACACTACGGTGCTAATAAGCGATGGTCACATAAATCACCACCCTATATCGGAAACCTACTGACCGCTATTACTACCTACATGCCTCTAGTTTTCATCCAGATCATACCACACGATCCATTGTCTACAGCCAAGCTCTACGATATAACCGCATTTGCTCCAACCCCTCACACAGAGACAAACACCTACAAGATCTCTATCATGCATTCCTACAACTACAATACCCACCTGCTGAAGTGAAGGAACAGATTGACAGAGCCAGAAGAGTACCCAGAAGTCACCTACTACAGGACAGGCCCAACAAAGAAAAGACCAGAACGCCACTAGCCATCACCTTCAGCCCCCAACTAAAACCTCTCCAATGCATCATCAAGGATCTACAACCTATCCTGAAGGACGACCCATCACTCTCACAGATCTTGGGAGACAGGCCAGTCCTTGCTTACAGACAGCCCCCCAACCTGAAGCAAATACTCACCAGCATCCACACACCACACAACAGAACCACAAACCCAGGAACCTATCCTTGCAACAAAGCCCGTTACCAACTCTGTCCACATATCTATTCAGGGGATACCATCATAGGGCCTAATCACATCAGCCACACTATCAGAGGCTCACTCACCTGCGCATCTACCAATGTGATATATGCCATCATGTGCCAGCAATGCCCCTCTGCCATGTACATTGGTCAAACTGGACAGTCTCTACGTAAAAGAATGAATGGACACAAATCAGACGTCAAGAATTATAATATTCAAAAACCAGTCGGAGAACACTTCAATCTCTCCGGTCACTCGATTACAGACCTGAGGGTGGCTATCCTTCAACAAAAAAGCTTCAAAAAACAGACTCCAACGAGAGACTGCTGAATTGGAATTAATTTGCAAACTGGATACAATTAATTTAGGCTTGAATAGAGACTGGGAATGGATGAATCATTACACAAAGTAAAACTATTTCCCCATGTTATTTCTCCCCACCCACCCCACTCCCCACTGTTCCTCAGATATTCTTGTTAACTGCTGGAAATAGCCTACCTTGCTTGTCACCATGAAAGGTTTTCCTCCTTTTCCCCCCCGCTGCTGGTGATGGCTTATATCTTAAGTGATCACTTCCTTTACAGTGTGTATGATAAAACCCATTGTTTCATGTTCTGTGTGTGTGTATATCAATCTCCCCTCTGTATTTTCCACCAAATGCATCCGATGAAGTGAGCTGTAGCTCACGAAAGCTTATGGTCTAATAAATTTGTTAGTCTCTAAGGTGCCACAAGTACTCCTTTTCTTTTTACTGTTAGTATATATCACTTCATCAGAAACGTACACATCAGAAGAATTACACATGCATCTGACAAATGTTTTACATAAAAAGTGATAGCCTTCTTCATTGACTTGAATTACAGGGAAAAATGGAGATAATATCATATCATATTTAGAGAGATTCAGCAGTTGAATAAATAATAATCTTCCCCTTACATCACCACATCGTGAACACACAACAAAAAAAATATATAATGTAAATGAAAAACTGAAAAGCAAAATTATAAAAGCTGTAGTAGAAACATTTAAACAATACAATCTTTTGGATTCAAATTCTGGGCAAAACTATCTTTTCAGTTCTGCAATATTCTGCTCTCTCTACATGTATAGAATTCCCATTGACAGCAACAGGATTTCCATACTCCTGTGTGGACTTTAGGAATCCATCATGCAGGTCTGAGAGAATATTGCTCTGTAGCACCTGTAGGGAAAAAAATGGCAAACTGTAAACCCATTTTTAAAAACCCTGCCTGATGCTGTAAGATGCTCGAATATCCTCAGCTCATAATTTCATTGGAATCAAGGGCATTTGTCATGTTGAAGGTAATACTTGGCATCTTACAGGATCGGGACTTTATTGTCTGAAAAATGACAGTTCTCAAGCTAACCTGTCCTTAAAAACAAAACACTTGTGAGAGAAAACATAAATCTGTCCAAAATTGAGACAACTATATTGGACCATCACTACTCCAAGTGATTCTGTGACAGTGGAGACAATACCTCCATTTTCCCTGTCACTCAGACAAGACTGGACATAAGCATGATGGTGTACTGTTTTCTCAAAGCCAAGGCATAAGATGTGACCTTAAGATTGGAAAGGCTTCTAAAGTCAGCAGGCAAGGATCCACTGGTGATGGGGTACATATCAGCAATAACCATACTGCTTCACGGGATACCTCACAGATTATAGGTGACTTTGGGGATGATAACGGAGAAGCATGTTCAAGTGATCTTCCTGGAGATTCTTTGCATCCCACAAAGAAAAGAAAGCAAAAGATCCTGTAACTGAACTCCTGGCTAGGTAAATGGTGTAAAACAAAAATTTGGTTTTGTGTAACATTGGTCCACCTTCTACATGGAGAAAGAGGGCAGTACAGGATGGCCTCCACCTCAGCAGAAGATGAACTTTTATATGCATAAATTCAACTCAGATTGTATTACTGAAATCTGGTGGGAAGATTTGCATGATTGGAATGTTAAAATCACTGGCTATAACCTATTTAAGAAGAATCATGTGGGCAAAAAGGGTGTGAGAATGGCACTATGTCAAAATGGCATTATTTATTTCCAAGTTACTGATAACTCAAAAACAAATATTCTTGTATACTTATAGATCAGCATTCTAACAGATAAAGAGCACTAGCTGGTGTCTGCTACACACGATCAAATCACAGTTGAGAATAGGACAACTGTCTCCTTATGCACCTATCTATAATGTGTACAAAAAAAAAGCTGCATGATCATGGGGAACTTAAATTTGAGTGATATATGCTGGAGGTCTTAGGCTGCCAGCACTAAAATATCCTTGGAATTTCTAAATTGTATAAATGACAATTTCCTAACTTAGAAAGTGTTGCATCCAAAATGGGGGCATTCTATATTAGACATCACCTTAACAGATAAAGAGGAACTGATCAGAAAACTTAAAATTAGTGGCAGTTTAGGTACAAGTGATCATGACTTGATCACATTTATAACAAATATAGAATATAGTCCAAACCCATAACATATTACACTTGGTGCTTTAAAAAGGTTAACTTCATAAACCTGAAAATAATTATGAACCGATCAGTTGGGAGACAGAAATTTAAACAGAAAAATCTGACTGATAATTGGGAACTGTTCAGAAATGTTTCACTAGATGCCAAAAAGTCACATATCGAGAAAGAAGTCTTTGCTGGTTAAAAACCAACCTGCCATAGAGGGAGAGTGAAAGCAGCTATAACATATATAATACGTAGAATACAGGGAAGTTGATAGCAATGAATATAAATCAAAAGCTGGGAATTGTAGAAAACTGACACGGGAAGTAAAAGGACATAAATAGAAATGTATGGCCAGCAGAGTTAAGGACACTAAGAAGTAGCTTTTTAAAGTATATTAGAAAAAAAGGAATCCCAACAATATTTGTCCATTACTAGATGCAATGGTAGAAGTGTCAATAATATTGTAGAAAAGGTAGACGTACTCAATAAATATTCATGTTCTGTATTTGGGAAAAAGCAAGATGATGTGGTCTGATTCATGTTCTGTATTCAGGAAAAAGCAAGATGATGATGCAGTACTTTCCATTCAAACAGTAAATAAGGAAGATGCTAGAGCAGCTACTAATGCTAGAAATTTTAAACTTGCATCTGGATAACTTGCATCCAAGAGTTTTGAAAGACCAGGCTCAAGTGTTCTCTGGACCATTAATGTTGATTTTCAGTAAGTTCTGGAACATTGTATAAGTTTCCAAAGACTAGAAGAAAGCTAATGTTGTGCCAATATTTAAAAAGAGCAAATGGGATGACCTAGTTTATTATAGGCCTGTCAGCCTGACACTGATCCCTGGAAAAATAATGAAATAGCTGATATGGGACATGATTAATAAAGAATTAAAGGAGGGTCATATAATTAATGCTAATCAACATGTGTTTTTGGAAAAAAAAATCTTATCAGACTAAATGTCTTTTGGATGAGAATACAAGTTTAGTTAATAAAGGTCATAGTGTTGATGTCATATATTTAGATGTCTGTAAGGAATTTGACTTGGCATCACATGACACTGAATATGAAATTAGAAAGACACAAAATTATCATGACACATTAATTAACAAATTAATAATTGGCTAACTGGAAGGTAAACTGGGAATCATCATCCAGTGGCTCTACTGGTGTCCTGCAGTGATTGGTTCTTAGCCCTACACCATTTAAAATTTTTATCAATTATCTGGAAGACGACAAAATTATTGCAGATGACAGCAGATTGGCGGGTGGGCGGTAGGGTCGTAAACAATGAAAGGGACAAGGTCACTGATACAGAGTGATCTGGATTGCTTGGTAAACTGGGAACAAGCAAATAATATGCTTTTTAATATGGCCAATGTAAATTCATACATCTAGGAACAAATAATGCAGGCATTATTTACAGGATGGGAAACTCTATCCTGAGAAGTAGTGACTCTGGAAAGGGCTTGGATGTCATAATTAGGGCCCTATCAAATTCACGGTCCATTTTGGTCAATTTCACAGTCATAGGATTTTAAAAATAGTAAATTTCATTATTTCAGCTATTTAAATCTGAAATTCCACAGTGCTGTAATTGTAGCGGTCCTGACCAAAAAGAAGTTGTGTTTGTGTGTGGGTGTTGCAAGGTTATTGGGGGTGGGGAGATCGCAGTACTGCTACCCTTACTTCTGCGCTACTGCGGGCAGCGGCGCTGCCTTCAGAGCTGGGCAGCTGGAGAGTGACAGCTGCTGACCGGGAGCCTAGCTCTGAAGGCAGAGCCGCCGTCAGCAGCAGCACAGAAATAAGAATGGCATGGTATGATATTGCCACCCTTACTTCTGTACTGGGCCCTCAATCAGCAGCTGCCACCCTCTGAAGGCAGCACAGAAGTAAGGGTGGCAATACCACAATCCCCCTAAAATAACCTTTTGACCCACCCCCACCTCCCGCAACTCCCTTTTGGGCAGGATCCCCAATTTAAGAAACGGTGGTCTCCCCCATTAAATCTGTATAGTATAGAGTAAAAGCACACAAAAGACCAGATTTCATAGGGGGAGACCACATTTCACAGTCCATGATGCATTTTTCATGGTCATGAATTTGATAGGGCCTTATTTATAATGGATAATCAGCTGTACACGATCTCTCAGCGCGACTCTGTGGTCAAAAAAGCCAATGCCATTCTTGGATGTATTAACAGGGCAATATTGAGCAAAAGCAGGGAAGTTATATTACCTCTGGTATGCATTGGTGCAAGTGTTACTGGAATACTCTGTCCAGTTTTGGTATCCACAAGTCAAGAAGGATGTTGATAAACTGAAGAGAGTTCAAAGAAGAGTCACAAGAATAATTAAAGGATTGAAAAACATGCTAGCCATAGACTCAAGGAGCTGAATCTGTTTAGCTTAACAAAGAGAAGATTAAGAAATGACTTAATCACTTTCTATAAATACCTACATGAGAAGAAGTTTGATAGAGGGCTCTTAATTTTTCAGAGAAATGTATAAGAAGATCCAGTTGCTGAATGCTGAAGCTTGATGTATTTAGACTGAAAATAAGGCATACATTTTTAACAGTGAGGGTCATTAATCACTGCAATGATTTACCAAGGGCTGTGATGGGTTCTCTATCACAGGAACATTTTAAATCAAGACTGGATGTCTTTCTAAAAGACATGCTGTAGTTCAAATAGGAATTAATTCAGGGAAGTTCTACAGCCTGTGTTATCTAGGAAGTCTGACCAAATGATCTCAATGTTCCCTTCTTGCTTTATAATCTACAGCCTGTGAATCCGAGGATTAATTTTGACTTCTTCCTTTCCCTTAGCTCACATATCCAGGCCATATCCTTTTTCCTCCTCAATATCTCCAGGATCTGTCCTTCCCCCATCATCCTCCCAACCCACATCACCCAAAATCAATTTCCTTATTGAGGCATTTGTCACATCCTTCCTCTTTCAAGGCCACCCACCCAAACACATTGCCTCTCTACAGCCCATATTACACCTGTTAGCTTCCTACTTACCCATTGATTTGAACATGTTACTTCCCTCTGCAAACCCCTCTATCAGCTTCCCCTCCATTTAATCAAATTTAAACTTCCTGTCACTAACTTCAAAGGCATATATAAACTCTACCCTTCTCTACTTATCCTCCCTTGTTATTAGTGTGCACCCTGTTCCCACTCCATGACGTTTCCACTCGTTTCCCCAATTGTCAGCTTCTCTCACAATCACAAATAGGCCTTCCCTCCTTGAGGCCCACTATGCATGATACAACACCCCAGCATACTACCAGCCAAATCACATTTAAATGCCTCTTAAAGACCATCTTCTGCCATGCTGCTTACAGTGATTCACTCTAGGTTTCCTTCCCCTCTCCATCTGCCTCTACAATCTTTGACTGTGAACATCTTGGAGGTAAGGACTGCCCATTCCTGACTGGCTGAAAAGCATCCTGCACATGGTGGTTGCTAGCATAAACAAAATTAATAATTCCAAGCACACAATGAGCTGAGAGCAGAAGGCTAAGAGCAGAATTTGACTTATGAATAGTTTACAAACTGCCTCCAAATGAAAAACAAAATGCCTTTCACAGCTGCGTAAAAACTCAAACCAGAACTGCCCACATTTGCATTTTTGTGAATTTCTAACTAGATTTTTTTTAAAATGTAGTACTTCGCCATTTCACAACATTTTCCATATGTGAAAAGCAAAGGGTGCTTGCCTTGGTTGTTGTTGTTGTTGGAGTATTGGGGTGGTATTTTTTGCTTCCAGCAAAAACAGCTTCTGTTTTTCATTTAGAGAACCTGAGAGTTGCGTCACTGTGGAGGTGAAGGAATTGAAAGATCCAGACAAGTTTAGCATATCGCTCTGCCTTGATCAGAGTCTTACAAAATGTGATCAGCAGTGTTTACCGTCAATTTTTAGGAGACCAAACAATGGGAGAGCACAGCAGAAAGACCACAGATGCAATAAAATTTCAAAAGAAAAAAGGAAAAAATAGTTTTTAAAAAGACTATGTGGGCAAGCATTACTTGATGATTCCGTTACATTCTTCTGCTTTAAAAAAAACACAATGGCCCTCTTGTATTTATGTTTTTGTAGAAGAGAGAGAAATGAAGTACAGCTGTATCCTGATGACCTGAAATCTCATTATCTGCAATGCTGGGTTTTCCAAAATTCGTTCCTGTCCCGCAAATCCAGAATTGATTTAGAAACTGACATTAATTACTATGAGCCTCACTCTATCTGAAGATTGGAGGCTCCCCATCCCAAGATACTCATACAAGAAAGATTGGCCTGCACTATGGGAAAAAGATAATTTATCTATTGCCTGAGGCAACAGACTGTGGATCTGTCTGTGATGGATCCACTGGCCACACCACCATCCCTTCATTGGCCCAGCCTTATTCTACCTTCCAGCCCCGCTGTGTAGGAAGCCCCCAAAGACCTGCATGGGCTTCTCAAATCCTGCACCAGAAACAGTAGGAGTGCATACTACGTGTTGAAAAAACACACATATACATTCACAGAGAGAGAAAGAAATTAGTCCTATATTTTCCAAAATCTTTACAATTTTTGCATACTCAATTTGAGACACCTAGTAGTGGGGCCTGATTTTCAGAGTTGTTCAGCACATGCACTCCAAATTATTTAAACTGGAGCTGTGAGTGGTCACCACTCGTAAATATCAGTCAATACTTGATATCTCAACTTGAATGCTTAAGCAAGGTGGTAGGGTCTTCTATTGACCCACCATGCAGGAAGGTGTGAAAACTCTCTATGAAAATGTGAACTGACTGCTGTTGATTCACTGTGGCATGTGAAGCTTGTTAATTCCACTATAGATATTAAAGAGTGGCTCTCTGGGAAAAGGGAACTAGCATCCAGAACCAAAAGAACATAAAAGAAAACCCTAAACAAAAGTACAGCTTGGAGGGAAAAAGCCTCACCCAAGCTTTATTAAGTGCTACTTCTCTTTCAACTGACAATAAAATAAATTACAAGAAATAGGGTGAGTTTGGGTGCCAATCCGAGAGAGAGAGAGAGTGTGTGTGTGTATATACACACACACTACAGTAGAGTACACAGGCACCCCAAAATTCCTGCTCCCTAAATTCATGGACAATTTTGGAAATCTAGGCCCAAGGTCCTGATCCAAGTCCCACTCAAATCACTGGAAAGACTCCTATTGTATTCAGACTTTTGAAGCAAGACTTTCCCAAAGTCACATAGGTGGTATTGATAAAATCAGGATTAGACCTCAGTTGTCCTGACTACCAGTCTTGTGTCCATAATTCTCTCCATACATACACCTGTACACGCAAGCCTATTAAGATACTGGTTTTCCATCTATGAAGACACGGATAAACTCACATGTGAAAGCTAGATGGAAACAAAGTAAACCATACAAACCTAAATAGCTGTCTTTTCTTATGGGTGTCATTGCATATACTGTTGTCTTCCAAGAGCCTACTGAAAATGAAAAGAAAAGAAGATTATGGTAATAGACCTAGGAGTTTTAATGATATATTCAACTTCATGTCTTTAGTGTTAAATCCCATTTTGCTCTTTAGCAACAACTTCTAGTTTTCTATACCCATACTTAAAGAAATGGAGCTAAAGTTACTCCTATTTTGACCTCATCGGAGTTACTCCCAGGATGATTTTGTCCCAGGACGGTCTTTCAGTGATATCTAATTGTTCCATAAAACACCGGCCAGCAAAAGGCTGGAAATCTTTTACCAATTACTGATAATAAACAAATTGCAACTCTCAGAAGCCAAAAGAAAAACACTTTTTTTTAATTTCTTAAAGAAAATAAAACACAGCTATACCAAATAAGACCTTAAAACCCCAATTCAGCAAAATACTGCACATGCTTAATTTTAAGAATATGGTAAGTCCCACTGAAGTCACTGAAGCTTGAAGAAATGCTTCAAGTGGTGTGAAGCACATGTTTAAGGCCTTGATTCAGCAAAGCATTTAAACACATGCTTAACTTCACGTACATTCGATCCTTCCGGTCAAGGGTAGGGGACCAGGCAGAGACAGATACATCCTGGAGGAGAATGCCTGGCTGCAAAGATGATATTGCCAGGAGGGCTTCAGCTTCCTTGACCATGGGATGCTGTTCCAGGAAGAAGGACTGCTAAGCAGAGATGGGGTTCACCTATTGAGGAAGGAGAAGATTTGGATACAGACTGGCTAACCTAGTGAGGAGGACTTTAAACTAGGTTTGAAGGGGACAGGTGTCCAAAGCCCACAGGTAAGTCTAGAACATAGAGACCGGGAGAGGGTTTGGTATGTGAGGGAAGCATGGGCTGTTATATCAGGGATAAGGGAGAGAGAAAACGAGGGGGGGAAATCAAATCAGTATCTTAGATGTCTGTATACTAATACAAGAAATATGGGGAATAAAACAGGAAGAACTCAAAATGCAAGTAAATAAAGACAACTATGACATAATTGGTATCACAGAGACTTGGTGGGATAATACGCATGACTGGAATATTGGTCTAGAAGGGTACAGCTTGCTCAGGAAGGACAGGCAGGGAAAAAAAGGGAGGAGGTGTTGCCTTATATATTAAAATGTATACACTTGGGCTGAGATTGTGATGGAAATAGGAGACAGACTTGTTGAAAGTCTCTGGGTAAGGATAAAAGGGGTAAAAAAACAAGGGTGATGTCATGGTAGGGGTCTACTACAGCCCACCTAACCAGGAAGAAGAGGTGATGAGCCTTTTTTTAAACAGCTAACAAAATTACCCAAAGCACAGGACTTGGTGCTGATGGGGGACTTCAACTACCCAGACATCTGTTGAGAAAATAACACAGCAGGGCACAGATTATCCAATAAATTCTTGGAATGTATTGGAAACAATTTTTTATTTCAGAAGGTGGAGACAGCTACCCGAGGAGATGCTGTTCTAGATTTGATTTTGACAAATAGGGAGGAACTGGTTGAGAATTTGAAAGTGGAAGGCAGCTTGGGTGAAAGTGATCATGAAATGGTAGAGTTCATGATTCTAAGGAATGCTAGGAGGGAGAACAGTAAAATAAAGACAGTGGAGGCAGACTTTAGCAAAACTCAAGGAGTTGGTAGGTAAGATCCAAGGTGAAGCAAGTCTAAGGGTAAAAACAATTGAAGACAGTTGGCAGTTTTTCAAAGAGACATTATTAAGGGCACAAGAGCAAACTATCCCACTGCATAGGAAAGATAGGAAGTATGGCAAGAGACCAACTGGCTTAACCAGGAGATCTTCAATGATCTAAAAATCAAAATCAACTTCTACAAAAAGTGGAAACTAGGTCAAAAGATGAATATAAACAAACAACACAACAAAATTAGAAAGGCCAAGGCACAAAACTAGACCAAAACAGCCAGCCAGAGACATAAAGGGTAACAGGAAAACATTCTACAAATACATTAGAAGCAAGAGGAAGACCAAGGACAGGGTAGGCCAGTTACTCAATGAGGTGAGGGAAATAACAGAAAATGTGGAAATTACAGAGGTGCTTAATGACTTCTTTGTTTCACTTGAAGAAGGTTAGTGGTGATTGGACATCTAATATAGTTAATTCCAGTGAAAATGAGGTACGAACAGAAGAGGCTAAAATAAGGAAAGAAAATGTTAAATTCCTTGGACGAATTAGATGTCTTCAAGTCACCAGGGCCTGATGAAATGCATCCTAGAATACTCAAGGAGTTGACTGAGGAGATATTTGAGCCATTAGCGATTATCTTTGAGAAGTCATGGAAGATGGGAGAGATTCCAGAAGACTGGAAAAGGGCAAATATAGTGCCCATCTATAAAAAAGGAAATAAGGACAACCCAGCGAATTACAGACCAGTCAGCTTAACTTCTGTATCCGGTAAGATAATGGAGCAAATATTTAATCAATCAATTTGCAAACATCTAGAAGATAATAAGGTGATAAATAACAGTCTGAATGGATTTGTCAAAAACAAATCGTGTTAAACCAACCTGATAGCTTTCTTTGACAGGTAAAAAGCCTTGTGGATGGGGGAAAGGGGAAGTGGTACATGTGGTACATCTTGACTTTAGTAAAGCTTTTGATATGGTCTCTCCCGACCTTTTCATAAACAAACTAGGGGAATGCAACATAGATGGAGCTACTATAAGGTGGGTGCATAACTGGTTGGAAAACCATTCCCAGAGAGTAGTTATCAGTGGTTCACAGTCATGCTGGAAGGGCATAACGAGTTGGGTCCGAGTTCTGGGTCCGATTCTGTTCAGTACTTTCATCAATGATTTAGATAATGGCATAGAGAGTACACTTATAAAGTTTGTGGAAGAGCTGAGAGGGGTTGCAAGTGCTTTGGAGGATAGGATTAAAATTCAAAATGATCTGGACAAATTGGAGAAATGGTCTGAAATAAATATGATGAAATTCAATAAGGATAAAGGCAAAATACACCATTTAGGAAGGAACAATCAGTTGCACACATACAAAATGGGAAATGACTGCCTCAGAAGGAGTACTGCAGAAAGGGATCTGGGGGTCATAGTGGACCACAAGCTAAATATGAGTCAAAAGTCTTGCAAAAAAAGCATACATCATTCTGGGATGTATTAGCAGGAGTATTGTACGCAAGATGCTCTACTCTGCTCTGATTAGGCCTCAATTGGAGTATTGTGTACAATTATGGGCACCACATTTCAGGAAGGATGTGAACAAATTGGAGAACGTCCAGAGAAGAGAAACAAAAACGATTAAAGTTCTAGAAAACATGACCTATGAGGGAAGATTGAAAAAACTGGGTGTGTTTAATCTGAAAAAGAGAAGACTGAGAGGGGACATGATAACCGTTTTCAAATATGTAAAAGGTTGTTACAAGGTTGTGGAATCTCCATCACTGGAGATTTTTAAGAGCAGATTAGACAAACACACATCAGGATGGCCTAGATAATTAGCCCTGCCACGAGTGCAGCGGCTGGACTAGATGACCTCTCAAGGTCCCTTCCAGTTCAATGATTCTATGAGTAGTCCCATTGACTTCATGTGCTTAAATTTAAGCATTTGTTTGTGTGTCTTACCTGATCAGGGACTATGGAAACACCAGAACTGTAGTAACCCAGGTGTATTTGATAGCAGTGAGGATGGATATATGTAGTGCTTCTTCAGGATAAGCATTCACTCCTGCCCCACCCCTCCACACCCCAATGACAGTCAATTCTCATACTTGAGATCTGTACAGAACAATCTTTGGCCAGCACGTCTCCAAAACATTCACAACGCATTTCTTAGCATCGAAGATCAGATTCTCCCCTGGAACAAATGGGAGCAGCTTCACTGATTTAAGCAGAGCTGTGCACATTTATGGCAGCTAAGAATCTACCCCTTCACCTTTGTTATACCCAGACGGCTTTTTTGTTTGTTTTTTCTTTTAGTGTCAATAGATGTGTCATCGCAAGATTGTCCACTGTAGGCCAGGATAGAGTAATGTAAAATAAGAGTGGTCTCAAATAATAATAGCAACAATTATTATTTCATTATTACTACTTAGTAATAATAATGGTCCTGGTTTTCAGACGTGCAGAGGACCTACAAGTATGAGTGAAGGATATGAAGATGTTCGATACCTCTGAAAATCAGATCCAATAGCAAGAACAGAAACATTCCACATTTCTATAAAACTTTACCTCCAATAACTTCAACGCCTTTCACAAAAATTAACTAATTAGTTAAATGCTCTCAGCACTCCAGAGAAGTTGGTCATTGATAATCGACCATTACATTGGTGTTTTGCTGTTTTAACAATCACTTGTTTAACCTTAAATTCAAAAGCTTTGGAAAGTGGCAAGTAAATCTGATATGCTCTTATATCATCATATACCTGAAGACAATCTAAGTTTAAATCCCACTAAAGAGGGAAAGCCCTCAAATAAGTTGGGTCACAAATTAATTCGACAATGAATCAGACTAAGAGCTACAATTTTTTTTTAAAAGCAATTTTTATTTTTATTTTTTTTTTTTACCTGTTTTCCACAAAAAGGTTTTCCTGGGAGCAAACTGACTGAAAAATAAAAAAAAAAAAAAAAGATTGAACCAGACGTTCTAGATATGCTCTATTGTCCAATTTTTGCTTGATTTTAGAATTATCTTCCCCATTCAGGCTCAAGGGGATTTTAATTCATGCATCATTTGCATTTGTAGAAGACAAGGAGGAAAAAGGTCACACTAGTAAAATAATTCCCATGCATTACAATGTGTTACTTGCAATTCATCTCAGTTTTGAAACAAACTCAGACTTCTCAGTCTTGGGATCAGAAGAGGCTAGATGGATACAAAGTGCTGACGTTTTGGAGGGAAACAGAAGCAGAAGGTTCCACTAGTCTGCCTACTAGAAAGCAATAAAGTGACACCAGAACACACAGCTGCAGGCGAGGTGGACAGATGGGAGAAAAGCATGCAAAATTAGTACAGTTCTGCAAGGGAGTGGAGATGCTGTAATACATAATTTAATTTCCCAAACAGAGAGGAAACAAATGCACCTGGTACTAAGAAAAAAAAATAAACGCATTGTAAAAAGTCCTCTCTAGGAGGATTTAGATTTTGGCCAAGGTGAGAGAGTAGGAAGAAATAAATCCTACTGGCAAGTATGCAGTTCTATTAACATTCCTTAATTTTTCATGTTGAGAAATGAAGCTGTGCTCAATTTCCCATGAATAATTCTCTCTCCTTTTGATTTTTTTCATTTCCTTCCTATTTCGTGTTCATTACACCAAGTGCACAGTTGTTGTCATTGGATTATATCTCCATGAGGTACTGAAGAAAAAGACAGATAGTATTTCCACTGAGTTTAAACAAAAGGAAAGAGAGTGGAAAAAAGGGGAGATCAGGTCCATTACTTTAATAATAATGGGACTTGGTTCATGGAATAATAGCATGCCATCATCAGGCATGTCAAATTCTAGTGCCATAGGAAGTGCATTTATTTAGTATGTTCCTATTTTCAACACGATTGATTCATGACTTGCTGGCTAAAAGCTGAACACTTTTGTGTCCATTCCTGGCTTCATCAAATATACAAGGCCAAATTCTCTGCTGGTGTAAACTGAGCTTAGCTCTATTGAAGTATTGTGCCAATTTGCACGATCTGAGAATTTAGCCCACAATTTAAAATAATGCAGTTATTGTATTCCTTCCATTTAGCATTGTTGTCAGAGTATATTGGGTGGGCATAGTTTGGTAGAAAATTTGTCCGATAGTTCTTAATAAATTGTATAGGTTGAGTGGCATGGGCTTCCCAAGCAGGATCCCATATAGGATCCTAACTAAATGAGCAGGACTAGTGGGCTGGATTGGTGGCGAGTTCTTTTCTCTGCAAGGCAAACCCTCATGATATCAAGGGTAAAATCCTGGCCCCACTAAAGTCAATGACAAAACTCTCATTGACTTTAATAGGGCCAGATTTTCGCCCCAGGCTGAGAGGCCTAAGTGGAGTTGCATGCCTTTTCACTATGGAGCACTGTGTTCCTTTGTACAATTGCTCCACTCCCTCTTCTCCCATTCTTAAGAGACCCCTTCCCTAATATTAATAAACCTGTCAAACAGGTTGCCCAAAAAGTACATTTTCTTCGCTTTCTAATGAAGATGAAAAGCAAAAGGCCTCTTATTCCAACTCTTAACACAGTGGTTTTCCTGTCTGCATAGACAGGATGGACCAAATTTTCGAAGAGGCCTCACTGTCCTCCAGCTGCACACACACGAGTTTTGTGCACTATGAGTTTTTGCATTGTCAGTCTGCTAATGTGTGTATGCAGATGACTACCCAAGCAAAGCTGTACATGCCCACGGAGGCCATGTTTTGAAAAATTTTCTCAGGAGCGTTGCTGCTGTTCGTGTCAGGCATAAAGATAAATAAAGCACCAAGGATTTACATTTTATTAAAAACTTGAGAGATGTGTGTTACCTCTTCAGTATCTTGAAGGGTATCAGTGTAATATGCATTATAGCCTTATGGACAGATTCAGTGAAAACTCCATTCATCTTCCATGCTGCAGAAGCTGGCACAAGGCCATACAATTCCTGGAATATCCATTTTTCAAGGCAGATGTGGGGATCCATGGCACAGAAGACAGACATATTTTTATTATATTATCCTTATTATTCAAAATAAGAGGGCTTAAAAGCTTTGGATAGCAATTTAGCTACTAGGAGGTCAAGATTCACTTTCCTTTTCTGCAGAATCAATAACTCTCAATTTAAAGTCCCAGGGAAAGCTTAAATAACCAAACCATAGCTTTCAAATCACCTTGCTGCCAGCTACAGACCTAAGGGAAGTCAAAACAAATCTAAAATGGGAAAAATGTTACACAAGATTATTTTGTCACTTCCTAAGGACCCTTGCAGATCCTACACACTCAAAACTTCCATTCAGGTTCTGTGTGTACCTGATTGTCCTTCCTTCTGGTTCATTTGCAACCCCATTTTTAGCAGTCCGACAACAGTTTTTCTCCAGTGGGACATATACATCACCTCAAACAGCCTACTCTTCGGTCTTGTCTTCATAGGAACAGAATGAAGCTTTTCACCACGTGTTAAAAGGGGGTAACTAGCAGATAGTAACATCTTAGCATGGACAAAGCAGTTTGCAGTTTTCACACGTTAAACTGTAGGCTCCCTACTATTGTTTACCTGAACCTGTTAATACCTGTGTAAACTACAGCCCCATTGTTTTCACTAGAATTGCAGGATGTGCTATATGGTAAAACACACTTATTTTCCTAGTATGTACACACCCTACAAGGATACACCTTTAGTAGTGAAGCTCAAAAGCTTGTCTCTTTCACCAACAGAATTGGTCCAATGAGATATTATCTCACATCTTTAATATCTTGGCCAATTATTTTTTTCAAAATGCTAACAGCAATTAAAACATAATTTGGATGAATAGACACTCATATTCAGGGCCCCATGTATTCTGCAATTCTGCTACAGTGCAATTTGCTGTAGACCCCACCCACTGTTGCAGAACTGAAGCTAAACGTTCATTACAAATATATGTTTCTAGTCCTCATGATTTAAAAAATAGCCTTGAAAATGTGAACCTAACGTAACTAAGGCAATGTTTTATTGCTAGCAGCCTGAAAGGATTTGAGAAGGTGGGAAGCTCCCCATCTCTCTCAGGGTGTGGTTGATCCTGAGAACTAATAATGGCAATTAAATTGGCCACATTTAACAATTTTCTTACCACACATTTTAGCAGAAACATCAAATGAATGTGCTTCTCCTACAACCGCAAACTGCTCAGTGTACTTCCCCCAAATGCCAAAAGCTCCAATTGTCTGCTACCCCATTGCCACAACCTCCAGCTCCCCCTAAACACCTGATGATGCAGTTATGCAAAAATATGCCGCATACTGAAAATGTGGGGAAAAGCGTTAATTAAAGTGACATTAATATTGAAAGAAATGTTATAAGGAATATTGTACAGATGGCATTACATGGTCATATTTAAATCAGTAAAAAAACTTCCAATTTAAAATTTAAATTTAAAATGAAGCTGTGCATAATTTCTAGTATGATGCACGGGAGTGTTGCAGAATGAAGAGAATTTGACGCAGGTTTTATGTCCAGCCTGCTGCAGAGTAAGCAGGAGCATATTCATTAATTATTTTTGAGTCTGAAAAGCAGATACAAGATCTGCAACATGTCTAGAGCTTTAGATTCATTTTTTTCCTTTTCAATTTTGTTCAACAAAGTTTTCTCTTGGACTGAAATCTCACCCAAATGGTTTCAATCTGAAACAAATATTTACAATTTGGTGTTATAGCAATCATCTTAGGACACCATCAGCTGTCTGATCTCTGAGCTGCATTTGGGACACCTCTTCAGACGTACTGTAATTAGAAGTGATACATTTTAATACATTTTCTAAGGTTCACAATTAGGGCACTAACACAAATTTAACTACAGTGGTGTGAATAGCGAAGAATAATAAAACTGTACATCAGGCATGTCACTTCTGCACCTCACTTTGTCCATCTACAATTTGGGGAACAATAATGCTTAGGTACCTACCTCACAGATGTGTGGTAGATATATAAATAAATATATATTGTGAAAACTGATTAGTTAATGATTGTAGAAGGCTTTTAAAAAAATAGTGCTATACGTAAGTGGCTATATATGGTAGGCAGTCAATTGTGGTCATTCTTAAAATTGAAAATAAAGAATATACTACAATGCCTACCACCACATATAAATATTTCTACCATGCGAGAGAGGATTTCATCTGTGAAACATGCTCCACTCTGCAACACAGCTAAGAAATACTTAGTTATTTGCATCATTAGTGTAGCCTGCTGAAAATACAGCAATATGATATATTGAGGGCTCACTAATACCTGCAATTAGTAGAGAGAGAACACAAATGAGTGTATATATGAGAGAGAGAGAGAGCGCGAGAGAGCGAGAGAGAGAGAGAGAGAGATATCTGCATTGCTAACCTTTAAAAAAAAATAAAAGGCGCAGTCCTAATCCATTGATATAGCTCCTGCCACAAGCCATGCTTTTACTCATGATAAAACCCCTTCTTGGCTAACCTGACAGATCACATCAACCTTCTACTTACGGCCATTAAAATTTTCACCACTTGTATTTGTCTTTCAAACTGAAGGTAAAAGTATCAAAATATACAACAAACACAGCAGCGCATTTTGGGATGAATGCTTAAAAACCTCAGAATCTCACCACTTTTTCATGAACACGTAGGGCCACATTCTCTGCTTCTAGCTGCCTTTATGATGCACAAACTAAGTCACTCTGGCAACACCTTTCCCTACCTCATAACTTGTTGCCATGTTCCAAATCTATCCCCTCTCTATCCCCTGCAGTTATCCGTTTCTAAGATATGCTCCTTTGTATAAAGTCAAAAACAGTAATTCGCTTATAGCGGACAAACAAGGGCACAGCCAGTTCTACAATTTATATTGCAGCTGTATTGACATTAGGCTGCCATACTGAAATGAAAATAAAAACAAAGAGCCAGCTAATACTGGGATTTTCTCAGTCACACGAACAGAGAATACTATGCTGAATATGAGTCCGTAATTTTCCCTCCCAAATTGCATTTTATAATCAATGGACTACTTGCTAAGTGTGACGTTACTTATCATAAGTGAAGTCACAAGTGAGACAATACACTCACATTTTTACAGTATATTCTGCTTAAAAAAAGACAAATCAGAAGAACTCATAAGCATCAAGCTTAAAAAAAGTCATCTAAAAGCAACACGATTCCTTCTGTGGCATGTGAACAGCTCTAATTTAAAAGGACACTGTCAAATACAATTTTGCATTGTTTGTTTGTTTTGTCAGTATGATTTATACTGATTTTTTTTTTATTCAGGGCTCTTCCCATTCCTTGAACTGGTGAAACCTCCACTGAGATGTGACATGAAACAGGGAAAGAAGCAGGCATGTTCTCTTGAAAGAGACTACCCTCAGAGCACCCTGTCTGAGCTGATCCATACACCCAACTGGGAAATTATGGGGTAATGTAGTGAACCCAGAAAGTAGGGCAACCGGCTGCAGTCAGGACCCAATCAATTTACCGTATTTAAGGAGAATGGGGATGAAGCCATAGAAGTTTAACATTTGTGTGTCTTTATCTAGTAATTTTACTCAATTTTATTTGGTAAACTTTGATTTCCTCCCTCCCAGTAAAGCTGGGATTATTTTGCCTCTTTTTGTTTTACTCCTTTTATCGTCTTCCAACATCATTGTTTTTGACAGAAGAAATAGAGTTTCTTCATTAACTTGTGTTCCCTTTACTACTTAGTTGGTCAGTTCAGCTAAATATTGAAAGGTCATGCATAACCAGTGGCTTTTGATTCTTTTTAATGTCTTGTTTCCAGAGCTGTTGAACTGACAAAAACAAAAACCAAATAGATTGATAGATCTGAGCAAGTTTAAGTGATGCCAAATATGAGGCTTAAATAAGTTGAGAGTGTCCATTTAAATCACTGGTCTTCTGCTTGCAAGCATTATAATACTGAACAGAATGAAACCTACACCGCGCACAGGCAACATTTCCAGAAACAGGAAAAGGCCATTTAGATCAACATGCCTGCCCTGTTTTGGTTGATCATCCTTCTACCTTCCTCCTTTTTCACTAGAGCTCTCAATTACCTCCTGCTCCAGAAACCAATCTAGGTATCTCTTGAACTCATTTTACACCCTCTGGTTTAATTATCTTTCGCTACCATCTCCAGCTACACAGTGCAATCTGGCTATAGTATCAATGTCAGAGGGGGAGGATACTGTCTGACTACTGATAAAGATATGGCACCAAAGAGGCAATTAAAACAACTACTCACATCTTGTGCAAATATTCTCTCCCTCACTCTCTGATACTCCTCTTCTCTCTCTTCAATTGATTTACTTCGTCTGTCATCTCTAAATGGATGAATTCTGTTTTGCTGAGCAGAAAAAAAATCAGGAGGGTTATATAAGTTGAGCTGTTAAAAACTGCAGTTTAGAAACTGTCAGCTAAGAATAATAAATGTTCTCATAAAAAAAGTATGAAATGGATAGCTTTCAGTTCTGAGGGGGAGTGTGAATCACCGTATTATGCTGGGTACCCTAGGCTCTCAAGCTAGACGCTGCTGGAGTATTCCTAGATCAAGTGGCTGAAATAAGGTTTTGTGCATGACCTTTGTGAGCCTGCAGACCTGAATCAAGGCCTCCTCATCTGATGCCTTTTGCTTCTGACTGATCAGGAAAGGCAGATTTTTTTTATTTTTCCTATTGGCTGTGGGGAAGGAAGTGCTACAGAATACCTAATCATCCATGAAGCCAAGCAAGAGCATAAGGAAACAAAATGGTAGGAACTGATGATAAAATACTAAGAACCCTAAAAGATTACATCTACCACGATGATGATAAATTATGCTTTCCAGAATATTTTGCACAAGAGTTTTAACCCTTTCAGACCAAGCCTAGCCCTTAATTCAACTTAGTGGGGAAAGAGAGCCATTTAATCCTTTTAATGATCAACATTTTAGACAGCAGTACATGAACATAATGGGCAGGAAGACACCCTTCATGAAACACCTTGCTTGCAATTAGATTTTAATTGCAGTGCTGCTCCTTCTCCCACACTGTGTTTTGTGTAAATGATCATGCTGCTTGCCTTTGGTCCGCTCCCACATCCATTACTCACTAAACCTTTTTTTCAAAGCCAACTGAGATGCAGTGTAGCTGGGAAAGCTACTACACACAGCTGAAGGTAAAAGGAAAAAGAAAAATAGTCTCTAATTAGTAGCCGGAGGAAGAGGCACTCAATGGCTTTGAGTGATTCACTGGAATCTACCACAGTAATGATAACCTGGGTGACAAAAGCATACACTGTCTTACCTTTAGGAATTTTCTTAGAGAAGCAATTCCAGTGTTACAACCCCTTTTGATTTTTTGTTTTGTCATGTGTACATTTTGCACTGGATTTAAATGATTTTATGAACACAATGCTTACTTTTAGCAGGGTTTTTTTTTTAATGCTGATTTTCAGTGGTGTGCAAACACACAGCTCCCTCACACTCTCCTACACGTGATGTATCAGACATGTCTAAGATAACAGTGTTGTGTCACAAGCAACACACGGAAGGGAAAAGTTCTGCCACAATACATGCAAAACAAGCAAATAAGTTACAAAGACAATAAAACGTGGTTGGAACAAGGGAGCAACAGGAACTAAAAGATTAAACTGCTATTTTTTGAGGGGTAAGGAGGATCAAAACTTATTTTAGGATGGTTTCAAAATCAACCTGGCCTCACTATAACATGTTTGAAGAATTTTTCCTCCTTTATGGCTATATCAGTTATCTTTGGTGCATACTGATATCCAGATCTGTGTGTATGTAGACATGTGTGCGTGTTTAACTGAAGGATAAAGCTGTAGGGAGTCGAACAACTGCTAGTCACACAGACATTTGGAAATGCGACTGACAAAGCCTTCCAACAGCTTGGAACCTTTGACATTCCAACCCCCTTTCAACATGCAGCAAGTCCTGTGCCAAGCAAACCACCCATGCAAACCCACACACTGCCACTGCTAAAGCAGCCACATGAGGGCTTGATGCTCTCCACTGTATGCCAAAGAGGAAGAGTGGAGTGGGGTGAGGGATGGGAAAAGGAAAGCAGAAGGGGGGAGCAACAACAAAAGAACAACAACAACATCAGTCAGCCCACCTTCGAAACAACAAATTTCAGCAACTCTCGAACCGAGAACCAACCTGATTGTCTTCTTTATCAATACTAGAGTTATCTCGCTTCAAGATAAATCGCTTCTGGGATTCTTCACCTTTTTCATCTTTTAAATGTTCAGAAAACCTTTGCTCTGGTCTGCCAGCAAAGTAAAACATATCAATAAAAAAAAATCTGCTTCGTTGGGTTTTTTTTATTTTAATTCTCGGTGCTCTTTGTTTTTCACAGAGCCACTTAATGCAAAATTAGTTTATATTTGCTGTGGTTGGGAGATACTGACTACAGCTGTCTGATGAGGTTCTAATGCAGCTAACTGTTATTGCTATAAATATCTTTTGTTGTTGTTATGTAGGAAGGAATGTGAATGCAAAGTCTCAGTCATTAAGTCACTCACTCCCATCAACCCCTGTGACTGAAGGATAAGAAATCAAGTTAACATACAATATGTTACTTTGTTCCTTCAGTTGTCCTGACCTCCAGCTAAGCTGCAGCTGAGTACGGCTTACCCACATTTATAAACAAAAAAACCCTGATATTTGTATAGAACTTCTCACTCCTAATAAATCAAACTGGTAATTGGGGAGGACCTAGTGGTATTTTGTTAAAACAAATAATGATCTAGTAGCTCATAAACGGGGAAATATTTCAGAACAATCGCATAGTATTGATTAACCAATTGATTTTAAACTCATCCAGGCTTTTTTTCCTTTTCTTTTCTTTTTTAAATGGGCAAATAGTGCTGGCTAACAGCTTCACATTTCTAGGTTCAGTAGCTCGGGAAAACTGCTCTGTATTCTTCTCCATCTTGTATAAAAAGGAAAAGCTAAGAAGTGTCTCATGTCCTGGAGCTAACAGTTATCAGAATTTGTTTCTTTTAGTGACATTTTATTCTTCCTGATATACTTCATCTTGTGTCTGTTCTTAGTGTCCTGCTTTTGAGTTGTCTACCAAGGCTTCATTATGTCATAAATTGGTTAACAAAACAGGCACACATTTAGTGATGTGATGCCTGACTGCTAATTCAATAGCATCACAATTTAGTGAATACAAAACTTATCTAAAGAAAGGGGCTCATCTGCGTGTGTTAATTCTGATAGTGTTAACAGGAAATTTATGTTCGTCACTGAAGAACAGAGTGCCTAGGGATCATACACTGTACAATGATGCATCCAAACTGTGTGCAACACTCCCATTGACATTAATGGATGTACCCAGAGGAAACTGGAGAAGGAATTTATCTTATCTTGTCTTTTCAAAAATCAGTACTGTAAAATAAACGCCAAAAAATCCTCACAATCTTTTACATTCAAAATATTTTTTAATCCAGATGTACAAAATCACCACCATTTTACTGACACACTGTTCAAACTAAAAAAAAAAAAAAAGAGGAGTACTTGTGGCATTTTAGAGACTAACAAATTTATTTGGGCATAAGCTTTTGTGGCCTAAAACCCTCCAATGAAGTGGGAGGGTTTTGCTGATACAGAATAACATGGCTACGCTCTGAAAACTTTTCAAACTAACACTCCACTGATCATAATGCGCAGAATTGGAGTTATAATAGAATGAAATATAACACATATTTGTGCCACATTACAATTAAATTACCAAATGTATAGGAAAAGCTTGTAATGAACTATGATAAATGAAAAACTCACAAGGTGGTAACTTTCCTGGCATCCTTTTATTCATGAATTTATGTGAATTTTGGAGGGCTCCGATAACTTCTGTTCACACCATCATTTTGTGCAAAGACTAGAATTTGGTTCAGAAACCAATGACCCGATTTCCAGAGATACTGAGCATCCAGTAATTCCACATACCTCAACAGGAGATGTGGCTAATCAGCACCACTGGAAATTGGGTCCATAATATAGAAAGTTTCAGATTCTCCTGATGTCCCACTTTGTTCTTTTCTGAAGATTTCTGGAAAGTGCAAAGGTGTGTGCTCACTTGTACAGTTTTCTAATATAATCGATAGTACAGTGCAGTGATACTGCTTGTAAAGAGAAAGCCTGCCAATACAAACAGGATATTCCATGGTATAGTCTGCCTTCATTTGCATTAATGGGTATTATACTTAAATTGTCAGGGGAAGAAGAGACCCTCAAAAATTCTGCTTTAAAATGAGCAAGTGAAAAAGTTCAAAAGATTAAAAATATATCTTCCATAATTGACAGCACAATTAAAGGACAAACAGATAAAACTATTGCATTAGGACTAGAGGGAGAGTCAGTGTGGAGCTTATAGTTATAAATCTACATTTTGAGTGTTTCAGTTTGTCTGTGTTTCAGTTTGTCTTAACAAAAGAAAGAGGGAAAAAACAAATGATCTAATTGCATCAAAGTCAAGAAAATAGACTTTTAAATCCATTTGGTAAATATCCTCTATAATTACTGCTTTATACAAATGTCTTATCCATGTAGATTCATACTTAAACATTCTTTTAATTCTGTATTTTAAATAAAATACCAAAAATGAAGAGACCACCATTACGATGAATTAATCCCTTGCTAATTCCACCTCTCCACAGGTCATTTTGGGAAGCATGAGTACAAAATATGATCCCAAACCAGTAATTTCATTTGTTTATATATTCATTCATTCATTCTTAAAACCACAAAGAAAATTCAAACAGATTATTTCCTAAATTAAACAAAAATACAAGGCTGACCTATTGGGGCTTGATCTTGAAAGGGGAACTGTATGGGCAGATCCTGTGCACATGTGGCACCTCACTGATTTCAGTGGAACTTCATGCACTGCTGCAGGATCTGCCCGTATGGTTCTCCTTGCAACATTGGTGCCTTGGATGCCAGGTTTCAGCCTAGAATGAAAATGCAGAGGTAAGTTAGAAAATAAAGACCAGAACAAGAATTTCCATTAGAAATGCTGAAGGACAACCTTCATCTCCCAACGGAAATATAGCAACATGAAAAACCCTGCAAGGTTATTTAAAAATGCTTCTACCAATAAAATGATATGTGGCTTGTTAATTGTATAGATAATCGGGCCAAAACACCCTAACCTAAACCAATCTACAGGTCTCAGTCTTCAATGAAAATGAACTCTTAAATAAACACTTGAGTTCAGAAAAGAACATTCACAAAAAGGAAGTCCCTGACCTAAAGGGCTTGCACACTAAGTGGACAATACATAGACCAAAGGCCAGCCCTGTAAGATATGGAATATGGGAATTCTAATGAAAACCAATGAGAGTCCTAAGCACAAAGCTTGCAGGATAAGACTGCCAATGATCACGTTATGATTATTTCATTTAATTTTATCTACTCAATGGAATCTGGCACATTAAGAAGTTTTGAGTGAATTCATGCTCATGGAAGGGAAGGACAGATAACATCATTCTGAATCTGAATGTGGGTAGCCATAGCATTAGTACATTTTGCCAATGTATCTCATTTGGGACCTGAATTGTAACAAACACCTTCCCCTCTCCTTTATGCTCTCTTACACCTGAGTCATTCTGAAGCACATCCTTTAAAATGTATCAAATGATGGGGTGGTTGTGGACACATGGGAATGAATTTTCAGTTGTGGTATAAGCCAACTCAGTTCAAAGAATGGCCTCAACTTTTGAATTCACAATTTTGCACACTCAGTTGCCTGTACTTGTTCATTACTGCTTGTGAATATTTGGTGTTTTACATAGCCCCAGCATCTGCAATCAAGTGATAATGTAAGAACCTTAACTTCAATTTAAACAAAAAAAGGAAGGGTGAAACACTGACACTATTTAAATCAATGGGAGTTTTGCAGTTTGGGGCTTCAGTGGGATCAAGATTTCACCCCAAGTTTCTAGCCCTAATGGCTGTAGAGAAAAGCTTGAAAACATGACCCAAAATACACCTTAAAGGCTTAGAAATCTCCAGACAAATAAAAAAATCAAAATGTATTATTTAAAATAAATATATATATATAATTATTTTAACCAAATCACGTTTGTTTTGGGGTCTGACTCATTGCTTGGGGTTTGCAATACTGTAAAGTTGAAGAAAATGAGGAAGTGCACCTATGCCTTGTACTACTCCTTGAGGAAATTTGAAAGGTTATTTCTTTTTTCTGTCATTCTCTTCTACTGTAAGACCAAATCAAGACAAGCTGAATCTGATGTACAAACAACATATGTATCATACTGACTACAATTCTCTAACAAGTTCCCTGTAAATCTATGGAATAATTATTTATCCGTTTCATAGAAGACATTGCTTATTTTTAGCTCCTTGACTTTCAAATCCACCTATAGTTCACTATGCAAACAAAGGAATCATTTCCATTCTAAAGGATAGGAAAGTCTAACCACATGAAGGAAAAGACCAAAAAGAAAAATATCGTGACGATAATTGTTTTTTAATGGAAGGTATGGCAGAAAGGGATAATATGTGTACATTATCTTTTGTTGTAGGTCTATTATCTATTATAAATTCAGCACATATCAATGAATTTATATAAAGATACAGATATACATCTACACGGTGATTTTAGTGTTTAAAGATTGACAACAGTGGAAACTGAAGTCTCCTGTTTACTCACTTTATAAATAGAGCAGGGACAGTGGAAGCGCTAATTTAACGAAACTACTCTGTTAATGTGGCTTGTGCCTTAAAAGACCTCTCTCACATTATCAAAGGATAATTCTGGTTCCATAACCATTTATTTTTTTGGCATCTACCAAAGATATCAGTGCCAACAAGGTTGTTAATTAATGCCAGGTGCGACACTATGCAGTCCTGTCTTTCCTATTGCTCCATAGGCTTAAAGGCCCTGATCATCCCCACTGTTACAGAATATATTGTATTGTTGCTTGGCTTTTCCCCCTCTCTAAGCTACAAGTTAAAAACAAAACATTGATTAGGTACCTGAGCAACAGACCTACTCTTAGAATTTTAAATCAAAAACCCTCTTGCCTAATCAACCATTTGTTTGATTTTTTTCAGTGACTCATTTACACCTTCAATAAATGAGGGTAGTATATTAGCTATATTTCCAATGTATAACAGTTAAAAGTAAATTCTCACAAGAGATGCAGACAAATACATGTAGATTGTGAAAGTATGAAAATGCTAACCATTTAAGCCTTTGCACATTTTTCTAACTATCTGCATGGTTGTGCTATTTTCTCTTCAATACCTACGTCTGGAATTAATGCTGTGAAGTGCAGAATGCAACATATTGCTAGATATGTATTATTGCTTGGCAGACACCTATATGCACTTGCAAGAATTATAAAGCACACAAACTTCTAAATTGTTTTCATTATGCTAACATGTTATTTATCATGTTATTTAGTCCAATTGGAACCGGAAATGGTTCAGAAAAGGGCAACAAAAATTATAAGGGGCATGGAGCGTTGGCCATACGAGGAGAGATTAATAAGATTGGAACTTTTCA
This sequence comes from Dermochelys coriacea, assembly GCF_009764565.3. Lineage (NCBI taxonomy): Eukaryota > Metazoa > Chordata > Testudines > Dermochelyidae > Dermochelys > Dermochelys coriacea. Next base: position 185,408,556 of record NC_050069.1, read on the forward strand.
GCTTGGAAATGAGACGAGTAATGGGGATATGATAGAGGGCTGTAAAATCATGACTTGTTTGGAGAAAGTAAATAAGGAAGTGTTATTTACTCCTTCTCATAACACGAGAACTAGGGGCAACCAAATGAAATTAATAGGCAGCAAGTTTAACTAACAAACAAACAAACAAAAGGAAGTATTTTTTCACACAACGTGCAGTCATCCTGTGGAACTCCTTGCCAGAGGATGTTATGAAGGCCAAGACTATAACAGCATTCAAAAAAGAACTAGATAAATTCATGGTGGATAGGTCCATCAATGGCTAATAGCCAGGATGGGCAGGGATGGTGTCCCTAGCCTCTGTTTGCCAGAAGTTGGGAATAGGTGACAGAGGATGGATCACTTGATGATTACCTGTTCTCTTCATTCCCTGGGGCACCTGGCATTGGCCACTGTCAGAAGACAGGATATAGGGCTAGATGAACCATTGGTCTGACCCAGTATGGCTGTTCTTATGTCCTTATCTAATTTTAGTTCTATTCTAATTTTAAACTTTCTGTAAGGCCATTGTGAAAAATCAAATACAGCAATGCAACTGTGCATTAAAAAAAAGACTGAAATGTACTAAGCAAATGGCAATTTAAAAGATCAAAGGTATAGTATAATTTGTCTGAACTTGTCAAATTCTATGAAGACTTGCACATGTGTTTCCTGGATACCCTGTACATACATGTGGTTACATTCTTGTGTTAACATGCATATAAGGAAATCCAAAGGCTTGGTTAGGAGATAGAATGTGACAACTATGTTTTTCATCAATATGACCCAGCACATGAGTTAGTGCATCTAATTTAGCAGCTACAGGATCAGTCTAAATGGGTTTACGGCCTTGTCACCTTCCTGCACATTAATTCATTTGATATTTCCTACAAATTGTCAGGTAGATCATTAGAGGTGTATCTTTCCATACAACCTTGTACACAATCCAAGAAGTTTAGGTCTGGACAATTATTGCAACAGTATATTAAACCTAACGGTTTTCATTAGCCAATGCAATCTTTGATCAGGATGTTACAAATCTACTCAGAAGGGTTTCAGTTGTTTAATGATGGAACCTTATACAAGTTATTTTTGCAGTAGACTTCTTCCTTCAGGACCTCAGAATATGAATGCACTGTTTGTAAAGATAAATTTACGGGGCTGGTTTCTCTGCTGGTGGAAGTCATCAAAATCAATTTCTACCAGAAGAGGATCTGGCCCAATGCCTGTACTTTGTTTTCTTGACAGTCAATACTCTTGAAGAGCCAGACTGCCCTCTCCTGTGGCAAATCTTTACAGAAGGGACCAAGGGGCCGGCTGCACTAACACTTTATCATCACTGTGAGGTGCCCCTCACAGAAGTCCTCTAAAAGTTTCTTCCAGTGCAGCAAGCCTGCCTTCTAGCAGAACACCTCCAATCTTCACTGGCACATTTGCTCTCCTGCAGCTCCCTCTCAGCACAGCTCCACAGCACTCCTGTAGCTATTGCTGCCACCAGGACACCCCAACGCAAAAGGGGCCACATGGGAAGTGTAATACAGCTTATCGTGACAAGTTTCAGAGTAGCAGCCATGTTAGTCTGTATTCACCAAAAAAAAAAAAAAAAAAAAAAAAAAAAAAAAAAGGAGTACTTGTGGCACCTTAGAGACTAAAATTTATTTGAGCATAAGCTTTCGTGAGTTGCATCCAATGAAGTGAGCTGTAGCTCACGAAAGCTTATGCTCAAATAAATTTGTTAGCTTATTGTGGTACTCCAGGGCATGGCAGAACAGCATAGCATCGGGGTTACTCAGCTCCCAGTTTACCACTAGAGTGGAAAAAGACAGCTACATAGTGAAAGTGGAAGTCAGATGCTTCTTTCCTGCAGATGAAAGTGGATACTGTAGGAGTGAGTAGGAATTTACCATACCTTCCTCAGAAAACATGTGACATGGCAGGAAAGAAGGGAAGGAGATAATAGGGAAGAATAAGGTCCATGCGAGTTATTCTCCATCTCCCTCTTTGCAGATGATCTCAGCTAAAACTTTCCCAAACTTTTTTTTAAAGTTAATAGATTCATAGATTCTAAGATCAGAAGAGACCTTTGTGATCATCTAGTTTGACCTCTTGCATTACACAGACCATAGAATCTCAACTTCTGGCTGAGCAAGAGCACATGTTTGAGAAAGATATCTTGCCTTAATTTAAAGATTTCAAGTGATGGAGAATCCACCTAATCTCTAGAGGTAAGTTCCAATAGTTTATTACCCTCACTGTTAAAAATATGAGACTTATTTCTAGTCTGAATTTGTCCAGCTTAAACTTGAACCACTGGATCTTATTATGCCTTTTTCAGTTGCATTAAAGAAACATCTATTCTCAGAAATCTCTTCCCCATGTAGGTACTTTTAAAACAATTGATCAAGTTCTCTCTTAACCATCTCTTGGATAAACTAAAGAGAATCAGCTTTTTAAGTCTCAAGTGTGTTATCCAGACCTCTAGTTACTTTTGTAGATTTTTTCTGAACCCTTTCCAATTTTTTAAAACATATTTTTGGAAGATACAGTATTCCAGTAATGGTCTCACTAAGGCTGTGTCTACACTATAGAAACTATACCAGCACGGGTATGTTGGCATAGCTATCCCGGCATAACCCAATGGTGTATGCAGTCCACATTGACAGGAGCATCACCTTTCCAAAGGATGGTAGCTAGGCTGACAGAAGCTTTCTTCTATTGATATAGCTGTACCTACACTGGGGTTAGGTCAGCACAACTGTGCTGATCAGGGGTGTGGTTTTTTCATGCCTCTGACAAATGTAGCTCTGTTGATCTAACTTTTAATTAGACCAAGCCTAATTCTGTATACAGAGGTAGTACCAACTCCATATACCTACTTGATGCTTTCTTTCTTATATATCCAATGATCATGTTAGCCTGCTTAGCTACAGCATTGCACTGGGAGCTCCTGTTCAATTATTCAGTTTGAGATAATGGTGAAAGCTCAGGGGATTTTCATTTCTGTGCCCTTGGAGTGCTGAAAAATATACTTATCTGTATTTGAACACAGTTAACACAGGGTCTGAACTGTAGTAATTGTATTATGGAACCAGCCCCCTTCCTCCCCTACTTATTTATATACACACACGCAATTATTTTGCAGTTTTCAAACAAAAAAAAAAAAAAATAGAGTTCCTCATCATAACTCCAAAATTGGCTACTGATATTTTCCCTGTACACCTCTGAGATTACTTTGAACATGAGCCTGAAATCCTTACACAAGACTCCCATTAGAGAGAAGAGACTTTTGCCTGAGTAAATACTGCATAATGAGACACATTTTTAGGAGGGAATAAACTTGGAGAAGGTGGGTAAGCTCCTCCATATAGGAGGAGAAAGATGTATAGGATTTTGGTAGTATCTTCAAGCTGTTATGCGAGTTTTCTGTTGCGAAACCAGCATCTGTTCTTCCATCAGTGAATTGAGTAATAAGCTCCTAACATTACTGTGCAATTAATCGCACAAAACAACGTAATACATAATAGAACAAATTCTACCATCATTTATGCTGGTTTTAATCTGGAGTAACTCCAGCCATTGTAATGGAGTTATTCTTGATTTACACCAGTAAAAAGAGAACAGAATTTTCCCTTAAGGATTACATTCTGGTGTGGACCTATCCAGAGAACTCCCCATTGCTTACAAATCTAGGGATATATGGTCCTTCAATTTCAAAGTCAACAACTGGAAGTTGTAACAAAACAAAGCCCTCATAATTTTGTTAAGGAGGTAGCCTCTGTATGATCAGACTGTTTTTAAAGCTGCAAAATTGCAGGTGTTGTACACACTTTTTGAAAAAAAGAGTAGCAATTACTACTAGCCTCAGTAAAGTAGGTTTCTTTGTTAGACAGCTCATGTCCAGAAATACTGAAACACAATTTCATAAGAATCTGTTCAGACATTCTTAATAGTTGGGTTAAGAGCGTGGAATTATTTTGACTATTGAAATATTTATCAGTTTTGTTTTTAAAGTGCATATACACTTTTTTTTTTTTTAAAGATAGATGCTGGAAGTTAACTCTGAAATGAAAGAAGATTGGTTAAGAAATTCAAATACAGACACCATACTGAAAAGACATGAAAAAGACAAGCATGAACTTTCGATGTTATAGTACTAGAGACTTATGCATTCCGTCAGCAAAGCAGACAAACATTCTGGAATTCTAAAGCTTGGCTTACATTGATACAGTACATACATGTTTATTACAAGGCATAGGTTTCCAACAGTAATAGGGCACACAAGTTGCTTTCAAGAGAGGCAACAAACCCATCTTGTGCAGAAGAGATGGTTTGGCACTACAGTGTCTTTGGTTGGACAGAGTGCATAACATATCACAGAAAATGCTGAAATAAGGATGTGGTCAGAGAATTCATCCACAAAGATCTCTGTCATTTTTACAAGAGTTTCACACAGTGCAATCAGTTTTACATTTGCAATGAGAGGTTAAAATAAATGTATTGGATGGGCTATGACATGTTAATCCTCCTAAAGTGAACAAATCACGGAATGACAGGCAGCTAGGGCAAGAGTGGCAGGAGAGGCACAAGGATACATCAGAGTGGATGCAGGATCAACAGTCTGCAAGCAAATGGAGCAATTGGCAACATGGTGTTACCCAAATATACCAATAGAAGGGAAATAATATAAGGAGATGGGATAAGTGCTGATGCAGAGAAGAATCAAAGGAGTTGTGTAGATTTAGGGCATTGCTATTCGGGTGTTCAAATGGTTTTACTGCATTTTATTTGTTTTTATTTATTTTTTATTATTATATTTATTATTTTATTTATTTTATTTAAGTAAACCAACTGCTCAGTCCAACATCACACTGGCCTCTCTTTTGAGGCACAATAGTTCTCCTTACTTGCACTGTGAATATCTACTGTATCTGCCAACACTGCTTTATATTTATGCTGGATGACACCTTAATTCTCTATAGAACAGGAGTATTAAACTCATGAAAGTTTTAGTGTCTCTGCTTTCCCCTTTGAATCAAATCTCTCTAGTATATATAGTGCAGAAACCATTTTTGCCTCCAGATTAAGATTTTCAAATATGAAGGCATGTAAATATTTTGTCAATTTCAGCATTTTGAGATGGTGGAATATTTATCAATTAAACAGGTCACAGCTGAATGATACAAGGCTAACTTCCAGTCCTAACTATGATGGAGCATCTATTGTAATGGAAACATGCTGCTATCTAAAGGTCACAATCCTCAAAACATAGGAGCCAAAAATCAAGACCTGAAATCCATATTTAGGCATCTGGGAGCTGCAGTTAAATCAATCTTGAAAAATCAGACAGGTACCTAACTATGGAGTTAAACCTGTTTTTGAAAATCTTGGCCTTAATGTCACATGGTGACCAATGGGGGATTTCTGCCCTCTTATAATGTAATTCATTTTATTATGACTTAGAACACTATGCAGTTATACCACCACAACTTAACACATCACAAAGCCCCTTAAAAAGGTGTTTAAAGTATCTGAAGGTCAATGTCACATTATTAGACTATTTTACAGTACGAGTCACCACATTTCTGGTATGGTGACACTTCAACAGCAAAAATCATTAAAAAACCTACTTTTGCCAGACATTACCACAGGGTTTCTGCTGAGAGCTTCAGCTCTCTAGTAAAGGGAAAGCCGATCCCATTAACTAATATGTTAATGGTAAGGACTGTAATTTTTTACTTAGCATCCAACCAGAAATCCTCTCTCTTCATACATTCTTTATTTACCATAAAAGTAATTAAGATTTTAAAGCTAAAATTATTTCTGTATTTGGTGTTATCCCATGATAGTTTACAAGATGAACAATGCCATCGTTATTACAGATAAACATGAGTGAATTCTAATGAATGGTGTTGATTTAGCCCACACAAAAGCTAAACCTCTCCAAGGTCCTTCTTATGGAGATTTGTCCACAATGGCTTCACCTAGAGGGTGGACTATGCCCTCTCTGTACTCCAACCAGCCTACAGAGCTGGCCCTGGACTGCTGGTATTCGGAAATTAGCAAATAGCCAGGGCCATTCATGCAGAGGCCTTGTCCTGCCAAAGTTTTCACCCCTTCCCCCGGGCAGCATTGTTCCAGTGGATATGGTTTCATTGAGGGCAGCTGCCTCAGGGATCCCTCTAAAGGTAGAGTTCCCACCATGAAAATGGCAGACGGCCCGATTTCCACAGGGCTGATGGGGAGACAATGTGTGCTTCACCCCATCCACCAACTCTTTTTCCCATCCCCATGCGCTGATCCCCTAGATTCATGACTCTATGGGCTCCAGGAGGGAAGGGGGATGCTGCATAGGAGGGGTATTATTTGGATCAGGGGGATAAAATCAGGACATCAGTTAATTAGTGTTCACTACCTGCAACTGGCACGGATCCCACTCCCTTTTTCAAACAATGGCAAAACTCTTCCCCGACTCAAATGGAATCAGGATGGAGCCTATAATCCTTTCCTCAACAATGAATTTCTCGCTAATATGAAGTGTGGCAGACAGTTATTTCATAGGTTTCTTCTTTTTTTTTTTTTTTTAAAGAAAAAATTAGTGTACCAATTTCTTAGAGTTTAAGACCACAGGAGACCATTAGTTCATCTAGTCTGATCTCCTTTATGTCACAGGCCATTACAGTTCCCCTTGTATCGAGCCCAATAACTTTTGTTTGGCTAAAGCATAATTTGTATTTGGCTAAATCTTATTTCCCAGAAAGGCCTCTCCCAAGTCTCAAAGACATCAAAAGATGGAGAATCCATCATTTCCACCTGGTGAAGGGAAGTTACTCATTGAGAGTTTTGCCTGAGTAAAGACTTCAAGATTTGGCCCAGTACAGTTAAGGCAAAGCATTGACCTCTGGATTCAGTCTACCTGGGCCGCAGATACAGTGGAGCTTGTGCAGCTCTGCAAAAGGACTGCTGGATGAAATGCAGGGGATTCAGAGATTATGAGGCAGAAGGGACCAGTATGATCATCCAGTCTGACATACTGCGTAACAAAGGCCATAGAACATCCATGAATTAATTGCCGTTTGAACTACAGCATAAATTTGAGAAAACATCCTATCCTGATTTAACAATAGTTCGCAATGAAGAATCCATCCCAAACCTTGGTAATTTGTTGCAATGGGTAATTATTCTCACTGTTGAAAATGTGCACCTTATTTCCAAGTCCAAAATTTGTCTAGCTTCAACTTTCAGCCACTGGATCTTGTTATATCTTTCTGCGCTGGACTGAAGAGTCCATTATTTGTTCCCCCAGACAGGTACTTACAGACTGTGATCAAGTCACCCCTTAACCTTCTCTTTGTCACACGACCCAGATTGACCTTCTTGAGTCTGTCACTGTAAGACATGTTTTCTAATCTTTTACTCATTCTCATGGCTCTTGTCTGAACTCTTAAATTTATCAATTACCTTCTTAAATTGTGGACACCAGACCTGGACACAGTATTCCAACAGCAGTCTCACCAGTGGCAAATACAGAGGCAATATGTCTTCCATTTTCCTATTCAATAGTCCCCTGTTTGTATATTCAAGGATTGAATTCGTTCTTTTGGCTATAGTGTCACACTGGAAACTCATGTTCCACTGATTATCCACCTTGACTCTCAAAGTCTAGTTCGGAGTCTAGACTAGCTATATGCCATGGAACTTAGTTCTGTGCCCCTGGCAGCACAGAGCAGGGAGTGGGGTTCGGGCAGGACAGGCTGAAGAGGAGCAGCAACAGTAGATCTGCTGCTCCATGGAGCCACCTGCCATTGGCCTGTGAATAACAAGGTTTCAGTATAAGTACCTGGAAAGTGATTCTGCTGCCAGTCTGACCAGGCACTGGGGAAGGCAGGTAATGATTCTGCACCTGTAGAACACACCTTGCCCTCCCACCACTCTGGATTGGATTTAGCCCTTAATATTTACGATTTCTGCCTAGGTTGAACATTTTGTGCAACTTCAATTTAGTTCCAGCTAATGGAGGCTCACATGTGGTAGCACAGCTTATTACAAAATATATTTATATTCAATGTTAGGTATGTATCGTACCCTATAAGCAGCTGAACATTAGGATGTTGCATAACCACAAATATATACTTTAAATGACATTCCTTATCTAACTAATGAATTCAAGAATTAAACAGGAGAGAAAAAAATTAATCAAAGTTCTGAAAACCACCAATAATGGCAGCATACTTCCCAAAAGCTGACTGGCTAATGTGGAGACTATTAGTTCTCTAGAAATGACCTGTACATGAAGATAAAAACAGTGTTACATAATAAATTCATGTGCTTAGTTCCACTTCAGGCCATGAATAATTTCTCCATCAGTGGACAGGCATCAGAAGCCACTTCCCAAATACCCATTGGCTTGGATAGTGAAGCTACCTGTTAGTAATCTAGCAACTTCCCTGTGACAAACCTCCAAGTCTGCCACGTGAATACAGGAGCACTGTTCCCTTTTGCCTATCATGCAGAAGCAAGGATTGCTTAAACGAAGCATTTTTCTCATTCCTGGCGTATCACATCATAGAGATGCACCATTCATTCAGACTTCATAACTCCAGCACCAAAATAGAATGGAGGGGGATCCACCCACTGATTGAGGTACCCACTTTTGAAAATGGACTCCTGCATTTAAGGAAATTACTCCACCCATTACAGAATCACAACCGCCTCTAAGTGGGAAATGCAGAGGCCAGTTTCGACCTCCACTGCTACATCATAGTGACATGGAAGTGCAGTGGGATTTAAACTGGAAAAATGTCATTACCTGATCTTGGATTTGGCTAACCACTACTTTTCCAGACAGCTAAAAATTTTACCATTACCAAGAATGCCACAATCTCTTTAATAACCACAAACAGTAATCATGGCAAGTCAGGAGTTTGACTCATCCAAAAGACACCACTTCACAAGAAGAGCACCCCCTAACACCACACTAGGTCAGTGGTTAATTACTGATTCAAGGAAGAGCGTGTCCCTTATCTTAGTCACCAACTCCACTTTCCACAGCACTGAGTTTTCCTTGGTAGTTTCCCATCTTCCAAGTCTGACCACACATCTACGTAATTCTGAGTTTATGACAAGATTAAGCGGTGTGACTGCAAGGATTAACAACAGACTAACACTGTAGGTGTCCTTTGATTAATGTTTAACTAATACTTCATTACAACATAAAATAGCTATAAAATACATGTCCACCTCAATTACAAACAAATTAGTTTAGATAAATTATATTAGACTGAAAATTATTAATGGAACCATTAGAAATGGTTCATTAACCCTAATGTCTCATTTACAGGAAAATTCTGTCCTTGGATGTATGCACATAGCTCGCACTGACTGAAATAAAAATTGTACATCCTAGGGTCAAATTTAGCTCAACACACCGTTGACAAACACTTTCTTTCCATGCATCTGAAGAAGCGTGGCTTTCACCCGCGAAAGCTTTTGCTCCAATAAATCTGTTCGTCTTTAAGGTGCTCCCGGACTCCTTGTTGTTTTTGTGGACACAGACTAACACAGCTACCCCCTGATACTTTTTCTTTTTTCATCTTCCTTGCAAGAATGAGTGCAAGACTGAAATAAGAGATAGAGTCTGGTGTGAAAAGCAATTCCAGTTCAAATATCATTAAATTAAAAAAAAAAAAGTCAACAATTTCAAGAAAAATGACATAGGTAATTTCTTCTCCTAAATTGTATTGTATGAAGGATTTACATTACTTGTTTTTGACTGAATACTACTGCACACTGTAATGTAATAATTAAAACTAATGCCTACAGTATAATACATAATGTAGTGCTGAAATCCATGACATGTTTATTAGCTTAATCTGTGCATTTTTTAAGGAACTGGGCATTAGGAGTTATTTGCCTCAGTTTCCCCATCTGTTAAATAAGGATAAGGATACTGCTCCTCCTCTGTAAAGTGCTTCAGGCTTTTTCGATAAAGATCACTAAATATTTTTATTATTGCTCAGGAGTCCTCTACTGAGACAAATTAGACTTCGAACTCACTAATCATCATACTTTTCAGCAAGTCCCTGATGACTGTATGGAAAATGTCTATGAAATAAAATCCATTTATTGCTTCAAAGCGACAGCATGAAGAAGACTCAATGTTGTAAACATTATATTTGTTGTCTTTATTGTTTTATTGATTTTTACCCTATTATTGTTAGGACCATAATATGAGTGCTTTATGTATTAATAATTATTAAAATAAAAAGGTACCGTCTCAGCCAATGAGATAACAAGGATGCTATTATTTTTCAGATATGTAATTCCCTTGTACTCTAGTTGTGGATGTCTGACAGGCATAATCACTGCACACATATTTCTCAATACCAGTGTAGTTTGTGAATCCCTGAGTCCTAATTGTGCAACGACTGTTAGAATGCAGGGATTTGCTTTATCACAGTATAATTATATCTCAGTAATAAAATAGCAGTCAAAATATAGCCAACACAGGAAAGAGAAATTCTTGCAATGGGAGACTTTTGTATGAACTAAAATAAATTGGTTCATAGTTCCTTGAAGCTACAAATCTTGGCCTACAGAACCTCACACACCACACAAAATAAAAAAAAGAGAGAGAGAGAGAGAGAGAGAGAGAGAGATGTTTGCATGTACATCCTCCTAGATCATGAGTCATATTACAGTGAGTCTGACTTCATGAGATCACTGCCTTGATCGTATTCTACTTACAATAGAGACAATATGATTTTTTTAAAAAGATGTGCAACAAAGAGTTTGCAGAGTTAACTGTGCTATGTTCCAACAAAACAATGCCCGCACCTTGTCACTGAGGTTCGCTCATAACTAACAAGATATGAGTATTCGCTTACACAAATATAAGACTACAGAATTTATGGCTGAAAAAGAGCTGCAAACATTTTTGTTTATAACCTCCCGCCTCCCCCTTCACCCCCGCAAATGCATTCTTAAAGAAACAAAAATCAGTCAAGGGGAAAAAGCACATTTTAATGTGTACCCTGGAAATCATAACTTTTGGCTACTGAGCCTATAATGTAACCAATCCCACCATTTTGGTACAAAATCAGTATCTTTTAAATCCCAATATGCTTGACATGCCTGGATTGGGGGGGAGAGGGGGGAGGAGATCTCCATTAAGAGCTAACCCCTGTTGTTGAAATTGCCTTCTTTCACTGAGTGCCATTTTATAAGGATGTCTTAAAGATTCTATACTACTTGCAAGAGCCTAATCGAAAGAAAAAAAAAAAAGCTCCACGTACCCATATAGGCATAATGCTTTAGGCATTACCTATACAAAGAATGCTTTTAAATGCAAAGCATATATATATATATATAAAAAAAAACAAACAAACAAAAAAAAAAACTTACTGTAGGCTTTTCTATTTTTTGCGGATGGGTTAGGAATGGGCAATGTCATGACTGTATTTGTGACTCAAGCCACTTAGACACAGAGAAAATAGATGGATAGAATATCCTACAATACTTTTTTTAGTTATGACACAGATAGTACTTATTGTACAGTATGTATAATTTTGCTGACACCGTTCTTAAAAAGAAACTCATGAAATAAATACAGCAGGTGTTAATACTACTCCAAATTTTGGATGCATCCTGAAGACACAAAAAACCTTCCAATAGGGCTACTATGACATAGCATTTCTATAGCAGCAGAGTAAAATAACGTAGAGTAGAACAAAATATCAATAGGCTGCTTTACTACAAAGGTTAGAAGGTATGCAACACTGAAAAAGGTTTACAAAATCATAGCTGAAAGGATTATTTTTTGTACAAGTCTTAAGGTTCACAACATATGTGCCCTTTGGTAAGCTCTCCAAATGCAGAAGACACTTACTAAACACAATCACTGTATTTTATTCACACCCTATGTCCTGAATGCTGAGTAACTCTGCTGTATGTCTGAGCAAGTACGTATGCAGCTGTGTGTGTGCGCATCTGTAAAAACATATTTTGCACACACCACATGTGAGGATATCCATGTGGCAAACTGCAAAGCCAAATTAAAATCTGTATTTATCAAGCACTTTAAACACATCGCCTGCATTCTCCTCACTTATCTATCTCCACTGAGATAATCAGTCTGAATATACAGACAGAGATATGTCTGTATTACTGACATTACAAAATTACTGACAACAGTTGCAAGGCTTTCTTATCTATTTCTATTCTTTTTTAAATAAGGCATGTATAGAATAAAGAAGTGGCACATACAGTTTTTGTTGGCACTCATTTGGAATGTCCTGCATAATACATTGACTCCATCTCAAATGTATGCTTTTATCATACTGCATTGTCATGTGTTCACATCACATTTTGGTATAGCTTTAGAGAGATGACAGACAGACACAGATGACAGACAAATATACATACAATGGAGTCACTATAGCGATATTACAGTTAAGAGAGTAAGATATTTTCCATACTAAGCAGCATTGTGACCATCTCCATCTAACGTTTGCAAAAACTTCTGTTCTGCATAATATTTCTCACATCTACTCCTTGTCCAGAAGGTAGTTTTTTGGGAAGTTTTTAGACTTTAAGTGGATGGGCCATTTTTAGCTTTTTAAAACCAGTCATAATTCAAAGCATTAATATAGAGTATTAAAATGTTTTAACCCATTACTCCTTTATATCTGAACTAGTGCACAGGACTATTTTTATCATCAAGTTTGGATGCAAGAACATTTAGTTATAAAAGAGATGATCTCTCTATGCACATTAAAATTTCCATGAGAAATCTGGCTAATCGCCGCCTTTCTTTTTTCTTGTAATAAGTAAATTTATGTCCTTCTGCTTTACAAAGACAGCCTTCAAAATGTTGGAGGATAACTAGGGTCCAAATCTCCATTAGGGTCCACTAGCTTGGACTTCTATGGAATGCTGCTGATGCTCAGGAATACAGAGCAGACAATTCAGATCCCGAAAGAAAATAGGGTGCTAGGAATATATATTTGCCACTATTAATTTAAAAAAAAAAAAACCAACCACAGGTTGCACAGGCAGCAGCAGAATATTCACACAAAAATTACGTTTTCCTCTGATCTCACGCTATTCCAGCTGCTTTCCTCCTCCCCCACACCCATAAAACCAACAGCCTCCAGAGCTCCTCAAATTCTTGCCCGAGGCAGGTACCTTCACACACACCTTACGGTGGTCCAGGTGAAAACAGAAATTTATGCTTCAGAGGAAGGTAGAAAACTCCAGAGTGTACAAGTATGGAACAACCTGCCCACAGTTTCTTAACCCCAAGCAATTGGTGGATGGTTTATGCCCTTACGCACACGGGTTTTTATCCCACTAAATCTCAACTGGTGCACAAAGGCAGAAGAGAGAGGATGCTACCATATCACACTATCAGAATCTTCACCCCGCTGGTCCACGCTGGTAGAATCCTCATTCCTGTCTCGTGGGGGCCAAGCAGCAGCAAAATAGTCACACAAACCCTCATTCGGCAAGATGAGCAAGCAGTAGCACCTTCGCCCACAGCAATGACTTGGCATCAAAGCCACCCACCCACGCTCACAAACACACGATGGGGGCTCAAGCAAAAGATTTTTTTTTTAAAGGCAGTAGAATCTGTGAATGCTGGAAGTACTTATGACAAGCTTTCTTCCCTATTCATTGCGTCAGGCCGTGGTGCTCTGGGATTCAGAATGTGCTACCAAATGAACATCTGAAAAGAGGAAGAGGAAGCAGCACATTACTCTAGAGCTCCAGCTTGCTTTGGAGTGCATTGCTTCCGGACTTTCTGGCCTTCAGGTCAGGCCGTCTCTATTGTATATGAACTTACATATGTAATATGGTCAATATTTATTTAGGTTTTAAACTACAACTAACATAAACCACACCAAGCAATTTTTCCACCACTTTCAGAAATGCTTCTGTTCTGGATGCTTTACGCTGGGTAGTTAATAGAGTCAGAAGGTTCCAAGAATTGAGTTCTGGTTCTGAGCCATGTAAAACTGTTCTCTCTGAGAACACCAGATTCTAACATATGTAATATTGGAACTTTTAAAAATCCTGGACTTTGCAGAATTATTACTATTGTGACCATTGTGGGTTCTGCCAATGGAGCTTATGACTTTACTGAAACCTGGAATATGGAGCTTATGGCAACTACAAACTCTGAAGGAAATACTGGCGAAGCTTATATTTAGGGTCAATGGAAATCCCCGTGGGTTGAATGTCCAGGCATTCAGTGGGTATTACCAACTGTAATTACTTCTCCTCTGTGCTGACTCTGGCCACTAAAAAGGGAGGACAATAAAGGCTCTATCCAGTTCTGACCATCTTCCCACCCATTTATTCTGGGACGAGAGTAAGTGGATAGGTAGCCCTGCTTATCCCTGTGCAGTCAGACCTAAGGTCTAGGTAGCCCTATGGAAGGATTCAAGGGCTGTTCTTACTCTCTCTTGCTTGTTGACTGTGTAGCCCATGTCACAGTATAACCCAAAGGGTCTGATCCTGCTCCCATGAAAATCCTATGAGAAACTTCCAGTTGATAATGGCTACATAGATGGCCAATAGGGATTTCCAAGATCTATTTTATTAATTTATATATTGTATACCTTATTAAAAGAACGTTTAACTGATTCAAAATCTACTTTTTCACACAGCTAATCTGCGAAGCTGCTTGTTTGCTATCATTGTTAGTTTGTTTTAATGTCATTCTAAGTTTGCAGTTTTTCTATTTAAAAATACTTGTGGGAATATTATTCCTCTAAAATAACAAGAGGTTTCAATTGATATAAAGATCCCTCACTTTTTCATTATTTGTTTAAATCAAACATGGTGTAATTCCTTCCTTCCTACACCACACAAACTAATCATTATGCATCCTATTTCTCCTGATAATAAAATCCCAGACTCTGTCAGAAAAAGAAATTTTAGATGTCTCCTGCATCTGGGAAATTAAAAAAAACAAAACAACCCCCCCCCGAAATTTACAAAGCCTCATTTTAGAACTGTATCTTAAAATATTATAAACAATATGCTGCATGGTAGAAGAATGTGTCTTTAGGGTAGGCTATCCCTCCTTAAATAACTTTAAAAGAACAAAAACAAACAAAAAAAACATTCAGTTTTACTTAGTGCTAATGAAAGAAACTAGACTGTGACAATACGGAAGGCTGGAAAATTCTGTTTCTCTGCGGTACATGTACATTATGGACAGTGCCAGGACAAATTTTCCCACATGGTTCTATCCATGTGCCTTAACTATGACCTGCAGAGAGCACCTCCAGAGTAAAAAGGGTACTTCAGTCTGCAATACCATTCAGTTTTTGGCCTCTCTGTTGAGCCTGCCAGCAAAGGTGCCAATTAGTGCCAGTTTTGATGCTGGCTTTGTAAACAATTTAAGTGATTCTCCTTGCCTCTCACACCAGCCCATGAGCCACAATATCCAATGTGAAATCACTCAGACTTTTCACCTAAAGTCATCTAAAGTTTCGCCATCACATAAATTTTAGACCACTGTTTGGAATTTAATTCCTGTTGAGAGTAGGTTCTGCAAGGCAATGCAAAGCAGTTCTAGTGCCACTGGTCTGCAAGCTGCATGTCAAGGCAACCAATTGAGCCCAAAGCACAAAAATCACTGTCAGTGCTAGCCAGAAAGAACTGAGCTGTGTGCGAGATTCTCCTGCTCTTGTTGCACTGAGGAGATGATGCAAATGTGAGAAGAAAAGGACAACTGGAAATATATAGGAATGAATAAAACCAATGAAAATGTAAGGTTTTTTAGGGGCTGCTCCAAATTTTTCTTAATTGAATGACAGTAGTGGTATGCTAAATCTCTCTCTCCTCTGACTCCCTTACACACACACACACACACACACACACACACACACACGTCCCCCAACACACAAGTGCACACACACAAATGCAGTTAAGCCGGAAAGGGAGATCTGATATGAGAGTGAGGGCGCTAAAAATCAGGCCCTGAGAAGCCTGTAGTATTTGAATAGTGCTATGAAAAAAAGTGATTATGATGAAATGCTGTCTATCAAAGACCTTCATAAATTGTAATTTTGTTATTTCTTATTCTCTGCAGCCAAATCTGTGTAAATTCCAAATCTGTGTAAGGAGCCAGAATCAGGACATACCGCTGCTTCCATGAGCTGCTTGAGCCACCCCTCCAGCGCCCCAACCCTGATCCCCTTGTCCCAGTCCAGAGCACCCTGCACCCCAAATCCTTCATCCCCAGCCCCACCCTAGAGCCTACACATCCAGTGAAAGCCCTCCACAACCCCTGCCCTGATCTCTTCCCACCCTCCGAACCTGAGCCCCCGCTGCACCCCAATCTCTTCATCCTGAGCCCCACCCCAGAGCTCTCACCCTCCACCACACACCAGCCTGGAGCCCTCTCTCGCAACCTGAACTCCTAATTTCTGGCCCCACTTGGAGCCCATACCCCCAGCCAGAGCCCTCACTCCCTCCTGTACCCCAACCCCAATTTTGAGAGAATTCATGGCCCACCATACAATTTCCATACCCAGATGTGGTCCTTGGGCCAAAAAGTTTGCCAACCCCACTTTACCCATTGACTATCGGATATTTTTAATTTCATAAGCATATGATGTAGGGACAAAACAGTTTTCACAGCCCCATTACAGATTTATAATCCAGAGTGAATGAAGATTAAAAAAAAAAAAAAGTTAGAAGGGGGAAAACTATAATCAATGAAAAAAATAAAAGGTGGCACAGGGGAAAAAATCTGTTGCAAAATAAACAACTCAAGGAGTGGAAACTACAAAAAAGAAGAAATGGAAAGAGGGAATAGGATATCTTCCCAGCATCTTTGGGTTATTTAAAAGTACCTGTACTTCATAACCTGCACAGCTCCAGGCAACGTGTTAAGCAATAAATTGCTTTCTATAGCTATGTGGTGGTGTTAGAGGGTCAGCAAAACATTCCACTCCAGACACACTATATAAATTTCTTGACTCGAAACAACCGGATTGACTCTTTTCTACATATTTCAGATCCTCATACAATCTTTCAAGGACAGAAATAACGACACTCTACACCAGAATGAGTGATAAATAATGCTCAGCATTACAAAAATGGAATTTTAAAACACCATGTAGCCAGCATGCAAACTGACCCTTATGAAAGGGAAATATGAAAAGCACAAGGCTAGTACTTACATTCTAGTATTGCTGGTCTTGTTGATAATTACAGATTTTCCAGTTTGATCTACATTGTGATCCATTCCAAAATAAGCTGCAACTCTGTGCACTAACATCCTCTGATAGGACGACATCTGAGGGAACTTTTTATAGTGATTACTGAAAGAAAATATCACACTGATCAGTTATGTGATCATCTCTAAGATATAATATAACAATACCTTTTAAAACTTGATGTAACTATTTTTTCCTCTGTTCAATTATACAGCATACATCTATGTTGCAGGTAAGCAGTCAATCAACTACAATGGCTGGTTTTTAAAAAGTGCTGGATATATTTATGGGCAATAATAAAACTGGTACTTTTATATGCTAAATTAAGGTAATCAAATCTCATATTTTATAGCATCAGCCGACTGCTGCAGGGGTCAGGAAGGACTCACTTGCCATATACACTTTCACCCTATGTAAATGTTGCACAAATGGCTACGGATATCATGAAAGTTATGCCTTCCTCCAAAGCAGCAGATACTGGGTAATGTTCGAGACACCAAGGGGCTATTCTAGTACAACAAATCATCTTACTTCTCTCTATTTTAAAAATGTCTATTTTTCCCCTCAAAAGTCAGGGGGCTTTTTCAATCTGTTTGTTTTTAACCAAGTTACAATCTATAATTTTATTAGAAAATGTAGAATATGTGAGAGCAGAACAGGGTTTTGTCTCCCTTCAAACAAAAGTTTAATTTTATTTTTCACCGCATTAAAGATACCTTAGTGAACAGAGCAAATTGCATGACATAATATTTATAATAATAATAATAATAATATCTCAAAGAAATATAGCATTTACATATGCTTTATGCAAAAGATATATGTGGCATGCAAATATGATAAACTAACCAAATACTGAAATTAAACTTACCTGTTGTCACTAATAAAATCTATAATTTCCTGTTCCATTTTTAAGAGTATCATTCTGTCCCTGTAAAAATAAACAATTTGAAGAGTCAGCTATCAAAACCATTTTTAGATACTTTCATGATACTTCAAAAACAAATTATGGAAGTTTCCCTTTATTTAAAAATGATGTAAATATTTTAGTTAAAACGCTGACCTCCCTTGCATTGGTGCAAATGGGGAAAGACTCTAGTTTCCCCTTCTCCCCATCCATACCAGAGCAAGGCAAGATATGGACTTAAATCCCTTCAGCATTAGGGCTCGGCCTGGCAGCACTCGCAGCCTCAAAGGACGGCATTCAGGTGGTTGAATAATGTTGGTATTTCTTTTTGGAACAAAAGGAAGCTGTAGAGGTAGTTAAAAAATTTCCGTCACAAATTTTTTGGATGGAAAATTGGATTTTTGACTAAATTCAATGTGTCATAGAAAGTGTGCACTTTCTGTGGAAAATTTCAACTTCTTGTCTAAAAAAAAAAAATCAAACACCCCAAACTCAAAATAACCGCTTTCCCTGGTGCACCACTGTGGCTCAGCAAGAGGGGAGACCACAATGCATAATGGGACACATAGTCTGAGCAGGGAAGTCACTGAGAATGGGGACATGAGGCACCCAACAGCAGCTTCCACGAAGAATTGCTGCAGCATTGCCAAATCCAAATTTTCTCTTTTAAAACTGCAAGTTTTTGATCTTTTGCTGAAAAGTTGAAATTTTCCACAAATACACCTCCCCATACCCACATTTACTTAACAGCCCTAGTAAGACACCTTACAGAGAGCATTGCTCTCAAGCTCATTGAGCTATTACAGCTTGTACAGATTGGACAATTCAAGGACTTTTTGCTTTGAAGGCCAGAAATGTGCCCTTTAATATGAAATGTGAGTTCATGCATTTTGAAATCCCATGGATTTTTAAGCCCCTCTGTGGATGAGTATTTACCTAATTATTTCTTGATATCCAGTAAGTGGAGGATGAAGCTGTGTACACTGAACAGATTCAGTTGCAAAGAGTATGTAAAAGATAATATATAAAAAATCCTGATAGAAACTTTTTTTATATATTTAGGATGAAGTTCTATATTAAGATGAGTTTGCAGTTCCAAATGAAGACTATGGGTGTAGTGAGGCTATAAGTTGGCACTCACAATATGATCTGAGTTGCAGATACCTCCAATCACATAGGTTATAATATACTAGTGCTAAGAGTCTTTAGATGGAGCTGTGCAGCAGGAAAGATAAGCACAATGACCAAATTTCAGAATAAGTAATTAAACAATGGGAAACTGGAAAGCCTAGGTGTAGATGTATTGTTTTATGGCTTCTTGCTCAGTTGAGATGCTTCCATTATTTTTTTCCTACGGCATTCTCTAGAACTAGAATTATAAGATGCTTAATTGCTAGAATTCTAGGACTATACCAGGAGTTAACAACATGCCGGAGCTACTTACCTGGGATTATTCTTTAATGTGTTCACCAGAAATTCATGTAAATCTATGCCTGTGGAGTCGGTATATTCTTGGCTGCAATCTGAAAACAAACACACACACACACACACACACGTTTCATTTCAGAAGTTAAAGTTAAGCCAATTTCTGTAAAGCAGATTTGGTTTTCCAACCAGCAACCCAAAAAAAAAAATATTATAAAGAATAATATACATGCAGGTTATTTATTTATGTGAACAATCTACCCCACAAAACAGCATGAGGAAATCTGGTCTTTTCTTTGCATTGTACTAATAAGTGCCAGCACTGAAGCAAACAAAGTTTTGTCCTTTCTGGAATCACAGGAAATATATAATGTTACCCAAATTCCTTCCAACTTTCCCTTTTCTACTGCTGAATATCCAGTCCTGACTGACTATAAATACATCTTTATATATTGAACATATTAAATTAGACAAAGTGATATGCCTTGCCACTGGGAATTCAAAATCTTTAACAGACAGGAATCTAGTGATGTCTAAAAGTGGGCAGATGACAATGGCGTGTGACAGGAGTATTTAGAATTCATTTACGGCATAGGTTATTGTGTCTTACTCAAAAGTAAGGACAGATCCTCAGCTGGTCTGAATCATCAGCTTCAGTAAAGTCAAAGGAGCTATAACAATTCATACCAGTTGAGGATCTGCCCCTGAGTAGGCAATGTTTCTCCTTAAGAGACTACAGTGTAGTTTTGTAACATGATATAATTATAGGTATAAAAATAATTATAGTTAGAGTCACTCTGTGCATACCTGCTGTAGTAAGGCATAATTAGAATATGTGATGGATAATTCACTAGTATATTACAGTACATGGACCATGAGTTAAGGCTAAGGGCTACGGATGGATTTCCAAATAATGTTAATGGAGAGATTCATCTGTGGGCCGAAAGTAATATACAAGACTAAGTGTTTTGTGTCACTGCTAACAAGTTGTACAGTATACTATGATTAACAGAAAAAAGTTGTATTTTCATAAAATATTTTATGTAAATATTATAATCAAATACATATATACATACACCCCGACACCAAACACCTCTTACACAAAAAGCTATGCTCTGTTAGGGGTTCTACTCATAATACAACTGTAATATATATATATAATCTATACATCTCAAAACCCATCATTTATATGAAAAACTCCCATTTTCTTATCCATATGAATTTCACATTCCACATTCCCTCTTTTGGATAATGCATTCCTACTGTATGTGTACTTAAAGACAGACAGACAGACAGACAGACAGAGATTAGATAGAGAGAAAGCTAGAGAGAGAGTTCACATATGCACACAGGTATAATACATATATACCCACAGGTATATACATTCCTATGCATGTCCAAGAATTTCTAGACGTGACCATAATAAATAATTGAAAAAGGATTCAAATATTTTGAAGTTCACCTTTTGATAACATTCTGATCTTGGATTTTTCACAGTTTTTATCTTTTTCTTTGTTTTTATCCTTCTCTTTTTCTTTCTCAGAGTCATCTTTACTAGATTATCTCTTCTTGTAGACTGGGGAAACTTGAAAGCTG
Organism: Dermochelys coriacea; assembly: GCF_009764565.3. Lineage (NCBI taxonomy): Eukaryota > Metazoa > Chordata > Testudines > Dermochelyidae > Dermochelys > Dermochelys coriacea. Next base: position 185,429,730 of record NC_050069.1, read on the forward strand.
TAGTTGTATTGATTCCTGTTGAAAAAAATATAATAAATTTAGGGCCAGATTCAATAAAATGTACATGGATTCCAATCTGAAGAGATTTGCATTAGGGAGTGCACAGCTAGAAAAATTGAAGGCAGATATAATTTTTTCCTACTGGGTAAAATTAAATCTTATTGGGAGAATAATGCATTCTTTGGCCCAAATTCTGCCCTAAGATGGATGTATATGCGTGTGTGTGCTGCTCCCACTGAAGTCAGAATTTCTTCCTTAATATTTGCAAACTAAGAACTCTGAGTTTACAATTATTAAAGGTCCATTATTCTCCACTTTCAGTAATTAAACTTTTCTCTCAATAATTAGAACACTGGAAGTACATTCTTATATGTGTTCTTCTTCCCATAAACCATTCTATATCTAGAGAGATATTGTAAGTGCTAGATAAAGACCAAAATAATTTCCACAGAATTTTTTTTTTTACAAATTCATATGAAGTGCTATGTACACATACAGTGCTATAAAAGTTAAACTCACTTTTCAGGCACTGAGAATAGTTAGTTATCAGGTTTATCACGTAAAAAACATCTGGAAACATGGCCAGCTTAAAAAAATAATAGGAGTACTGACGTTTTCAGTACAGTGGGTGTGCTAACTGAATTTCTCCAGTGCATCAGAAATCCATGTCCTAAAGATTCTGACATTTCAAAGACTGCAAATTCCTTTGAAGCTGCATTTGTTAGAAAACTGGGAATTCATGGTGTTTGGCCTTTTTTGTTTTGCTTTTGTGAAATCATTATTCTCCACTTATACTGACACTGGATTTTTCAGGCAACAGTAAAAACCGAGTTGATATTCAATGAAATGCATGAACAGTGCTGTGATAAACTTCAAAAGAATGGAATCTGACTACAAGGAAAGCTAAGTATTCAAACTGTTTTGAAGAAAAATGACTTAACAAAATCAGATATTACAGTTTTGTAAAAATACATTGCTTGCATCAGACTGTGGCAAAATCAGTAGTATTAAAAGTGCCTTTAAACACATTGGGGGCCTGCAAAATAGGTAAGCTACAGCTGCATCATGATGACATCTAAATTACCATATATTAAAAAAATAGCCTGATCACTAGCAAACTTCTATCATCAATTTTCATAGATTGCTGATGTCCAGAAAAACTAATCTCACTACAATATTTTACCCTAAAGGATATTTTTCAGAAGCAGAACATTAGTAACTCAAATGATGCCTGCAATAATTATTACACATCTTAGAGTTATTAAAAAGAACCACTATCAGACACCAAAGCAAGTGTAAGACAAAAATCCTAGCAAAACTAGCTATTGGTGTCACAGTAAGACAGGAAGTCAAAATAGCCTCTGCTGCATCGGTGTCTTGATGAAGCTGAAATGTGGTACAGAAGACTTGAGATGCAAGCATTGTAAAAATGGAAGCAAAGCCCTGTGGCAAAATATTAACTGGGGTTTATTTCTCAATCTCTATTTTTGTTACCATAAGGCAGAAATGTTAGCAAAATGCTGCACTGAATACAGAAAGAGAAGGAGAACTCTCAGTCATATGAAATAAGGACTTGCAGGAAACTGTCCGCTAACTGCTAAGTTGCGCTTAATGGACTAAAGTAAGTTTTTCCTCAGCAAGTGAAAGAAAAACAAAGTAAATGTTTTATTCTGATGACAGGATTTTGTATGAATCAGTGCCACAAGATCCTTCAGAACAACTTCAGATTTCCTGCGCTATCTAATGCTGGGTGATTCTGTCATTAGTCCTTCAAAACAGAGGAATAGTATGGAATTGGCATCCTCCGCACTTTAATCCTGAACTATTAAAATGGCTATTAAGATGCACCTATTTTGACGAGAAAAGAAAAATGACAGACTGTACACATAGCATAAACACACATGTAAACATACAGTATCTACTTTGTGTTACACATATATGATTCTGCGTATAATATTTGGTTGCTCTTGAAGAAACACACAAAAGGGCTGTAGAGTCGTGAAAGCAATCTATTATTTTTTTGTTATATTTATTTTTATTGATTTTTCTCAATAGTAAAATACAGCATTAATAAGTACATTGATACAAGGTAAGTATAGTGAATAACAAAAGAAATGTTCAAGTTGCAAGAATACACTGATAAGTCAATAATATAACATTAGAGGCAACATTCCTTTTAAGTAAGGACATAGTGAATCATCAGGTAAGCGTTCAAGATCAAGTAATACAGGTAACAAGATTTTTCCTACACAGGAAAATGAAGGCAAATTTTCAAATATCAATACAAACATCAGGGTTGCAGTACAATCCATACTCTGTAGTTCTGGCAATGTACCATACATTCTCTGGTAATCAAAACCCTGTGCTTTGTAAACCGCTAAGATAAACTAATAAAAAAGTAATTCAAAATAAACTCAAAATACGCTTCTTTCTCCTTTAAAGTAAAAGTAAATCATTTCAAATGGCACAACATTTCCAGTATCCTTCAGCCAGCCCAAGGAGGAGTGTGCAGTCTAGCTTTCCATTGCAAAGCTAATCTGCATTAGTAAGCAAAAAGCCAATATAAGAGCAAAGTGTAGTTTCTATCTACTCAAGTATTCAAAACCAATTGTCTTTACACGAGACAGATGTTGGGAGTCCAGGGGTACTTTAACTCTGTGATCTTTTCAGTATAGTCAAAGAATTCTTCCCAGTAACTGGTCAGACTGGGGTAGGACCAGAGGATGTGTACAGAATAATGCACCCTCCTCTGTCTGGCATCAGGGTAAAGTTTGGGAGAAGTATTTTATCCCAAAACCTGCCTGCCTCTATGGAGTTAAAACACATGTTCTCTGCAGTACATTATCAACTATCATGCGATGTTTAATACAATCTCTTATATTTATATTATTCTCCTTTTCATTCTCCATTAAACAATAGAAAACACAAATAAAATGCAGGACAAAAGCCACACATTTTTGAATAATGCAAGTTAAGCTAAAAGCATAGTATTTTTTAAAATATATACCTACAACTGTAAAATAACCTGTCAATTTCCCTACTGCATAATCATCATTGTAGAGCAGTGAGAACTTCGAGAAGTTCAGCGGCTAAACAAGATCTGGTTTTTGGTCTTTCAAAAAATAAATATAAACGAATGAATGAATGAATGAATGAATCAAATAAATAAAATAAATAAATAAAAATCCTCTCCACACTTATGAGCCTAAGGGGAGAGTTCAATTCGTTTCATTTCAAGTCAAGTCAAAGAAAGTACACTTAAAAGTGATTGTTTGTTTTGTTCTGAGCTCACAAAGGTCATTTTTCTCCATCTCTTTCTCTCTATGGCTAATCTCATTTGCCAGTAAAACAACTGAATCTCCAAGTACCAATGCTGGAAGCTTTTTCTTCTTCTTCTTCTTATTATTTTTTAAAAATCTTGTTTGTCTGGTCAAGTGAAAATGATTGTGACAGTTTTGGTGTTTTGGTTTTGGATTTGGTTTTTGGAGTTTGGGGTTCCCCCCCCCTTTATTTTTTAATTTATTTATCTATTTAGCAAGAGAGCCTAGAAGAACTATTTTCCAGAATCTGAATCTGCTGGATCGAATTGCCAAGATGTTTTGGTCAAAAAAGTGTTTCTTTCAAATAAATGGAATACAAAATGGAATCCTACTCAGAATAATGCACCCTCTCTTCTCTGCCAATGTATTTATACAGAGTCAAAATCTGTAGTATTATGAAGTGCATACTGGGGGACCAATACATAATGGATCTCAGCTGAACTAGAAACCAGAGTGTATTTAGAATGTATCTGGTGTAGCATCAAAAGAGATAGCCTTAGAGAAAAGAACAATTCTATCTTTTATTTATTTATTTTTAATTTTAATCTGAATTCTTTTGAATTCTTTTCCATTTGTTGAAATTTTCAGGGGGTCTGGAAAAAAAAAGCAAACAACACCCTGTGACATACTGTAAGACTACTTCAATATTTCAAAAAAGTACACGCTAAGCCAGATAACTTCATAAAAATATTGTTAAAAGCCCAATTAAGTAACATGATCATGCAAGTGAAAGTGGAAGTCAACCATGCAGCTAACAGCCATGATTTCAGATGTACCTGATTATCATGAAGACCTTCTGCTCCCAGTCGAGGGGATGATTCTTCGCACACAGCAAGACTCCGGACCAGTTTCCCCTTAGCTCCTGACTGAATAAGATAGAAAGAAAACAAAAAAAAAGGAAACTACTGCTGACCCCAAATCTGCAAATGTGCCAACCATCCCAATGAATTTCAAATAATCAGGTACTTGTCCAGCAAAACTGCATTTGCTTGAAATGCAAGTGCATGTATGTGATAGACAAAAAAGATGAACTACAGCAGATTCTGTCCAGCAAGACATTTGACACATGCGTTGGCTTTTAAATGCTTTTGCTACACTTCACTTCAACTGAAAATCATAAAAGCAAAAACAAAAAAATCTGGTAATGTAGTCAAAGCAACAACTCTATTTCCTGTAAACAGCAATAGAGCTGAACAGTGACAAATTTTAAAAGTGGTATTGAAAATGTTGGAAAATGTTATTTAAAAAAAAAAGAACAGCGAGTGAGCTAGCAGATTTTACACTAACTAGCTGCCTTTCTCCTACTCAATCTTTTTAATCCCTACAGCTTCGGAAAGTTGATTACTCCACTTAAATAAAACTCAAACAAAACACTAATTACAAAAGAAAAATTAAACGACAGATTTTTCTTCCCTATTTGCACACACAAACACATACACAGATCACACATACAAGTACATGGCAAGCCCAGTAACCAACGTATGATTGCTAAATAAAGGGGAGATTGACACTTAATATCTTGTGAAACTCCTCTGCTTTTGTGCCACATAATTATGAAGAAAAACTGAAGATAAAAGCTCATTGTTGTATATGAAAACAGTCACCTGAATGGAACTTTTTAATCACCTTGTCAGCTCCGCATGCAATGTGAAACCTTACCTTAGATCTCTTTTTCTGCTGGTTCTGGTTTACGCCTCGTTTCTGTGCATAACAAATAATTGTCACTTTAGTGGGAAATGCACACAATAGGAATATCAGCATACTTAATTAAATCCTTCTCAAAAGCAAACCTTTATCATTTGCTGATTGCAAAGTAACTTTCCTAATGCAACTCTGAAAAGTGGGGAGGCCAAGAATTGCCTCTGCTGTATGCATTAATCTGATTGATACAAACAGATGCAAACTCGATGCTTTGCTATGTTATGCTCAAATACAAAACATGATTAAAAGTCAATACTGAAGTAAGCCTCTCTCCCTCTCCAAACTACTTCCCCTTTCAAGCTTGTCAGTAGTCCCATAAATTGCAGTCCCTCTTCTTTTAATATCCTCTTAAGTAAAAAAAAAAAAAAAAATTCATCTTGTAAAGACTCAAGCTTTAATGATCTTTCTTTAGTTTTGCATAACAAGAGTGTCACTGCTTTTTGTTGGTAATAATGCTATTTTTAAAATTAAACTCACTGTAAAATTAAGAAATACAGCAGTCTCTATGAATTCTGTGAGTCCATCAGATGAAGATAATGTCCTAAATATCCCAAGAAAAATACTTTACTGTATTTATAATGGGTACCCAGCAACGGGCTCCTTAGCAATTAAAAAATACTACCAATAATATAACAATAAAAGAAAAGAAAAGAAAAAAGAAAAGCAGCATGAGGAGAGAGAATAGAAAAAAAGCTAGCCAAACAAGAGACAGTGAAATGGCAATGTAACAACAACACAGTTACATAGCCATCCAAGGTCCTTCTTCCTCTTACCTGGAGGTCCGTCTTGGCATCACTCAGCTTCTCCTCCTTTTCCTCTGCTTCCAAGCTTTCCGTTTTATTAATGATGTAGTTCTCTGGGGTTGCATCAGAGATGGCAGACTCCTGCTCTTTGGCAGCTTCCTCCGCTGTCTCCTGGTTCAATTTACCTTGCTCAGACATTCTCCCAGACAGAAATTAAAACAAGATTTGGTGACCTGTACAGTAGACACATTTTAAAAAAAAAAAAAAAAGGAGGAGGGAGGTGAAATTTTTACTTTTGTTCTCAAAAAACAAAATGATTTCATTTCCTTTGATAAACAAACCACAATAACAAACTCGGTAGTGCAGGGCAATACACTCCAGCGAAAAACAAATATACTGAATTGACACTGGGGAAGAGTAGAGTTGAGATAAGATAAATAAAACAACTTGGTTTCAAACATGCTTAGTGGTAGAAAATGTAAACCACAGTTAAGGTATATTAAGCCCTCACCCCTTGCTCTCCTGCCACAGCCAAGGAGTTGCTGCAGAGGTGAAGTCCGGGATGGAAATAATTTTTTTTCCCCCCTAAGATAAGTCAAATGGATCAAATAGATGTCCCATTTACACTTCCGGGTCATAGGCATGTCAGTGCTTCCCTCCTCTAGCATCTGTCTCATAATACATTCATGCACACATACACAAATAAAGCACAGCCAAGAGGAGGAAAACTGCAGATTTCTATCACTCAGCTATTGCCTGGCGTATAGCGAGAGAGCCAATACATTCATTACAAGCACACAAAAAATTAAATTCAGTTAAATAGGTAATAATTCAATATAAATATGAAATCTAAATTTGGCAATAAAGCTCTCAGAGTCAACATCTCCAGACATCAAACTGACAGCTCCATTATTAAAATCATAAGCCTCTTCCCAAACCCCATGTCACGCTCCAGCACTATGGAAATCCTATTGGAAGCCCTTGGCAGGTAGCTCTAATGAAGATATCTTAACTGCACTGCATTACTCTCAGCTCACAATGAACTCTTGTACAGAAGCTCTAAAAGGCTTTTCAAAGTTAAAGCCTATTATTATTTTTCCTCTCTCTCTACCCACAGAACACCCTCCCGACATCTCCCCCACTGATCAATTGTCAAATGAGTCTCATGAATAATTTAGCTTCCCTCCCCCCCTTTCTTTTTTTTCTTGTTTTAAGATGTTGTTTTTCTTTCAGCCACAACTGCAGTGGAAAGGGGGAGTTATTTCAGAAACAGATTTCATTGCAATAGCTTGCCCTTTCCCAACAGCGTAACAATGGTTATTAGAGAAAACTATATTTTGCCATGTTTCTTTTACAGCTTGTAATAAACATTCAGCACTTTTTTCTGTCTTGTTTTGAATGGAAATACAAAGGATTTTAAAACATCAGTCATTTGGATTTAGAATTCTATCATCTGTTTTAGGCATTTTAAGTAAACTATGTTGAAGAGCTTCCTACATAAAAGATATGTTACTGTTCCATCTCAATTTGCAACAGATTGGGGAGATTTAGCAGAATTAGATTTTCTAAACAACTGAGTTTCATACCTGTGTGTTTATGAATACTGGGACGGGGCTGTACTTTTACAGTCTACACACAGTACAGTTCGTAGGCTATTCAATAAATTTCTCAAAGAAATGTACTGCTTGCCAAAAGGGCCCGAGTTTTTACTGTAAAACAATGTTGCTGGTTAATTTTTGGCTGTGTGCAACTTGCATGTGTAACTCAAATTCCCTGAAATTTTCTCACACACAATGTCTTTAGGTGTACATTGTATGTATAGCATATCTATACCAGAAAATATTCACAAATACAAACAATTATAGCAGCAGATTAACAACTGTAACGAACAAGCCATCTACCTCAAGCAGCTTAATTCTCGATGCCTTTCTAGCTGCTTCTGTTGCTCTTGAATGGTTTAAATCCACACAAATGATCAATGACAACATGAGTCCCATGTCCCCCACTAACAGTTCAGAATGCCAATCTCCATGCTCTTCCTTTAGACAGTTTTACAGGATCATCATCAACCTGGAAAAAGACAAAAAGTAAATAATCATGGTAATAATCATGGTAGGGTTAAGGATGCAATAATAGGACCAGATTTCCAACACTAATGACCAGCTTCAAGCAAATCACTTTCACAGCTTGATCCAGCTCCACCTGTCTCAAAACTGCCGGCTTCTTCTCTAATGAAGGCTAGAGCCGGCTGTTCAAGTCATAACAGCTTCCTACGCAAAGAGCTAAAATTATCAATTGCATTATGCACTGAAGATTACTCACTTCAATTTTAACCTTTTTAGTGAATTCTAGCACTTTTCACATGAAAAATTAAGATAATCTGTTTGCTTCAATGGAAATCAATATTATCTATGGGCAAAAAAGTCTTCTCTGCTTTTTAACCAAGGCCACAGCCCCAATTAAGGATTTACACAATATTTTAAAGAGGCTCCATGACTGCTTTTATAAAGTAATCTTGATAAGGGTACAGTTCATTTACATATTGGTTTAATGAGGCATATCTGTCAAATAAAAGCTGAAATGATTGGGGGAGGGACCACGAAAAACCAATTCCCCCGAACAATGGAAATCGGCGCAAACTTTTCTTTAGGCAGTATGTAACAAAACAACATCTCTCTCTCTCTCTCTACGTTATTGCTCAGAGAGCAAGATTGCGAGATCAATTACTTCAGAAATGTAATGCAAATGCCATTCATCAGGACTGTTATTGCCAGCTGAGTATGGGGTTTGGCAAAAAAGGAACATTTTGAGAGAGATTTACAAACTATGGTCATGTGGAAAATTGTCATGATGCAAATTGTCTTGTTGAGATTTCATATGTGCGGTGGCAGAGGTAATTGGGGGAAGGGGATAAAAGAAAGGCAAAAACACCCCCCAAAGGAACAGAAATACAGTTCACTTGATAAGCAAAACAAACTGCATATTATCAAACTCTTTTACACTTTTTCTGATGTACATAGTTTTAAATAGCAAACAATTGGAACTGCTGTACTGTGTGGTATGATGAATTGTATCTCACAACCCATTTAATTTAGCTAAACACTACAATCAGAACTGGAATGTAACTATTTTTAAGATCATATTCTGATCTCTCCAGAAATTCAGTGCTGTGTATGCAAAGAATACTTAGTTACACAGCCTTTTATATTCCCAAGAGGTAAACAATATATATATTTAAGATTGTATCCTCATTCCCTAAACCAGTAATAATTTGTATATAGCGATAAAACTACTCATTGCAGGATCATTAAATTATCCTCTCAGAAAATTTACTTTTTGGTGGCCCAACGCTAGGTGAGGGGAACAGTAAAATAACCTTAATAGAATAGAACAGAGCAATTATATTTAGGAATTCATATATAAGCAAGCTACTAGTAGAACCGATAGAGGTAAAAAATTAAATTCACTGACCCAATGAGATTGGCAGGAAGGCAAACTACTCCCAGACCCGTTTTTGCCCCTACCTAAAAATAAAAAAACTGATCTAGTATATCTCAATCAATACAAGAGTCAAAAAAAAGGAAAGAGAGCACTGTGAAGTCCAGAAGCTCCAAAGCTATGAGGAAATAGAGGCAGTTGTAACAAAACCTCGCCAAAAATTAGAATCTAATTTCAGGATTCTACATACTTTTTTGCAGCATTGCCACATATGATAAAGCTAATATTCACAAAAAGGCATCTCAGATTTCCTCATATTCACCAGCTAGAGAAATCTGCCAAGTTTCCAGCAGACAACAACATTTCTGGTCCTGTGCCACAGATCTCAAAATGCAATCTTATCATACTTATTAGGGAATATTTTTATAAATGGAGACCCACACATTGTTACGTTTTAGATATCTAATGACAATATGATCTAATGCCAAGACTTCGGGAACTCCGCTGAATCTTAGATATTGAACAAAAGATATAGGCATTTCACCAAGATTGCATAAAAGTCAGTGGGGGAAGAAGCACACACAATGCTTGAGCAGCATCTCTCAGACCTGCCATGCCAACATCCTTTTTAAAAGATAATAAAATTATACTCCCAGCATGCATTTCAGCATTTTTTGTGGAAAACGACCCAGGAAAAAAATGGATTTTTTGAGCTGAAATCAAGCAATCTTCAACGGGTATATACTGACATATGGACATAGGAATTTAAGCAATCATATAGTTTCATGGGGACAAATATTTTTGAACCATTTGTAATTATTCCCTGAGCCAAGAGAACAACTGAAGTGAAGAACTGGGTGGGATATCAGTAACAGTCACAGTAATGCATCCGATGAAGTGAGCTGTAGCTCACGAAAGCTTATGCTCTAATAAATTTGTTAGTCTCTAAGGTGCCACAAGTACTCCTTTTCTTTTTGCGAATACAGACTAACACGGCTGCTACTCTGAAACCAGTCACAGTTCTGCTTTCTCATCCTTCCTCCAATACAAATTTCCATTCATTTTGGAGGAAATTTGCATACAATGGTTATCATTCATATTACAATATATGAGATGTACTTTTAGGCTGAGATTCTCAAAGAAATCCATGCTGAACTGGCTCTCCCTGGGAGCTGGACTCCGTTAGGCACCTCTGAAATCCCCAGTGTTATATAATAAACTTTAAAAGGTATATATTAATAAGTGAAAATAGTCAGAAAAATACCTGTAAAATGGAACCCTTTAACTCCAAATATGTTTCTGCTCCCTGTGCATATTCAAGACATCAGTTTATTTAATGATCAACACAAATATATTACTATTGCAGCCCTGCAGTATCTATACAGCTATGGAAAAAGCATGCTGGATTCTTCTCTGCATTGCACATCAACAAAATTGTCAGCTATGTTCTTACCTCCATAGTGAAAATTTGGCCATAAGAGGCAGAATACATGCAGTTCTACTTTCAGTCTCTAGGCTGAGGTTGCAAAGTTTGTGACAAGAAAAAAAATTCTTCTAACTTGCAAAGGGAGCAAATTTTATAGGAATTCCTGAGATTTTTCAAGAGACAAGGCATATAAAGTAATTTTTATTGGACCAGCTTCTGTTGGTAGAAGGTATAAGCTTTGAACTACACAAGTTCTTCTTCAGGTCAGGGAAAGGAATCAGTGTGTCGAGCCAAGAACAAGTGGGACAGAATTAAGCATAAGGAGGTCACTAAGCCCAAATTTAAAAACTTGAAAATCCCACACAAAAAAGTCAGAGGGAGAAAATAAGGCACCCAACAATACCATTCTTAGAGAGCCATTTCAATAAAAATAATGTAATGGGTTAATAAACCAGTTTCAAGCACCCCATGATGGGTGGATGCTATGGAAATGCAGTTGTCATCTGGTAAATTTATTAATAAAAATAATTTATACTGTAATAACTGGGGGCTTTCCCTACCCATGGTTTGTGCTGAGCCCAGGTGAATTGGTGAGGATGCTACATGAATTCAAGGGAAAAGAGATTGCATGAGTGTTAAACCATGTACCATAATTTATTCAAAAAATAGCACATACCAAACTGATTGAGAAAAAAACTGTAAAAAAAAAAAAAAAAAAAAGTAATTTAAGTACAAGGCTTTAAAAAAACCTGCCTGGAAAATGAAGTGATAAAAAAATGTATAATGCAACAAAGTGATGAGTGAAAACTTTCAATTATCAATAAATACATTTGCACAATAATCAACACAAGTTGAAACAGAAACAGTCCTCTGACACAATGTGAAAAAGCTCTATAAAGAAAGTTACCAACCCCTATACCAATATTGGAGAGGTAGGTAATATCTAAAGACACTGTGTGTATTAAAAGCTTGAAAACAAAGTTTGGGCCTGATTCTGTGTTCCCTCAGCTCCTACTGAGTTTTCCTAAGAATGCCCATTAACAGATCAAAGGATCAGGCCTCACACCTGTAAGGCAATGAACACTCCTCTCTAACAGATTTGAGGGTGCTCTTTGGAGACATTCAGCACCTGACAGAATTAGACCCCAAATTACCAATACATTCTCTAAACAGATTTGCTAAGTAAAAAGGCTGAAGAAGTGCTTGTAGGGTTAGGGTGGGTAACAAAACTGGAAAAGGGATGACAGCCTGTGACGGGATGTTGGGTTCCCTCCCACTTCTCAACTACATTAATTTTACAGGACAGGGCCATTATCCATCCAAATACTCAAAATATGAGACCACACAATAGATTTTGGGTGGGGTTTTGACAGATGTAGTATTTCAGAGGATCCATATAGGAAATATAGGAGCATACATTGGGGATTCTCTATCTCCATAAAGGAATGTCACTCATAATTCCCAATATACATGATTCAACTATAAAAGGGCAGCCCTCACCAGTAATTAGTGCTCTCCTTAGAATCCTGGAAACCATGGGAAATTTTATTTTATTCCCTTTCTTTCCTTCCCCTACACCCCCACCCATGACTGAGAGGAATTAACAGTCTTCTCCATCTTGATTGGTCCATTGAAATGTGTTAACTATCTATGTCAAATAATCTGTTCCACCTTGTATTTAGCTGAGACACTCTGAGTATATTTCCCAGAACCGAGGAAGGGCTCTGTGTAAAGTTCAAAAGCTTGTTTCTCTCACTAACAGAAATTGATCCAATAAAAGATATTAGCTCACCCACCTTGTCTCTCTAATAACCTGGGACCAGCACAGCAATAACACTGCATACAGGAAAAGTATTACAAAAAAACTGCTCTGCCCAGATAGTTTTCAGGGTTGTCAACTGTTGTGATTTCTAGCATGTTATTTGGTGTTTTGTTTAAACCCAAGCTCCCGGAGTCAAGTGATTATGGGAAATTTTCAACTTTAATTTAAAAACAAATAAGCTTCTTTCTAGGCCTCATGGTTGCAAAGAACAGCTTGAAAATATGATCCTTAAAGACAAAAAACAGAAGGCAAATAAAAATAATCCATTATTTATGTTTAAAAACACAATTTTTAACCAAACTCATGATTTTTTAACCCTTTCGGTTGGCAATGTCTTGCTCTTGCTTTTTCTCACTGCTGTCTCTATATCCGGCAGCAGAAACACAGATATTCTTGAGAGAAAAGACAAGAACAAGTTCTGGATCTTCACATACCAGGATATGAATAATCAATCAATCTCAGAATATAAATAATCAACCTCAGACCCACTATGGAAAAACAAACAGATGGAATGCTACTAGTTGTTCAATGATTCTTAAAAGGCTGAAGGTAAGTCCTCAAATACAAAGATTGGAAGACATTTTAAAAAAGTGATCCTAGTGTTCTTGCAGTTTTGGTTCTCCACCCACAAAACAAATGCTGCAATGGCAGTAGCAAATCAAGTTTCTCCACACTCTCTTACCAATATCTCCCAGCCATGGTCAGGCAGGACCACCTCTATGGGTCAGAGGTTACCTCAGTTTCTATATTCATTTATTATTGGCCTCTCAAGTAAGAATGTTAATTTAGGGAACCAGTGACAGTCAACTGCTTGCGACAGGGTTTTTAATGACTTGAGGTATGTCTTCAAAGCCCCCATGGCTGGCCTGTGCCAGCTGACTCTGGCTCGTGGGGTTGGGCTGGAGCCTGGGCTTCTGTGAGGTAGGACAATTCCAGAGCCTGGACTCCAGCCCGACCCATAAGTCTACACAGGAATGAAAGAGCCCCACAGCCTGAGTCCCACAAGCCCAAGTCAGCTGGCACAGGCCAGCCGCAGGTTTTTCTTTGCCGCGTTGACATACCCTTGAATACTGGTTTACTACAAACCGTGCCGAGGACACCAACACGTTTCATGCAGACCTCCAAACAACCATCAAATGGCAACAACTGTCAAATCCCAGACAACTAGGATGGAATTGAAAGGTTCTGGATCACATTATTGACCATTTGAGATATCCAGTTGCCTTTAAAAAGAAAAGATGACAACAAATGATAAGATCTTTGGCTGCTGCTAGAGGAACAGAGAGAAACCTCAAATAACGTTGGGTTCTCCTTTCAACTGACATATTAAATATGAAGTACTGAAAACACAACAACAAAAAAGAGCAGATACAAAAGTGGAGAATACCTTATACAATTGAAACTGCAGAAGGAATTTAGGTAGGCAGAATGCAGTTACTCAAATTACAATTTGGGTAGGACACTGGAATAAACACTCCTTATCTTGCAAAAAGTGCTATGGAAGTTTTAATCTCAAACAGTCAAGAGAATGGCTTTATATTTTATCAGAAAGACAGGCTTTCCACTAACACAGTGTATCCTAAAACCAGATATACAATTAGTATTGACTAAGGGTACATCTACACTGCAGCTAGGAGTGTGTTTCCCAGCACAAGTGGACAGACACATATTAACTGCGCTAACATTAGCGGTATAGCCGGCCATAGTATGGGCAGAGACTCAGGCTAGCCGCCCAAATACGTACCCAGGGACTCCAGGCAGATTTGTATTCAGGCTGCTAGACTAAGCTGCTACCTGCACTGTTCTTGGATACACTGCTATTTTTTGTGCACTAGATCAAGCAGAGCTAGCTGCAATGTAGACATATTGTAAGAGTATAATCTTCTAGGATTATACTCTTGAACTCTTGATTATACGCAATGAACTTTGCCTGCACGTAGCTCACTGTACCATCAGGGCCTAAATTATCAACTAGCTCTTGAAGCATCCTGGGTTTTTTCCTTGGAAGAGTCTCATCCAAGTACTCATCACACTCAGCCCTAACCCGCAGTGTGGGAACTGACAGTCTGAGGTGCTATTGCTACAGGTACCCACCAAGTTCTAGGAGAGAAGATACAGATTGTATGCCGTACACATCAAATGAATCAGAGAAACTAAGGAGAAAGAAAAAAAATTGTAATTTGTACCCCTTAGAATCCAAATAAAATACTCTATATTTTGAGTACTTAAAATATTTCCCGTTTTCCTAATGGCAAAGGTATCTTGGACTATTTTTTCCGATCAGTGTCTCACAGTACAGTACAGTTTTCTAAAATGTTGTTTTCCCAAAACATGAGATACTTCTACTTTGCCTCACATGTACATTAACTATACGCAAGGCTTCTCTTATTTCTTTCTTCATTTTTTTAAAGTTTATCTGGAATAACACCAAAAGCGATGGGCCTCTGAAGAACTCAAGTCTAAATGGACTTGGAATGATGAACTGGTGCCTTCCTAAGTCATACTGAGTCTAGCTAAGTCATCATTGAGAAAAATGTCTTAAAAGAGCACAGGATGAGACAGATTAAACTCATGTAAAAATACAGTTTGTGCACAAAAATACTGTAGATCTTCTCCTGGGGGAAATTTTTCTGGATAGTTTCTCCTGAAGCAAGTCCTCTTATAACAACTCAGGATTTGGTTGAAACATGATTTCATAAGCACTGCTCTGTACTTCTTCCGATACTTGTTGCTGGACTGACGCATTCCTGTAATAAACACAAGATGGATGAGGTCATGTCTTTTATTAGACTAACTTCTGTTGGTGATAGAGACAAGCTTTCAAGCTACACAGAGCTCTTCTTCAGGTCTGGGAAAGGTACTCAGCCTCACAGCTAAATACAAGGCTGAACAGATAGTTAGCATAAGTAAAAAGAAAAGGAGTACTTGTGGCACCTTAGAGACTAACACATTTCTGTATCTGTATGAGTTTTTTCATGAAGTTGACAGATTTCCACTCTATACGGCTAAATTCAGTGCCTTGCATAATGACAGGTTTCAGAGTAGCAGCCGTGTTAGTCTGTATTCGCAAAAAGAAAAGGAGTACTTGTGGCACCTTAGAGACTAACACATTTCTGTATCTGTATGAGTTTTTTCATGAAGTTGACAGATTTCCACTCTATACGGCTAAATTCAGTGCCTTGCATAATGACAGGTTTCAGAGTAGCAGCCGTGTTAGTCTGTATTCGCAAAAAGAAAAGGAGTACTTGTGGCACCTTAGAGACTAACACATTTCTGTATCTGTATGAGTTTTTTCATGAAGTTGACAGATTTCCACTCTATACGGCTAAATTCAGTGCCTTGCATAATGACAGGTTTCAGAGTAGCAGCCGTGTTAGTCTGTATTCGCAAAAAGAAAAGGAGTACTTGTGGCACCTTAAATTTGTTAGTCTCTAAGGTGCCACAAGTACTCCTTTTCTTTTTGCGAATACAGACTAACACGGCTGCTACTCTGAAACTTAGCATAAGTAGTTAGCACATATTCAAAGGAACCATTCAAGGTGACACCCTTGTACACAAAGGACAAAAAAGGGGGTTAGTGGGTTACATTTAGTAGACAGTATTTAACTGTGACGCTCTGAGTACCTTTGCCAGACCTGAGGAAGAGCTCTGTGTAGCTCGAAAACTTGTCTCTCTCACCAACAGAAGTTGGTCCAATAAAAAAAATATTACCTCACCCTCCTTGTCTCTCCAATTACCTGGGACTGACACAACTACAACAACGCTGCATTCCTATAATGAAAGGGTTGCACAAATGAATTACACATTACTCTGCCTCTCCTGCTATCCACCTAATGTTCTCCTAACTCCCAGTTTATAGCGGTTCCAGTACTCATCCTTCCACTCCTTGTCAAAATTGTATATTTTCATAAACTAGCTTAACTGGCAAATACTAAAGGAAAACAATTGCTAGCAGCAGAACACTGTTCTATAGGAACGTACCTGAGACTAAGTACTAGAATTCCCTTACTGGGCAAATACTGACCACAGAAGACCAGGGCCTTTTAAATCCAGGATTTAAAAGGAGAGGATCTACCCTTCCCCCCACTTTAATTAATTATTATGGTTATGCCTGCTAATCTTAATACCATTCTCTCTCTCATAAAGCCAGCATGTAGTTAAAGAAAATTTATACTTTTTTCTGAAAAGAAAAAAAAATAAAATAAATCTATATCAGGTTTACAAAATACTAGAGGGATAATAAGAAAAAGGGCATATTTTTTTCCATTTAACTGTATTCCTCTTCCCCATAGATACTCCACACAGAAACTGGAAGGTTATTTTTCTTTTTTCTAACATACAATTGGTATTTAGCCTATTTTAATATAGAACACACTTGTGAGCACATGTTGCAAACAATTTCTATATTCAGAGCTTAATCCTACTCCCACTGAAGCCAATGAGAGAAAACAGATCCTCTGATACTTTCCAGTGCAAGATTATTTTATGAGGATTATGTTAGTTTACCTCTTCTAATTTGCCTAAATCGTAAATGTTCTAGCTTTGAAGAGACATGAGGAGAGCTGATAAGCGTCTCCCAACTCTTCTTATTTGGCACACAAGAGCCATGCCTTTATCAGTTTTTTTCTAATTAACACTAACAGGAAGACTGGCAAATACAATTCCTGGGCAGATACACCTAAAGGTAAACATAAAGAAAGACTCTAATGTGCAAGTCAATCTGCTACTGCATTCTTAACCTTAAGAAAACTGATGCAACCATCTATTCAAATCAAAGGCCAGAAACAAGCCCATGATATGCAATATGGCACTTCTCAGCTGCCAATTCTGTTGAACAAAGTTTCCATGAATTGATATCAACACTGGTAATAATACACTATATATGGAAAAAAGAACAAATATTGTTCATATTGTATGCATATCCCTGTATAGTTATAAGAGTCAGAGGATCTCAGTACATTACACATACATGTTAACATAGTATATCAACATTTATCTCTTTATTTGATATCTTCTCAAAGAAAATAATTACCTGAATCATTCCTCTAGCTGAAATAATACTCATGTCAGAGATGCCAGAAGAACGTAAGTATTAATTTAAACAAAAAACAAAAAAAAAACCCCACACAACACTATGCAAAAAGCAAAATATGAGCCCAATCCAAAACCCCTGCTCACCCCCCACTGTTCCTCAGATGTTTTTGTTAACTGCTGGAAATGGCTCACCTTGATCACCACCACAAAAGGTTTTCCTCCTCCCCCCCCCAGCCCCCACTTCCTGCTGGTAATAGCTCATCTTAAGTGATCACTCTCCTTACAGTAAAAAAAAAAAAAAAAAAAAAGAGTACTTGTGGCACCTTAGAGACTAAAATTTATTTGAGCATAAGCTTTCGTGAACTACAGCTCACTTAGTGTGTATGATAAAACCCATGCTTTCATGTTCTCTGTGTGTGCGTATATATAAATCTTCCTACTGTATTTTCTACTGAATGCATCCGATGAAGTGGGCTGTAGCTCACGAAAGCTTATGCTCAAATAAATGTGTTAGTCTCTAAAGTGCCACAAGTACTCTTTTTCTTCTTTAAGTAAATATGGTGACTTTAGGGGATTTTTGATCAGACTCTAAAACTCCATATTGCCTTTTTTTTCCCCCTATTGACAGGAAAACAGTCCTACGCCTTGATTTTAATTGTGTTCAGAAGAGAATGAAGCTGAGGACAGGAAGACTGGATTAGAATTCCTGATCCTGAATCTCCAGAATCTGTTATTTGTATTGCTATAGTACCTAGGAGTCCTAGTACAAATACAAAGCAAAAAGAGATTCCTGGAGCCTCTCGTATGGAACAAGGAGGAGTCGTTTTATCTAAGTTTGGAGATGGTCATGACTGACTAATGAGAGCAACCATTTACGCACGATCTCAGAACCAAATGGTAGAAATCTATGAGAACAGTGGATGGTATGACATTTGTAGCATTCCAGACAGCAGAAATCTCCTAAGGACATTTTCACAGGTCAGAAGAGTTCATGAGATTTTTGGCAGTGTTGAATGTGGGCCTCAAATCTAATCCAGATATTAACACTACCATCTCTATTTTTAATTCAGTTTTGTGAGTGTCCTGAAAATTATCACAAAACTGTTTTTTTGAGACTCAGACTGTATAGCTTTTCCTCATTGTCTACAGTCTTTCTGAAAACAAAAGAAAGAAAGAAAGAAAGAAAGAAAGAAAGAAAGAAAGAAAGAAAGAAAGAAAGAAAATAAGGGAGGTTAAAGGGAATACACAAAAACGTTGATACAAAGATAAAGAACATATTATGGATCATACAGTAAACTACCCTTACAGCATAAACAAAAATGAAGTTTTAAAAATACCTGCCACACACACACACTTTTTTCATTGTTGTATTTTGGGTGTCAGTTAAATGCAGCTAAAGTGATGAACGTCACTCATTACAAAGAAAAGCCTTGAATCTCCATTCTTTGCATACCCATAATGGAGAAAAAGCAAAAGCAAATATTTATAACTACGAGTCAGAGGTTAAAATTACTAATGAGTAAGAGCTTGATAAAAAAGAACACTGAAAACAGGAGATTTTGGATCAGACTCTGTACTTGCTACTGTAAGGTGCTGAACACTCTCAACTTAGGTTTGCTTCTAGGAAGATGCTCAGCAGCTTTGAGGATCAAGCCCTATAATAAAAATTACGATCTCAACATTTACATCTCATCTTGTTCACACCTTCCCTCAAAAACAAAACAAAACAACAAAAAACCCAGAGAAATACCTTTCTGTCTTAAAATACTGGTCATTGAATGCTCGATACAAGATGCATTGCTGCACATGCATTTTCTCATCAGAAATATTATACTGAACTTGTCAATGCAATAAATGCAGCAAAAATCACCTCTAAATGATACAGCACAAAACAGAATGAAGCATAGCATTCTAGCATCTCAGAGGGAGAAAAGAGTCCTCTTCAAAGCAATTACATCAGTAAAAAAGGTGAAAGGCAAAAGATCACCACTGATTCACAATGGTGGATTTGCAGCTGTGGCTTGTGAGGAACTGCTGTCAAAGTCCTGTGGTTTCTACATTTATGTTACCTTTTCCAGTGGGTTATTCTAGCCCCCAAGTGATACATTAACAAAATGGAAAGTGGAAATAATTTTTAAGTGTCTACTTGGTTTCTCCTCACAGACAGGAAAGAAATGCTGACAGATGGACAAGAGAGGGAGCTAACCAGTCGGGGAGGGGAGGAGTATATGAACAGCGACCTATAATATGCCTATTTAGACAGCTTTTTGTCACTTGAATAAATAAAAAACAATGGTGAAGCTACTGCAGATATCAAGTATTCAATTCAGTGTTTCAAAGTTCTAGGCCATTTAAAGTTTAAAAA